>NC_068938.1:5060433-5378766 GCF_016801865.2 Culex pipiens pallens
AGTCTTTCAATACCCTACACGACCTACCCCTATGAAAAATCTCCCGCAATCCGTTAATCAATTGCTCGAAAGCGGTCCTCTTCGAGGCGAAAATCGCCATCGCCACGAACAAACTTCCCTCGAAGATAAACTCTACCGTTCCCTTGGCGATCGCATCGAACCGGTCGCTCCCAATTCCGAGCACGGCCTTCGGGAACAGAATGATCATCGTTCCCCAGCCAAACGCCACCAGTAATCGAACAATCTGAACCGGCGGTCCCCAAAGACCGATAAACTCCATCAGCCGCAGAATAAACGACATCACTTCGAGTTCCGACGGAAGTCGGTGACGGTTTTGAGTGGTGAACATTCTGCTGTGATTTAATGCGAAGAACTAGTCGGGAATCGTTGCTTGCGAGCTATTTAAAGTATTTTCATTTGATTGATTGTTCTAGAAACAAACTTAATTTCGTATTCTGTCAATATTGTTGGTACGAAGAGACTCGATCTGATTTATTCAGTATTTCTTATGCACAAGTCCAATACTAAACAATTGATAAAGGAACTGTTTGATGTTCAGCTATCGTTTCCAAGTAAAAATCTTCAAAGCTTCTTAAGAGCGTCCTTGAGAACCAAGTAGTATGAGTAGGATGAGTTGACAATCTTGAAAAAATACAACATATTAAACTTTCATCAACATTTCTTCAAACACCAAACTCACACTTCCGAACGTCCTCAGCTCCACGGCAAAAAAAACCGCATTCCCGTTAACCGAGTAGGCCGCTGGACGCGTAGCAACATCAGCCGATAGTAGCGCTGCAGCTACAGCTCCGGCATATCTTTCGATCAACGACAGCCAGAACAGGACCATCACGTTGAACAGACTGTAGTCGATGTTCTGCAAGGGCAGTGGTTACTTGGATTGTTTAAATTTGGTGCAAATTTCGATTACCGTCAAGACGTAGACCATCGAGTTAAAGAGGATTACATGATAAAGAAAGCATCAAAGTAAGCAGTTTGAATTGACCAACGAATCTATTTCCCGTCTCGACACTTGCTTTTAAGCCAACCGCCAACATTATGCAATCAACGTCATAACTTTTTGTTTGACATTAACGACCTCAGCCGTTGCAAACAACACAACTGACGGATCAATACCGGCGGCATCAAGGCCTGAAGCAAACCTCAAAGCCAAAATCTTTCAACGAGACAGTAAACAAACAGAAGCGTTCCCAAGAAAAATATTGCTCATCAACCACACGAAAAACGTTCGCTTCCTCAAAAACGCAACTTCCACCAATATTGCACACCGATGACGACAAACAAAAAACATCATCGCCTACCGTGATGGTCACACGCGGCCGGCTGCCGTCATATGCTGCCTGGGGTGTCAACAAACAGCATGCTACGATGCTTCGAAACATAACAACATCACTCTTTGCGTGTGGTTTATGATGCGCGCCTACTGCGATCACCACACTTAATCCTATCAAATAATTTATCGCGTTGCTTCGATTTTTCAAGTGTCGAGCAATCTCAACTTAAATTTGAGGCCACGATCACTTGAACAGCAATTTAGCGCGATAAAACGTGAATTGGAATGTGGCGTGCTTATTTTTAGTAACAATCGTGTCCAATTCCAAAGAACGCAACCGCCCATAAATCTTGTCTCACTTGTGGTGATCGAATTGCTAAGAGCGCGTCTTCCCCAGCAGCCCCCCAAAATAGAAATCGAAGAATCACTTTTAAATATCTTGCTAGAAGAAGGTACTTACCGAATGTTCTCCAGACAGCTTGAGCAACTGCTCGATGTTCAGCTTCTTGGTCTCCGTGACGGACGGAATCCGCGCGATGCGTGTTTCCATTTCCTTGATCCACTGGCGCAGCAGGCGCGGGTCGCCGTAGAACGTTTGCATCGGGGAGGGTTTGTACATGGCCTAAAATGGGAGGGGGTTGGTTAGTATATTTGATCAGAAATTTAAAAAAAAATGTAGGGAGTGGTTTTGAATTTTAAATGCTTTTGTTTGGTTGATTATGCTATATTATGCAATAAATTTTCATAAGCAACATTTATTTTTATTTTCTCGTCTTCTGTCTTCATTGAAATTCCTTGGAAAAAATACTTCGTATAATCGAATCACAAAAAAAAAAAACCTTTTGATATTTAGTAAGCAATCAACTATTATAATTTGACTAAGACGGTGTCGCATATCTCGAAATTGATGTTAAACAGCTTGAAAAATCTTAAAATTGCTTGTATAAAACTGGCTACGATAAGGCTAGTACAAATTTTATTGAAAGTTTTTGTAGAGGTCGGGGAAGCAAACAAATAAAAAAAAAACAAAATTCATGCCTTATATTATCACAGTATCAAAAAATGCTTTATATATTGTAACAGACGAGTTATTATCTAGAATTTTGCAATTTATTTCATGGTTTGGATTTTTCTTATATTTTTTGATTGGAATGAAACTTTGTCCAAGCAGCATTATTAGTTTTTTCCATTAATTGCTCTGTACATTTTTGAGAGCTAGTCATTAAAAAATGAATTCTAGTTTAGGATGGTGCAAAATTTGGTACCGGAGTATTGAATTTTAGAAAAAAAAATAATGTGATTTTTGGAAATAAAAATCGAAAAAACCATCGAACAAAATTCAAAATTCATGGTTAGATGTAAAATCAAATTTTTAAAGGGAACTTTTAAGGGAAATTTTTCAAATTATGTTTAGTTTTTTTCCAATTAAAAAATACTTCACGAAGGAAAACACCCATTTTTTGACATTTTTTGTTCGGAATATTTGTTACATACATTTTGGCAGTTTGAAATTACTGGAACTATCCTTATTATTTTTAATTCATCCCCTAAACTAGTCAACATAATAAAGCATTGAACTTTGACGACGTTCTGAACAAAAGACAATGCTGCATTTTTTTTGCATTGATAAGAATTTAAACTTTTCGAAATATCGTCTGTTAATAAAATGCTTTCAAAAAAATAATAAAAGCGACACCAGATTTTGCACCATCTCTACTCAACCACAAAAGATGCCTTTTCTGGTCGCCATATAAAAAAATCTAAAATTAAAAAAAACTTATTTTGGGAATTAAACTTTATGTGATAAAAAAATTAAAAAAAAACGGATTTCGTTTTCCATGTAACTATGGTTTTCTGCGATGTTGTAGGTTATCGGATTTATTCTTCCATGTAACTTATTTTTTAATTCTAAGTCCGTATTATCCCACATTTCTTTGTCGCTCATATTTGAAATACCCGAGCAGACGGAAATAACTTTGGAATAACATTTTTTGATATTTTAAAATACTAGGCTAATAACAATTTATGTTATTTATAACAGGATTTGTTATTCGTCGTTATGATTTTTTTGTTTTTGGATTGTTATTGTAATAACAGACTAATAACATTTTTAGTTATGCTTCGAACCAATCTTTGTTATTATTTTTTGTTATTTTAACAACTAATCCGATCATCCTAATAACAGTTGGAGTTATTCTTCCATAACAAAAAATGTTATTCCCAAGTTGTTTTGGCTTTCAACCAATATCAGACCAATAACAAATTTTATTATGATAACATAAACTGTTATTAAACTCTTATGAAAAATTTGATTTTTCAAGAAGATTCCAAAACACTTTTTGTTATTTTAACAGTATTTCGACGCTGTCGTGCTATCATGTCGCACCCGCCATTTTGACGTTCCGAGAAAAACGCGTTTTAATGTTTGACCTTGAATAAACAAAAACGAGAGCACGCAATGTAAACAATGAAAAATACGTTTTGTTTGGTTGACCATTCTGTGCATTGTCCCGAAGTTTGGTTGAAGTTGGTTGCCGGAGTACCGAGCTATAATTACAAATGTTTACGGTAGTCTAACTTGTACGTGCGTCAAACGCATTCTGACCTGAAATCCCTTTGGCAAATTGTCGCACTTACATCAATTTTCAGGTAGTGACAAGATAGCACGACAAGAATGAAACTTCTTTCATATGAAAAGTGACAAAAATCCGCGGAGCTTTTTTGGTTTTTATTGAATATCTCAGGATTGAAATCGAATTTTGGGGATCTAAGAAGGTCAAAAGATAAGGCATTGTGAGCTGCACAAAATTGCGTTCTTAACTCAATTTGGCCCAAAATGCACGTACGACAAGTTAGCACGACGGCGACGATTTGTTATTGAAATGGTAGGAATTTTGTTAATACCGTCTGCCCGGGAAGACAAACAAACGCTGAATGTTTCATCCAAATCGGGGCTCTTCGATACAACCACATTTCAGAAAAAAATGCTCTTAAAATAAGCTTAGTAAATCAGCTAACCAATATTTGGTTATTAATTTATGTCACTCCCGAGCTTTCAATATTTGATCTTAAATTCATTTTAACCATCAAATACCGATTTTTAATTGATATATCCAGAGTTTTTTTAAAAGGACCAATAAACTATTGTCTTTCATATGTTTATAGGACCTAATAAAAAAAAAACTCTAGATATTCTGATTCAAAATTTTAATGTTTTCAAAAACGGACAACTGTTTCCATTAGGTACCTGTTTTAACAAATTACTACCGATCGTCAAAATCCAGGTACAATCTTTCATATTCCTTTGCCTTTGTTGTATAAATATAAGCCATACTGACATCACTTATTGTGTGTCGAAGAAAGTGGATCGCGTCAACGTTGTAAGTTTTGAATTAATTTTTATTAATATGTCATGAAACTGATTTATTTTTTTTATGTTAAGGAATCATGGCAGACTATAGCAAATCGGTTGTGGAGTCGGTCAACGCGCAGCCGTACTCCTGCTGCACCGATACAAAAGCTACAACGTATAAACATACGTGGGAAATTAACAATTACCATGTCTCTAAAAAGTTAGGCCTGCAATCTTCGGAATATTCTTCTGGTGGTGATGAAAAGTTTAAGTGGTACTGGCAAATAGCTAAGAAAAACTGTTTAACTTTAAAATTAGATTTAGTTGTTACTTTTCCAAAAACTGGAATCAATTTCATTTCAAATGTTAAAGGTATAATCGATAGTACGAAAGCATATAAATCTAATCGCATAGAAACTGGTTCCAAAATACAAACAAAAAATTGCTTGGATTTTTGCCTGACTAATGAAGTTAAATCAATCAAGTTCGATATAGAACTAACAATTATAGAATATGAACCCGAGGCTAGCATGCCAATTGTACAGGACTCTAACTTGTCCAACCTCGGCCCGATCTTACCGGGTGTCCTCGCAGCTAATGGGGAGGAATCCCCGGCGCACAAGCCAGTTCTGCCAAACCCAGTGTTCCGAGCAATGCTGAGCCACAAAGCGGTCGAATCCACGCAGAACAAAGTCACAATCGCCGATATTGAGCCGAAAGTGTTGGAACAGTTGTTGCGCTTCATCTACACCGATTCCGTGGCGGATTTGGACATGGCCTTTGAACTGCTGCAGGCGGCCGACAAGTACGACTTGGAGAAGCTGAAGACTCGCTGTGAGGCCGCACTTTGTGGTCAAATATCGGAGGAAACTGCTGTACATACACTCGTTCTGGCTGATTTGTACCGAGCGGACCAGTTGAAGCGAGCTGCGGTCAACTTTATCGGAAGGAACGTCGGGGTGATTCAATCCGAAGACTGGAGGAAGCTTACGCTGAAGAATTTTGAGTTAGCTAATGGGGTTATGGTTGAGTTGCTGGAAGGCACACAATTGAAATAATTATTTGTATCGATATTCATTTTAAATTTAACTGAATAAAAACAAGTGTCTTGTTCAGAAATATTTGTTGCCTGATTAAAAGGAAAGGATATAATATCACTTAAAATCTTATCTATTCCGTTTATCTGGATTTAACGTAACTCGAACAGACGGAAATAACTTGGGGATAACATTATTTGATATTTAAAAATACTAGGCCAATAACATTTTCTGTTATTTATAACAAGTTTTGTTACTAGTCTAGTTTTATTTGATTGTTATTGTAATAATAGACTAATAACATTTTTCGTTATTCTTCAAACAAAACTATGTTATTATTTTTTTTTGTTATTTTAACAGCTAAAATGATAACAGTTGATGTTCTTATTCAATAACAAAAAAAGTTATTCCCAAGTTGTTTTCGTTTATTCTGGCTTTCAAACAATAACAAATTTTCAACAAAAAGCAAATCAAGACAGAATCTTTTTTCCTTCGATGGCCCACAAATACACAGTATTTGTTTAAATTTATTAGTGTAAAGTGTGATAAAGTTCTCAAAAATTATACTGCAACATAAATTCATATTAAATCTGTGGCTATTAACTATAATAACTATAATTTATTGAATTGATATTGAAAAAACTTGTATTCAATATGTAATTTTTCAATTTCAATTCGGTTTTATTTGTGAATAATCAAGTTACAATGAGTTCATTTAGGTACATAACAAAGTTTTGGTGTTCCTTTCAGCTGTGTTTTACATCTTAACCCTCTACAACCTAACCCCGCCTTTAGACGGGCTTCGATCTAAAAAATCGCCAAAAATCAATTTTCCAACCGATTTTTGATCTTTAAAAAGCATTGGAAAGAAGAACTCTTAAAATTTAAGAAAATTTCAGGGTTGGAAATTAAACTTGTTTTATGTGACTTTTCCAATGTTTTTAAAAATGTCATTTTTTTAGGGGTCAACTTTGGCAGTGTTTTTCACTAACATTTCCTATATTTCCAGTAAAAAGAAGTATGCAGTAATTTTTGTAGTGTCCCAGACTATGCCTCTACGCATTTTTTTGCAATTTAAATGATGATGGTGCGATTCTATAGCAGAAAATGTGAAAAACAAGCAAAAATTTGAAAAAGTGTCTGTAAAAACATGAACAAATTAGATAGGCGAAATGTAATTATATTAGGTGGTAGAGTAGGCCAAATACTACCAAAAACAAAGATAAACTAAACAAGATAAATGCAAATTAAAATACTAAAAATGAAACAAGAAAATCATAAAACAAGAAAAGTAAAGTTTTTCGTAGAACAAAAGTTGCTCAAAATGACCTCCTAAACACGGGAAAAATAAATATTTTCGAAAAAAAAATTGGGCAGTAGAGGGTTAATTCAATCGAAAAATTATTACTTATAACTATGGAATAGACAAGAGTAAGAAAAAGTTTTCAAAAAACTTACAGAAAGTCAATATGTCATAAAGATTGATATTTTGGCAACACTGTAAAGAAGCCAAATGAAGAAAAATAAGGTAAAATTAGAAATAGGTCTCAATTGTATGTTTTGAAAAAAAAAAAAAAAAAACATCCTCAACAATTAGACCAAAATTGTTATTGAACAGATCTTATGAGAGAGTAAAACAAAAACAACTCAAAGTATTGAATATGGAAAATCATTCAACCATTGATCGCGTTATTCATGTGACGTAAACTAGTTTGTTATTATTTTTTTATTCTAAAATTTTACCTTAACTGTGAGAAAATTTAGACCAATTTTCCATAACCCATGTTATATTTTTTTATTTTGCTGAATATGGCCAAAACATTGTCAAGGACATTATTTTAGCCATGAAATGTAGTCTTTATACCAAATCTTTTTTTCAAGTGAAAAATTTGAATGTTTATTTTTAAATGATTGATAGGGGGGTAAAGAAATCAACATTTTATTCGAAAATGAAAAAAACCATTTGAAAATATGTAATATTTAATTGGAACCTAGCAATAATGTAAACATTTATAACCCGGGACAGGCCCGTAGCCAGGGGGTGGGCTTCGGGCTGAAGACCTCTCCGATTTTTTTGGAAGACATATGGGAGAGAGGGAAGAAGAAGAAAAGAAGAAGAAGATTTCTTTTCCAGCGTCTGCTCGGGAATTAGCTTATAATAAGTAGGGCTAGTGATTTTTCACGGCAAAAAATCGAAAACATTGGAATTTCACGGCAATTTTACGGAACTCTAAAAACTGCTAAAAAAAACTATGTAAAAATGAGCTCTTTTAGCATAATTATGGACAGAAAAGTGTTTTAAAAGTTAGTAGCAGATAGAATCTCCTGACACAAATGATTATGTTGAAAAAAAATGTATTGGATTTGTTTTGATTTTTTTATATCCGTCAGTTAAATGTATGGTTCAGCAAATTTTATTTAATTTCATTGAGATAAGAAGTAGTAAAACAAGTGTTATAAAACTAACATTATATAAAACATCATTCGTTTCCGAAGTTTAACAATAAAGGAATACGAGTATTTTAATAAGTTTTAGGCAAAACTCATTTATAGCAGTTGATAATTGCAGAAAATTATAATACATTGTTTGATAATGTTCTTTTACAATCTTTTTGGAATTTTGCGGAATAAATAAATTTTGCTGGAAATGTAGAATCAATTTCTGCGTTTCATACAATATTTTAATGAACAATATCTTTAAAAAATAGTTCTAAATCTGAAAAGCAATATTTGTTTAGTTTGAAAAAAAAAGTTTTGAAACTACATCCAAAATGCTTGTTAAAAATATTGTAAAATGTTTGAAATAAAATAAATAATGCTTAAGTGTACCGAGAAGCGATTTATCAATGAAATATGGAAAATTTTGCGGCTTTTTACGGTTCTTACAAAATTTCACGGCCAGAGGAAAATTTCACGGATTACGCGGCTTCCGCGAAATCGCGAAAAATCACTAGCCCTAATAATAAGAAATCAATATCGAAATCAGTTATTTACTAGCGCAAAAAACATAACTCAACAAAATCAAGTTGAGTTATCGGGAAAAAATATTATTTTCTTGTAATATTTTTTATAACCCTCGGACCTATTTTTTTTTGCCGAAATTTTTATTTTTCCCGTTTTCAGGAGGCCACTTGAAGCAAATTTTAATAACAAGTTCTGACCTCCTGACAATAACAGAACTTGATCTTTTCCGGTTATTTCCACCTGCTCGGGTTTTGATCGATTCGTCAACATTTCCAACCCCCAAGAACCACTCCCCCCATCACTCACCTTCTGATAATAGTCCACATCGTCGTCCTCGTCCCCGGCGTTCCTCGCCGCCGCTCCACCCTCACCAATCTCTCCGCGCGCCTCGCGACAACTATCCAGCAGGTTCGTGTCCATGATAAAGTTGTAATTCGTCTGCAGCGCCGCCCAAAAGTCGTCCTTCCCAATTCCGGTCGCCGTGCTACTCTGCAAGCTGCACGAGCTGTGACTGTGGCCACTTCCCCACGATCTCCGCCACAGCTCCCGCTCCGAGTCGCGCTTTTTCTAAAAATAATTAGATTTTTTTTAGAGGGGTAAGAATTGTAGGGTGGATTGTGTCCTCACTAACCTTGAGACTGTTGTAGGGTCGATCGATGCGCAGTCGGTTCTGGGCCATTTCCGAGCCTTCCGGGGGAACTTGTGGGGGAAGTGAGTTCAGGGACAGCGACGGCTTGATGAAACATCCGGGACTTGCTGCGGCGGAGTTCGACGAGGAGCCGTTGTTGCTGCTGCCGTTGGGAGTTCCGGCGTAGGACGGAGGGTGGTTCATCCGGGAGCTTCCACATCCGTTGTTGGCGTTTTGAGTCTGCGTTGAGGTCGAAGCCATGGCCGAAGCCGGTGGCTTGGAGTCCTCCGTCGTCGTCGGTGGCTTCATGTTGGTCATTTGGCGAATTTCCGTTTTTCGATTGCCTAGTTTGGTGGTCGGGTTGGTGCTTCTCGGCGAGGTCTCCTGGTCCAGCTTCTTAGCGAGAGAAGTGGTGGAGGCTGCGCGTGGAAACCGGCATTTTGAGTCCGGTCGGTGGTTCGACGTGACGTCCGTGGTGTCTCTGCACTTTTCACTTACAAAATGAACATTTTTGGGGGAAAATCTGTGAAGAGAAAAAAGAGACAAAATTAGTTGAAACGCTCAAAATAAAATTTCAATTTTATTATACAAAATAAAAACAGCAAGCTAATGATTCCTCAAATGAGATCACGAAACCAAACACGCTCAACTTAAGTCGATTGAACGCGGCAATCAATCGACAAACGCCTACCATATTCAATTCGCTTCGCTTCCAAGTGTGAATCACTCCTCACTTGAGTCAATGTCCCGCGCGTCCAACCGAGTGGACCCCAAAAGTAGCTTAAAAATAAACAATCATTAGACTTGTACGCGGGATGACACGGTCACCACGATAGCGTAACTAAAACGGAAATCGAAACCAATTTATTTAGTGCGCTGCACTCTTAAAATTCCCGCCAAAAAAAAGAGACCACTCGAAATAAACTCGATTGTCACTTGAGACCGAGCTCGCTTGAAACTGAATACGCGGCCTCCAGAAACGAGAAGAGTGAGCTAATCTTGGCCAGATCGAGGATGTTGAGTTGGTGGTGGATTGGCTTTTTTGGGGGGAGGTTCCCAAGTTTGTGTTGTCACGCTTGTAATGCTATACTGTTTTGGGATGAAAGAAAATATTAAAGTGCAAACAAGAGTTTTTTTTCTGTGGGAAGATGCATTTTAAGTGATATGGAATTAATGAGTTTAAAGTTATTAAGGAATAATCTAATCTAGTCAACCACAAGGAAAGCACATCCAGTCGGCCAGGCCTACTGCGTTGCATTAATCGCTAAGAAGAATCGTAAACGGAACACATTTCAGAAAATCAACAAGGGAGGGAGGATGCGTGGACATACCGTACCAAACGCTCCAATTGATAGTTATAACGGAATAAACTAATTTAGCTGGATGAAAAATTGGATTGAACAAAAATATCACAACATTCAATCTTTAAGTATAGAACGGGGATGAACTTGGTGATACTACGGCCATCACGAAAATTACTGGAAATTTATTCTGATATTCAAGATTTAGACTTATAAGGCTGGTACAAATTTCATTTAATGTTTTTGTCTCCCCCCCCCCCCATTCAAAGTTGGCCCGAGAAATCAGGGGGCAAAAAAATATTTTTTCAAAAAACTTTCAAATTGAACTGCAATTAGCAGAAATCAATTTAAAATGCATTCCCAAGCGTTTAGAATAATTTTTAGCATTTTTGGGTTGATTTCGCAACATGTTTTTTTTTAATTTTGTTTTCGTCAAATCATACATTTTTAGAAAACTAATGATTGGAAAACAACTGAACTAGTGTAAAATGCATTTTAAAACACTTTTTCCATTCAAATGTTGAAACTATATTCTTTAAATATATTTATATAAATCTTTTTAATTTTTTTGCCTCCCTTCGACCCCGGCCAGAGCCAAGGGACAAAAACTTTTAAAAATATTTGCATCAACCTAACCAACCTGAACTACAATAAATCTGATTAAGTTTTAAAAATTTAGAAATTTAATTGCAAAAGTTTTCAACGAACAATTTCTTGATTTTTTATATAAAATTACAAAACTAAATGTCTAAAAATTATATTTTTAAAGGTTTTCAAGTCTTTGTATTCGAACGAAATTACAAATAGTAAGTTCTAATATGTTTATTTATATCATTTAAAAAAAACCAAGATTAAGCATATTTTGTGTTTCTGATTTTACGCAAAAAAATGCCTTAATTTTTAATCTTTATTTGTCTTTCAATTTACCAAAACCACAACAAACATTTAAGAATATTTATTCCTAGAGACGATGCATTTTTGATTATTATTTCTTTCAATTCTAAAAATATATTGGACACATAAAGTAAATCAAATCGAAACTAATTTTTGGAAATATTATTTTTATCTAATAAAACTTAAAGTTTTATATGATCATGTCTCAAGCATTTTAGGCCATTGCTAAATTTATTTCAAGTTTTGTTCCCCTCCCCCCTCTTCAAAATTTCCTCAAAATATCAGTCTAAAGTTTTTATGGTAGCATAACTGTAATGAAGTATAAAGCAATTTGCGATACTTTTTGTTTCGAAATTCCGAAAATATGGCTTAAATTTTGAAATTTGGTTTTTTTTATTCAGTTGACAAAACCATGCACAGTGGGAAAAAAGGGCCCAAAAAATTACCGCAACATGATTTTGCACAAACCATCGATTGCTATACATCAAAAGCTTCGTTTTTGCACCAGGGATAATAATCTGATGAAAAATCGCACTGCACGGACCGGTGGCCGGAGTACAGGCCACCGGAAGATCCGGATTTTTGGAAAAAGTATCTGATTTATCTAATTGTGAACTGATATGCTTTCTTCCACCATAAATAGGCATACAAAACAATCCTAGAATAATATTAAATACCATAGAAACCATCGGAACCGGTTCCACCGATCTCTGGTGGCCACATCCGGAACCGCATTAGGAAACAGCGTGAACCAGTCATGCGACGTATCAAACTTCTTGATTTTGGATTGGGAAATGAGTTATATACACTCCTTTTTAAAAAACATGAAGTTTGATATGTCGCAAGAGTGGTTTCAGGAATTTGCCAAATATGGTCTTCGGATGTGGCCACCGGAGAACCTGGGAACCGGTCAAGGAGGCAAAAATACTGCTTAAAAATACTCTCCATCCAAAATCAAGAAGTTTGATACGTCGCATGACTGGTTCACGCTGTTTCCTAATGCGGTTCCGGATGTGGCCACCAGAGATCGGTGGAACCGGTTCCGATGGTTTCTATGGTATTTAATATTATTCTAGGATTGTTTTGTATGCCTATTTATGGTGGAAGAAAGCATATCCGTTCACAATTGGATAAATCCGATACTGTTTCCAAAAATCCGGATCTTCCGGTGGCCTGTACTCCGGCCACCGGTCCGTGCAGTGCGATTTTTCATCGGATTATTATTCCTGGTGCAAAAACGAAGCTTTTGATGTATAACAATCCATGGTTTGCGCGAAATCATGTTGCGGTAATTTTTTGGGCCCTTTTTTCCCACTGTGCCATGGCTTGTTAATATTTTTTTATGTGTTTTTAATTTTTTTCAGGATCATGACAAAAATTTAAGAATATATTTTTCATTTTTAAAAATTTTCTTGAAACTTGTCTTTTTTTTCAAAATATATGTATTGGTAAAAAGAAACTACTCTTCGTAAATATTTTTTGTATCTAATATAATTCTATGTTTAATATAATCATGCCTCAAGCAATTTGTTACTTAAATCTACACAGAAAAAAAAATCATGGTAATATTACATCTGGGAAGGGGTACATCTTTTATGTCAGAAAAAATGTGTAAGTTTACATCTGAAAATGTGTAATTTTAACACTATTCTGGTGTAATGTCGCTTTTTCAGTCTAAATTGAAGTAAAATTACATCATAAAAGAGGTAATTTTCAACCGTTCAAAATTAAACCTTCCAAATGTACATATTTTTTTACTGTGATATTTGGTAAATAAATAGAAATTGAAATCGATAATTTGAGCAAGATTAAAACAGTTAAAATAACTCAATAAAATAATTCATTTCAAATCCATGAATTCGAAAACATTTAGATTAAATAAGAATATAAAAAAAAAACAAGACAGGAAACAAGAAATAGAAATAAAAACAACAATGAGATGAGAGTTTTCATAACAAATAAAAATAATGAAAATGCAATACTATTCAATATGCAACTATTCAATATGAATAAAAGAAATTAAATGCAATAAATAAACAAGCGAAAGAAACTTCATAAATAAGTCCGACCTAATAAAAAAATACAAATTGATTTAAACAAACAAAAATTCCATTATAGTTTCAGAATTAAGCGGAAGCACCAACCATCATTTAACTCAACGCGTGTCACACACTCTGTTGCAGCCAGAAAGAAAAGATAGGAAATGCAAATTGCACTTCTCAAGTTGGCTCAAACAAAGCACGAAAGGAGGGAAAGAATCTTAACTGGAAAAGGAAATGGTCGGTGGGTGGCTTGGGCGGCAAAGCCGGTGATTATGGGGCTTGGTTGATGACTGAGCAGAGAGTTATGACGATGGCAACTGACTAAGACTGTGCACTAAGACAGCGACGATGAATGACGATCTATTTTAGGAAGATAATAAATTACATGCTGGTTTTGTTGCACTGAGAAAATTACATGGAATTTCATGTAATTTGGTAAAAAGTGTAAAAACTTATACAAATCAAGAAATTTAATCTTAAAATTTCAACGCATTAATGTTTTCGTTATTACGTGATATTGCATGTAAATTTACAGAAGCTTCATGTATGTTTTCAAATTACATGGATTTTGATGCATTTTTATGTAAACAATTTAAAATTTTGATATTTTGCCTTACAATATCAAGACTTTTCACTTTGAACTAACTTTTGTCATTACGTAAGATTCCATGTAAAATTACAGACTTATTTGTTCAAAGTGTACTTTATTGGACACGTTAATTACCATTCCCCCGTTCCAGTCAAAACAGCGCACAAGTCACGTCCGATCTTGCACATCTCACCAAGTGTCACCAACCGTGTTAATCTTATCTCTGTTTTCGGTTCGACACATGGAAAGATACACCAAGCTAGAGCAGCATGTAAGTGTAGTAAAGAGGTTTTATTTTTCCAGCGCATTCCTTTCGGCACGTCACACTCATCACTCAGCTTAAGGCAGCTCAAATGGAGACCTCTTTCACTCTCTATAGGTTAGTGCTGTGCTTGCTGCTGCAAGCTGGAGCAATTTAAACTATTTCAAATTTTAATTCGATCCGTACGCGAAACTATGTGTAGAGACGATCAGGTTTTGTTTTGATTTGTTTTTTCTTCTTAAGTACCAAGTCAAGAGCTCTTAAGTAACTGAACGCGGAGAAATGTGGGCGCACTTTTCAATTTGCAGCGATGAGTAGTTGCAGCAAAAAAAAAAAAACAGTTACAACAACAAGCTGATGATGATGATGTGCAAAGTACCGTCCTCTTGAATTGAAGTGCAAGGTGCATCCGTAGCGTACTGGACTGAAGTGGAAAGCCCTTCTCCATCGTCACAGATGCAACATTGCGATCATTTTCTGTTGGAAATGAAGGGAGAAGTGAAGAAAAAACTGCATCCTCTTCGGAAATATGACGCATTAAAACAGTGATGGAAGAATTAATTGAGACAGAAAAAAAAGTTTAACAAACTTTTATCTCCAAACATAAAAGTTAAACTGGGCACACTGCAAACCAAACAAGATTTTTATAATTTTCTAAGCAAGTTTTGGGATTTTGTGAAGAAGTAAAATTTGATTCAATTGCTTAGCTGTCTTTACAGACAGTAGGATGGCAACACTGATTTTCTAGAAATTGAATGATTTTAGCAGTGCGCCCAATTTCTTTTTTCTATGTTTTCTTCGAAAATAAATCTTTTTCAACACAATTCCAATTTCGTCAAACCACGTTACCTAACCTAATAACGCAATTTTACACCGTATCAAATCTTAAATCATCTACCAAACAAAAAACTAACCCCATCAAGGCAAAACTGTTGCAATTACTTCCGACAACACTGCTGCTGGCGATTCCATCATCTTTTCATCAATCTTTGAGACGCGCGCCCGCGCGCACTTTGAAGAAGTGCGATTAACAACATTTTACACTTTGGTGGTGCCACTGCCATCATAAAACTTTTCCTTTCGTTTCGCGCCAGTAGATCCTGGGCCGTCTGTCTGCTAGAAGAAGCCGAGCTTGGAATCTTTCGTCGAGGGGCATTACGCACCGTGACGAATCGATTGTTTTTTTGTGAATTTCTTTGTATAAATATGTATTTCACTTTGTTTACACACATTGCTCATCTACAAAATGTGACAGGTCATTTTTCGACTTGTGACGTTACACCTGCAAGTGTTGTAGTGAATAAGATGTTCCGCCGAATAATCAAGATGATGATTTTTTTAGATTTCTTTTACCGATATTTCGTGCGCGAGAGAGGAGAGCCATGCTCCCTTCGGATTTTTTCTCTTGATGAACGTCCAATGATTTTCTTTTGATGATGATTATTCCATCGCTGATAGTGTTACTAAAAAAAGACAATTCAAAATATAAATTTAAATTTTAGAGTGTACAGTATATCAAGACAAAAATGTACTGAAGAAGAAAATATTTCAAACGCTTTATCCATCCAATCCAAACTCACTGATTCGGAGCGTTTGGTACGGTATGTCCACGCATCCTTCCTTGGTTCAGTTTCACGTGATCCGTTCCCATTATGTGTCCCTGCGTTTAATGCAACACAGTAGGCCTGACCGCTTAATTTTTTCCATTCATTTTCGGGGTAGAAGAGTAGATTACATTTTATTATATTGAACGACTGTTTCACTTTAATTTTGTAAATATGATAAAAAATAAACTTTTTTTAAATTAAAAACAAATCATTTGAAAAATAAAACTAGAACATTAATTTATTAATTAAATATATTTTTTTTTGTTTTTTAAAATGGTCGCTTGAACATTTTCAAATAAACTCTAGAATTAAACTCTGGAAAAATTAAATGTAAAAAATAAAATAAAAACACACAGATCTAAAGATTTTAATTAAATTTTAAACATCAAAGAATTAAGCAATTCAATATCTAAAACGCTTCAAATATATTTTGTTTTTTTGAGCATTAAAATTTTAAAATTTTGGAATGGTTAATTAAAAGAATTTTAAATCGTTTTAAATTGTTTTAATTCTTAATTTCTGAAATTAAGTATTCTAATTTTGAAAAATATCAAAATTTATTGTTTTGAAGTATTTGGAAATGTTTAAATCACTGAAGATCGAAAATTTATTGATATTTATACGAACTTTAGATAAAATTTGTACAAGTCTAAATAAAATAAATTAAAATCCTTAAATTTATATTTTTTTATTTTTGACATTATTTTTAAAAATGAAAAATTAAAAAAAGGAAAAAAATAGAAAACAGCAATTTAAAAAAACAATTTCAAAATACTTCATAATTGAAAAAAACGAAATGAAAAATCATGAAATTAAATTTAAGTTGAAAATTAAAAAAAACTACAATTTTAAAGATTTTATATTTAAATTCAGAAAAAAAAAACAAATTATATTTAATATATTTTCTTTAAATTTGTGTTTTTTTCATTTTTGACATTTTTTTTTTTTTTTTTTTTTAAGGACCTCCGTGTAAGCACGAGAGCAAGCAGCAGTCAAGTGCTCAGTGCTCCATCGTTTTTTCGATTTTTTTCGCCGTAAATTACCGTGATTACCCGCGAGTTTGCTCCTGCAGCATGCCAAAGGCCGGCCGTGGCCGTGGCAGTTCGAGTGCGGCCTCGAAAAACCCGCGAAGTTCGTCTACCGGCCGTGTGCAAAAAGGTAAACAAACCAACGCCGTGTCGACCGCCATCGCGCAGGGGAGCGTGAGCGCAGAAGGCATCGACAAAAAGTTACTACATCCCGGATATGTTCCGAGATCACCAGTGCGAACCCGTTCCGGTACTTCCGGTGCCACGACCAACACGTCAACATCCGCCAACATTCCCATCAGGAACGAGTTCCAGATGCTGAGCGACGACGAAGAAAACAACAACAACAACACCGACGGTAGCAGCACTACCGACGACGACGATGACGATCGTCGTGCACGGAAAAAAGTGCCGACGCCAAAAACGAACAATTCTCCAAAGGAACGTAGACCACCTCCAATTTTTGTTTTGGACACGTTGGTGGACGATATTGACGAGTTGCTGGAAGGCCTCGGATATTGTCTGAAAATCGGTAAGTCGTCAGTGCAAGTCTACACATTTGACAACAAGAACTTCGACCTGGTTGTGGAGAAATTGAAGGGTAAAAACTTCAAGTTCTACACATTCGACCCCGTGCAGAAGACAGCCGTTAAGGTCGTCTTGCAGGGGTACCAAGACCGCCCGATCTCCGACCTCAAGAAGGACCTCTCGGGTGCTGGAATAACGCCGCGTGACATAAAAGTCCTCTCGCGGAAGGCAACAGTCACAGGTACACACACACTGTACCTGTTGTACTTCGACCGCGGCACCGTCAAGATTCAAGACCTGCGACGAACTAAGGCGTTGGACGGGTTTTGGGTAAACTGGCGGTTCTACTCAAAGAACCCGTCGGACGCAGCACAATGCCACCGTTGCCAGAAATTCGGCCACGGCTCGCGGAACTGCAACCTTCCGCCCCGCTGTGTGAAGTGCGGTGAAACACACCTCTCTGAGGCGTGTGCACTGCCGTGCAAGGCGGACCTGGGAGGCAAGGCAGAGCAAACCAAGGCGCGCATCAAGTGTGCCAACTGTGGAGGTAACCATACCAGCAACTACCGTGGATGCAGTGCACGAAAAAATTACCTCGAGGAGCAGGAAAAGAGGAAGAAGAAAGCAGCAGCGTCCCACCCTCCTCAGCGAAGTACGAGCGTAACCTTGCCGGCTGCTGGGCAGCGTACGGTTCCCGCGGACAACTCAGCATTCCCCCCTGGCTGGGGGCGATCGTTCGCCAGCGTGGTCGCTGCCGGTAGCGGCAATGCGGCCCAGCAAGAAGTCACCGGGGAAGATCTCTTCACCCTGCCAGAGTTCTTTGCTCTCGCGGGGGAGATGATGTCGAGGTTTCGGACCTGCCGTAACAAGGCGGAGCAATTTCTAGCCCTTGGGGAGCTGATGATCAAGCACATCTTCAAAGGATAAAATACTGTGATGTAGTTATAAGCTTTTTCTCTTTCTTTCCCCTTTCCTTTGCAATTTTAGCAAGTTTTTTTTTAAAAATTTTTCTTGCTCTTGTTAGTGCCATAGTTATAGAAATAATTGTTCCAAAATGGATTATGGTGCAACACACAGCTGAAAGGAACTCCAATACTCTGTTATGAACTGCAAAAGAACTGATTGTATCTTGATTATTCACCAATAAAACCGAATTGAAAAATTGACTTTTTTTTTAAGAAATAAAAAAAATTAAAAATTGGAAAAAATAGAAAACAGTAACTTTAAAAATTTTAGCAATTGCAGAATACTTCAAAATAAAAATAAAGCTAAATAAAAACATGAGATCAAAAAATAAAAAAAATATGTTGAAAACAAAAAGAAACCTACAAGTTTCAAGAGTTTATGTTTCAATTCAGAAAAAAAAACAAATTACATTTAAAGCGTTTCAAAAATTAAAAACATTGAAAATTTCACAGTTTACCATTCCAAAATAATTATGGAATTTTAAAATTATTGAGAATTAGATTTTTTTTTATTGTGACATGTTCCAAATTCTTGATTTTTAATATTTAGATTTTTTGAATTTTAAATTATTTCAATTTTTAAATTTAAAAAAATAAAAATTCAATATTTTTTAAATTTTAATATTTAAAAATTTTAGTTTTTGAAATTTTAAAATCTTTGTTTTGTTCTAATGTTTTTTTAACTCTCAAAATTTTCTTCGAAATTCTAAAAATCAAATAAAATCTTGAATTTTGTTGAATAAACTTTTACATTTTCTTTATTTCAATATTTTAAAATCTGATTTTTTTTTTCAAAATTGCAGAAATCTCAGAATGCGTTTCTAAAAATAGTAAAAATTTCAAATCATAAAACAAAACAAAACTTCAGAAACTAAAAAACATTTTTTATTAAAATCATTAATTTAACACAAATTTGGAAATTAATTTTTTTTCCTGAAAAAGAATTGTTATTTTTTTCTGAATTTTAATTGATAATTGTTGAGCAATAATTTTTAAAAATTTCACGATTTTTTTTTAATTTTAGTGTTTTTGTTTTTTTTAGCATTTTAATTTTAAAGCCCTTTTTTCATTTAGAGTCATTTGAAATTGGCATCTCTTGGAGACCTTAGAAATGTAATTATCTTAATTTTAAGAAGAAGAAAAAACATGACGAGATGAAACTAATGTCGATGGATTTTATATTCAATGATTATGTTAAACCAACACTGCACATACAAAAGAAAAGAAAAAGATTTTTCGACAAAATCGATGAGTTAATAGACAAATGAACTGGATAAGATTATAATGTGGAATTTTTTGTAATTTGTAATTGTAATTTAGGATTTGCTATATGATACTTTTTGGTACATGATTTATCATGTAACCTGTTATGCTGAGAAGCTTTGGGTATTCAAAGTTTAGTAAAGGTTGGAAAGGATATTTTGGTAACAATAAAAATCGTGAACTTATAATTTTACGTAGAATTCAATAAAACAATGTTGCCTGCTTGACAGATTTTTTGAGATTTTTTTTTAAGTTAAAGTTTATAAGATAATCACCCAAATTTAGCTTGTCAACCCTGCCTAATCCCCAATTCCGAGCCACTTACTCATGATGATCAATGGGAGTGATTCACAATCCCCCATCAGAGTTCACCACACTTGAGGATCGTCCCAGCCGTCTTCCCAAGCCCCAAGTTGGTTAAGTATTTCAATCTCGCCGTGCGTGCGTGTCTCAATGCCTTCGTTTCGTCAGAAATTTTGTGGTGCGGCCGCGGTCGACTGGAAAATCAAGCGCAAGCACCACGATTACGGGATGCACTTTACATGCATTTTACATGTGTTTCACGTCGTCGTTGATGACGATGACGCCGAAGACGCGTCGCGACGCGCATCAATCAAAGCTTGCTGGGATGAGATCGTGTCGTGGGATGGCGCAATTTCCGGCGCACTAATAACCATAACAATATAAAATAATATCACTCTTGGCGGAAAGTTGCGCAGCTGCTGCTAGGTGGATGCACTTTTTCATTTTGGGTGATCCCCGCGTTGACGTACGACGACGACGTGCAATTATTCGCTTGGTTAGAAGAAGCATATTTTTGGAAGGCATTTCGTAAGACCCAAAATAACGAACCTAGAAAGTGCTCGGCAAAGCAAAACAAACCCAGCGCCTAAATTGGTTCAGTGAAGTGGAGGAATTTTTCGATTAACACCCGGTTCCGCGCCAAAAAACTAAGTCACGAGACCGTCCCCTCTTCAGCGTCGGATCCACAAGTAGGCTGTGACCACATGGTTCCTCTACATCGCGGCGCTCTCCCATTGATTAATTGACTCTAATGGAATTGTAGTAGCGCGGTGTAGTAGGCCTTGCCGGGCTACACTCGTTCATTCTTGAGAGTTCAGAGCCTACTCGGACGGGTTCATTCAGCGAGAGTGTGGCGAATGGTGGCGCAGGAAAGTAAAAGTTTTGGGGTTCCGGAGAGCGCAGACGGACACGTGGGGTCTAATGAAAGAAAGTGTTTTTCTTTTTTGGGGGGAATTTGTTTTTGTTGGACGTATGGGCCATCTTAAGGGCCCACTCGAGATTAAAATTAGGGTGAAGATGCGAGATCGAAGATGATCGAAACGAACGGAATTGGAGCGTGAAATGATCGAAGGCTGTTTGGAAATTGAAATTAGATTGACTTAAGATTTAATTACCAAATAAATTTGAAATTTGGTAATCTGGCAACACTGACATAACATTAGGTCTAAAATAAAAAACAACTGCAAGAAACAAAATATTAACTCTTGAAAACAACGTTTTTGTCACTCAATTGGTTTGACCGACCCCAAACTGCGTCTGTTCAAATAGTTACTCTGCATTTTTGGCTTATAATGTCAAGGAAAACTAACATAAATATTGCTGACCAGCGATGGCTAAGCAAACAAACGAAACCAATTCCACTCGCGCAATCTAGGCAAACAAGCCAAAATTGTGTGGAACGAAGCCAGCACCTACTGCTGCGAGGAGGCTGATATCCCTTGGCTAAGAGGATCCATACAGAAATATTGCTTAATTTTAAAATTAAATAATTAATTTTAAGATAAATTAATTAAAATGTTAAAGAAGGTTTGATGTTAAGTTTTCAGATCAATAACTCTCATATTAATTTAATAAGGATCTAAAATCCATATTTTTTAGAAATTTCGTTTATAAAAATTACAAATATCTTTGAGGCTTTTTTTATTTGTAAAAAAATCGATTTGAGAGCGCACTAATCATTACATCATTACGGATCCCTTGAGAAAATAAGGTGGCAACCCTGTTTGCCAGTTATGGACGCATGTTGCGCAAATCACACTAAAAAAATTTACGATAAATTAGCGATTTTCCATCTGCTTTAATCATTAGCGATGCTGTTTAAATTCAATTGAAATTGGATACTTAAGTTCATTATTTTTTTCGGTTAAAGCTTTATTTTTTTTATAGCTCAAAAAAATACATTTTTACAAAAGACATTTACAAATTTAAACCATTCAAACGTCCATACAAGTCAGATAGCTTACCATACAAAAAAAAAATGTACAATCCGAATATTTTCCCAGTATTTCAGTCTAAATTGTAGAATCCGAAAATTTCATATTTTTTTTAAATTTTCTGAGGACTGGAAAATACAATTTATGTGCTATGTTCCAACAAAAGCAAAAACAACAAAATTGTATACTAACTAATCAAAAGTTGAATTAAAATGTAGTTAAGAGATTTCAAACTATTTTATTTAATGAAAATCAGACAAAGTCACACAAAAATTGCTGATTCAAGCGAACGCTTCTAAGTGCCGATATTTTACGACAGTGCTGCCAGGTCTTCAACTCATTGAAAAGGTAAGATTTTCAAAATCACTTTTATCATTTCAAATGGGTTTAAATCAAATTATTTGGCCCTTTTGAAATGTAAGTCGTGATTTAAAGTGCCGATATTTCACGGAAGTGCTGCCAGGTCTTCAATTAATCAAAAAGATCACATTCTTAAAATCACGACTTACATTTCAAAAAAGGCTTAAACCGGTTTTAATTTCTTTTTAAGTTATTTTTTTTCAAAAAGTTGACACTAAAAATTGGATCAATAGCTTCGAGACATCATCGAAAATTGTGCGCAATAAGTGGCACTTAGGAAAACATTTTTTTTATGATTTTAGTTTTTCTCAGCCATCAAAGATCGGATAGACTGTGTTAAAAAAAAATAATTGTAGAGAATTTTCAAAACTTTTCAAATATTGTTTTTTCAAGGTTGGGCACATTTTAAAAAATCTAAAAATATATTTTGTTTTCTGAAAAGTTGAACCTAAAAAATTTCTGTAACCCGAAACCGTTGCATTTTATTTATATATATTTTTTTACAAAAATGATTTTTGGATGCTGTTTTTTTGTGAATTTTCGATACTTTCCGAAAATTAAAATTTTCCAGAAAATCATATATAACTTGGCGAAAAACAAACTTCCGTCATTCCCTTAGCATAAAATTGGCGCTTTTTGTCCACAAAAAAAAAATTATGAAAATTTGATTTCGATATCTTTAAAACAAATTACCAGCCTAAACTAATTATTTAAAAAAAAAACGTAGCTTAATCCACCCTTAGGTGGTTGGTGCCTTCCTCACATTTAAAAGGTAATGCTATCCAAAATAGGGCGGACCTTTAAGTGTTCTATCAATTTGACTCATTATTCATTCATTCAGATTGGGTAGTCAGATCTTCATATTTCAGGGCACTTATGTGCTTACAACTTATGATAGAGTAGTCAAATCTCATGCCGGGTTTTCTTACAAAAACCACCCTTTTTACAATCTTCTGGACTTTTGTTAAAATCGTTTTTTTAGCATAACTTTTGAAGTACTTAACTTAACTGCATAATTTTTAATAGAACATTTGCTCAGAATTTGATTCTGAGTCGATAGGTATACATGAAGGTGGGTCTAGGAGATCTAATTGAGAAGTTCAGTTTTCGAGTGATTTTATAGCCTTTCCTCAGTAAGGTGAGGAAGGCAAAAATGGGTAATTCTTATCGGTATGCTTTTTTTCGGACAGTCTTTACCATAACCTAAAAATTTGCCGAAGACACTAAATCGTTCAAAAAATCCATTCTAAAGATACAGATCTTCGAATATATTTGCAATTTATTCCAAATTAAAAAACACAAAAATATAAAACAGTTTTTCTTCCGAAATTCTTGCAAATTGCTCATATGTCATATATTGTCGAACTGTCAAAAAAAAATGGTGCAAAATTTCAATAGCGGCTTTGGAAAAATCTTGCAAAAATATTTAAATTTAAAGAATTTCAAAATCTAAAACACTTTTTTTTTGCAAAATGATTTCCTTTTATTTTTGTGTGAAAGTGAATTTAAAATTGCTCTTGCTTCAAAAATAAATCTTTTTAAGACGATTTTAGTGAGTTTACAGGATGCACGTTGTTTACCATAGATAATTGCTAATTACCCCATCTCCCAAGGAATCTTCCTCTTAATTGCAACTTGTAATTACCCTGGTAACACCTATTAAAACGTTCCTCAGTACAACCCAACCAAACGAACCAGTTTCCACGACTTGGTCAGCGTGTTACTCTCATGGCGGTGATAACTTTTTACTTTTTGCACAAAAAAAAACCCGATTCTCAGTTAAACTCAGCCATGTCGCTTTAGTTGTGACCGTTTTTGTAGCCGCGCGATCCGATGACTAACCGAGTTTAGCCTTAACCAAAGCCTCCACATACCTCCACCATCGTTTGGTTTAGTCGGCGCTCAGAGTTGGTCATTTAGTTATTATATATGACCGCAAGGTCATTTTATCGGCCATTAAAGGCGGCGTTGGCTGTGTGTTGGTGTTGGCGCGATCGCAGTAGTCGTGGTGGTGTACGGTCGTCAATTATCGCAGCAGGCGTCGCCGTCTGTGGGCTCTCTATATGGTTCACCTGTTTGTTTACTTTTCTCTAGGTTAGGTTGTGGAGATCTTCACGTACCGATAAGTGGAGGAGAGCAATATGATTAGCTAATTCACGTGCTCGGGCCAAAGTGGCGTGAAAAATGTCGGTAAACAAATTGCGGGCTCGGGAAATTGGCCTTGGTTACGCGCGACACGTGTTGACCTAACCTCAAAAAAGATTCGATTAATACTCTTTTTTCGAATAACTAATTTTAAACGTAATTAAAATCTCGTCAACTTGCAGCGTCACGCTTGTTACAGCAAAAAAAAGCGAAAGTGGTCACGACCCAGCAAGTCCCATAAATCCCTGGG
Source organism: Culex pipiens pallens (assembly GCF_016801865.2). Classification (NCBI taxonomy): domain Eukaryota; kingdom Metazoa; phylum Arthropoda; class Insecta; order Diptera; family Culicidae; genus Culex; species Culex pipiens. The sequence continues at coordinate 5,085,180 of NC_068938.1, forward strand.
AACCCATTGCAAATGAGTTCCGCATATACAGACTTTCATCTACGACTTCGCTGGGAGATCCTTATCGGGGAGGTCCGTTGAACCAGTTTTCGGGTGAAACCTTCACGGATCATGCAGATCGGCCCCACCAAAGCAGGCGCTGGTGATCAATCAGCGAATTTCTACGCGCCGCGCCGCAAATCTCTTTGAGGGGGGTTTGTCGTACTGCCAGCAGGTCATACTGGGATGTCGATACGGTGCAACACGATTTGTGACTCACGATTGATTTGATCGCGACACTTTGGAATTGTGAGGCACGCGTGACTCGGGGAAGGAATCGAGCGCAGTATTGATTTTGATGTTGAGTGGTTTAAAATCATGAAAAAATAAAAAAATACTTTAAAATCGATCGAAATGTTTATTAAGTGTATTTTTCCATTTCAAAATTTATTTAACAGCTATTTAATAATTTATTTTATTACTTTACGCAATTCATCGTCTGCCCACATCGAGTCAACACAGAAATAAGAGGTTAACTCCAAACCATTAAATATTCAAAACTTTACATTCTAGACTACCGTCAGTAAGAGTGATGGGTCAAAAAACGATACACCTCTCGTAATTTCTTTACGTAGAATTGATTTTAGATAGTTCCTTAACAATTCCTTAAAATATTTGGGTACTTTTTGAGCAATAACAATAAGTATATTAAAAAGTTGATTTTTCCAAAGGTAATTTTTGGCCAAAAACGCACCTCAGCAGCAAAGAATCATAGGATTTGTTCTAGGAACGAGATTTTTTCAGCTAACTCATCTTAAGATGTCCCCAGCACTACCCTTTTAACAGAGAAATGTTAAAACCCGTAAAAATTCACATTAACCCAATATCATCCCCACTGACGGTAGGCATAACATTCCACAATTACTGCACATCTTATTTTGATAACAGTGTACAACAAAATTGGCAACTAAACGGATCGAAATGCATGGTGCACGGTGCAGTAACTGTCTGAGAATTTCATCACATGTCAGCAATAATTTTGCAAATTTGTTAAAGTTCAAATCAGTGGTGTTCAAACGTTTTGCTTTCATGCCTCCCTGAAAACCGATGCTTTGAGATAAAGAAGCTTTTTTTAATATTATAAGCCAAAACCAATCAAAAGTCAAAAACCCAGTATTCTTCAGTTTCCAAAATAATCAGTCATCCAAGTTTACAACCTTTTTGTGGTTTTTAAAAGACATATAAAAAAAAAAATATCATGATTTAATCGTATCTAAAATGTAAAAAGAGTTTTGTCGGTAAAAAATTGTAATTTTCCCTCAAAAAATATATAAATTTACATCATTTTATGAGTAATCCCACTTTTTACATATTAATTGATGTAAAATAACAGGATAAGTAAATATTGCATTATTTCCAACAAATTTATCTTATATTCAGAACAATATAATTATCGGTAGGTATGAGGAATTCCTCATTCCTAGGAACCTACTTGACCGAAATGTAAAGCTTCGTGTACAGAAAAACTGTACATTCAGTGTGTAATATTAAATGCCGGGTGCTAAACAAAATCTCTTTTTTAAATTCCTGACTTTTCCAGAATGTCAAATAAAATGTCTATAATTTTTTATTACAAAAAATATGATCGCAAAACAAAAACCGCAATAAAACAGCAAATATCAGCCTTCAAAAACAAATGAATAAATAAATTTAAAAAAAAACACAATTTTTGACAATTTGAAAAAAAATTAAAATGAATAATTATTAATGAATTTTTTTTCGCATAAATTTTAGATTTTTTTAAATGAAAGATTAAAAATAATTTAAATTTATTTAAAAAATGATTTTATTTTATTTTTTATAACTAGTAGCGTAAGGCAAAAAATTGGATTTTGTGACCCCGCTCAAATTTTTTTAATTTTTTTTTAAATTTTCAAATTAATTAACCTTTAAATTTATTAAAGCTTCTAAAAATTTTAAATTTGGTAAAATTAAAAAAAAATAAACATTAAAATTGTAAAAATTTTAAAATAAAAAAACAAAATTGTTGAAATGCTCTATAAAAATTAAAATTTTTAATTTTTTTCCCATAAATTTTAGATTTTGTAAAATGAAAGATTAAAAACAATTTGAATTTATTTAAAAAAAAAAATTATTTAATTTTTTTTCCAACTAGTTAGGGAGCGTAACGCAAAAAATGGATTTTCTGACCCCCTCATTTTTTTTTATTTTCAAATTAACTAAACTTTAAATTTATTAAAGCTTCTAAAATTTATTTTTTTTGTAAAATTTTGAAAAAAAAATTTAAACTTTAAAATTTTAAAAATTTTAAAATTTTGAAATTTTGAAAATTTTGAATGTTTTGATAATTTTGACAATTTTGAAAATAAAATAAAATTAAAAAAACAAAATTGTTGAAATGCTGTTTAAAAATTAAAATTTGTAATTATTTTAGAAATTTTAGAAATTTTTGAAGTTTTTAAAACTTTAAAGATTATGAATTTTTAAAAGTTTAAAAACGAGCTTCGAGCTCATATCGAGATTTTCTCGATCGTTGGTCGTAATTTTTTGATGGTAGATCGAGAAATTACGATCGAATGATCTCAATCTACTATCGACAAATTACGACTTACTATTGACAAACTACGATCGTAATATTTCGATCAAGAAATCTCGATCGTGAGTCGAGAAATTAAGATCGAAACATTACGATCGAGTGCAATAATCACCACGTTAGTTTGCAATTTTTAAATATAAGCGAAATTTTTTTTTTTGCTAAGCTTAAGTTGGAATCATTTTTTGATTTATTTGACAAAATGAAGCAAAATATTAATTTTACCAAAATTTTAAATGCATTGGGCAAATATCAGCAAATTTGGTGAACATTTACCGATTGATACTAGAGAGTTTATGCAGTTTTTATAGAAAATATCGAAAAAATGTTAAACGAAACTAATTTGTTTTCAGAATTCAAAAAAAAAATTGTTTGGTTCTATATCACTGAATTTACCAAACTCACTCAAATTTGGCCCAGATGCTCGAAATAACAAAAAAAAATGTTTTTGCTTTGGACCAAGTGGTAAAAACGATTAGATTTAGTTATTTAGTTATAGTTAAGTTTTTTTTCCGATCGCTGAAAAACAAGTTTAATCCACATTTTTTAGTCCATTCTCACATAAAGGTTTACGAGATTGTTAAGGGCTAAATATTTAGAAGTACCTTTTATTCCGTAATTTGAGATGCTCAAGAAGGATTCCGTGCAATGGTTTTTTTTTTCGTTTAACAAGATATTACAAAATTATTTAAAAAAAAAATTCAACGACTTTCCGGTTTTCCGGTTTGTTGTGGATTTTGGCAAATTCCTGACCTTTTCGCGACTTTAGTGGCCACACTGTAAATGATTTCGAGCATGGTTGACTGCCAATGAGCTGCTACTCCGTTATTGACGGATCAGCAGAGGTTACACAATGAACCAACAGATGAATAGTGGGAGCGAATCATGCTCACTGTGTAACCGCTGAAGATCTCAATACCGGCGCCCACCTCAAGGAGATGCAGTTCAACAAAGGTAGGAATGTTAGTCCGATATTTGAATTTGCAGTCTCATCAGACACATAGTTTGTCCCTCTATACCTGTTGACACCACATCAGACCGTTGAATCAACAGTATCTCCTTCAATAATCACGAGAAGTGGGGGGATGGTGTTAGTATGGGAAGGAAAGGGTAGGTCAGGATTCATCTTGATAGACGATATGACCAAAAAGTGAAACATAACTTTACCCACAAAGGTAATATGCTATGGTATAATTTTTGATTCACTTAAGTCTAGAAATTTAATTCAGGACCGCTGGTCAAATTTCCCTTTTATTGATTTCTTGTTAATTGTAAATACTTATTGAGGACGATTCCCCCTGTATTTGAGCTCAACTGCTTCAAATCAATACCAGAGCGCAACAGTTCCGATTCTACCGTCCACCGCGATGGCCGCTCTCCCAAAACAACTCCAGGTGATGCCGTCCACGTTGCGAATCCTGGCGCTGACCGGTGTTTGGGGATCTGGGAGGAAAATCTACCGATTCGGGCTGATGTTCGGCTACGGATTTATGGTCATGATGCTGCCGCGATTCGTGTTTGGCGTCGGAAGCGATAATCTGTCGGCAATTCTGAAAAGCATCGGCGAGGTGATCTTCCTCAGCTCGATCTTTGTGCCGGCGCTGGTGTTTGCCGGGAAACAGGGGACGTTCGAAAAGGTCGTCAACGGATTGGGGGAGATTTTTCGGAAAGCTACAATCGGTGAACAATTCAAAGAGTGCTTTGAATTGATCGAGCAGCAAAATGTGAAGGTCAAGAAATTTGCTGATTTTCTAACAATTTATATGTCGTTTGCCGCGTTTGGATACTGCATGCCGTCGCTCTTCATCTCCTATCTGCGCTATTTTACCAACGATGGAACCAATCCGGTCGTATTCGTACTTCCAATGGAGCAAGAGTGAGCGGGAATTTTGTGTGACATTAAATTTTTGTTTAATTTTCTTATTTTAGGTTCTACGGTCTGCAAATTCGTACTAATTTGGCACATTACAACATTTTTATGGTAATTTCACTGTTGGCCTACATGGTTTGCTCGTACTTTACGCTGGTCAAGTTGACTCTGCCACTTTTCACGATAAGGTACAGCTCGATAACCTACCGTTTGGTGGCGATAAGAATTCGGAACTTGACCAGATATAAATCGTCAGCAACTGATATAAAGGATATTATTGAACTTCACCAACAAGCTTTCAAGTAAGATTGGGTTGAAATTTTTTTGAGTAAAGTATAAAAAACTTTTTCCAACAGCGTCACAGCCTTGGTCGAAGAAATGTGTCACATTCCGGTGGCACTAGAATTCCTAACCTGTATTCTGCTGTGGAGTTTGGTCATGTTTTACATCTCAACTGTAAGTTTTCAAACATTTTTGCTGAAAACTATTTTCAAAAATCATTCTCCCCCAGACAATGGGCTGGGATCTGTTTAGCATTTTGATCGTGGTATTTTCATCACTGGTGGAAGCCTTTGGCTACTCGTACCTCGGCTCGGAGCTATCCGAGCAGGCCGTGACAGTTGGCGCCGCCTGCTACGAACTGCCCTGGTACGAGAGCTCGAGCGCTGAGCTGACCCTGGCTTGCCGGCGAATAATCCAACGCAGCCTGAAAGCGACTCGGCTCACCGGACTCAAAATGTTCTCCATCGATCTGAAGACCTATGGAAATGTTAGTGAGGGTGGGAATTCTTAAGAAAAGTGTTATTTTTAATTATGCTTTTTTTATTTCAGATCGTAAACATTTCATACTCATACTATCTGATTCTGAAGGATGTGCTTAATGTTTTGTAAAGCATTTTTATTCAATATTTCTTCGAATCATTTCTGGAAGGAAGATTAAAACATAAATAGTGAAAGTAACTTGCATACAAATTATGATAGATGATAATATTCAACAAAAGATAAATTGCATGCAAGAATCGATCTCAGAAACAACGACATCTACTGTTGAATAGAAAAAAAAACAGAAGTTTGTATGGAGAAAAGGAAGAAAATAAATTATTTTTAAGCTTTTATGCAATTTTCGACAGCTTACAAGTCAAGCTAAATTTAGAATTGCATACAACTTGCAACTTGAAAAACAGCGACATCTAGTAGTGCTTAGAAAACGTGATCGTAGTAAAAAAGTAAATGAAATTGATTTTCTTTTCAGCAGTCACGCATGTTTATTTTCAAACAAAATACCTTTTAATCGCAGTTCCATACTTGGCGAACCCCGACTGTTCCGCTCGAGACCCCCCATCAAGACCCTTCCCTATTATGCGTCTTCCCCCCTCCAACAAACGCAATCCCATTGTCGACGCGCGCCACTTCATTGTCTGAAGGTCATTTACGAGAAAGAGAGACACTTTCTAGCCCCGCGTCAGCGTGTGCCCCGCACGATTTATGGGCCCATTCATGACGGTGGTTACGGTGGACCCCTACCCCTAATCTTTCCCCGCACGTTAAATTCTCCGCGCCTGCTATGGTTCGGAACAAATCGCGCCTATTATAAGGTCCAAGCTCTGAAATTCACTTTCTTTCGGACAATTTGCAGTGTAAGGTACCTTTCACTTGATGGTCGTCACCTTGCCCCGGGGTCCGACCAAACGTCCCTGAGATGCTGAAAGATCCCTCAGTTTTAAGGAGTTACATGAGTTTTTTATGCGTTTTTAAAAGATTAAATTTAAGATTTATTTAATTTTGGAAAACTGAACCAAGAGTGACGAAATAAACTTACCAGGTAGGTACCCCCTTAAAATCACAATTCTTCCCCGTGTAACTATGACGACAACAGGGCAAAAAAAAACACTATTACGTGAACTCACGTAATTTGCACAAATTCTCGAAGGCCCGTCTGCTGGTCAGTGACTTCGAAGTAGGAAGCCCCCCTCGATTGACCACAGTTTCGGCAAAAATTGCTAAAAGGCTTTTTTTAGGCTTGGGAACGAAATTAGGCGTTGCGTAATGGCGGAACAGTTTTGCGAGTTGCGTTGTTGTTTCCGCTTGCGGAAATTTGAAGGACAGCTGAAAGATGGGAGCATTTCATTGAACTTGCATGCGACATGCAACAGTAATTGTATGCAAGATGGCTTATCAAACGCACCGCCATCTAGTGTCGACTAGGCAAAGTTCATCCCGGGTGAATTGAAGTTGCTCAATCTAATCAAAATTATCTAACAACGGCGACCCCACAAAACTTCGAAAATTGATCCATTGTTGGTCGGGGCATTCCTCCGCGCATTTTTCCCTAGACTGCATAATTACAGGGCTGCGATTAAGCGATTCAGCGTCGTCGTGATAGCTAGCTTAATAAAATTGCGCCGATTTTTCGAGCGATGAACTCACCACTAAGGTTTAATACTCAATAACCTTTGCAGCGATTGAGCTATTTTGTCGGACAGACTGACGATCGCAATGCATTTGAAAATATGTGCCAGAAAGGGGAGGCACGCCGAAATAAATGTAGGTAAAGGTGTGGCCCCGAAAAAACGTGTGCCAAGTAATGGGCACGCACCGTTTAAACACTATTATTATCGTTGTAGGTTAAAGGTCTTTGTGGGGTGGGATTTGTGTGAAGATTGGGAGATATTGAAGGTGTTATTAGATAATAATTGTAGGTATTTTTAGTTGAAATTTGCAGTTGTCGTTTCAATTTATACATTTTGACTAACAAAAAAATATGAAGTGGAACTTAGCGGAGAATAGTTGAACTATCTTGCATGCAATATTCTACAATTCACGGTTTACAAAGGACATGTTATTGTATACAAGTTGGAACTTGAATTGCTGCGACATCTAGTTACAATTAGAAAAACCTACTGAATTTAAATAGACAGTAAAGAATATGCAGCAAAGCTAAAAGGCACATGTCGCCACCTATGAACAAATAGCGTAAACCTATGATTTAAAAAAAATGTTTTTTCCTTCATAATCAACATTTTTATAAAACTAATGCCGGATTCGAATGAGAAAAATTATTTCCAACAATTTGGTGTACAACTTTCCAATAGTTGTTTGATTTTTTTATGAGAAAACTGTAAATTTAGAAAAAGATAGTAATTTGGACTATTTGGCAAGAAAGTCTGTCAAAAATCAATACAAATTGTTGAATATATGTTAACATATCTGTTATCAACTATAGAACTGTTTATTTCATTGATATATATGGGGAAACTCATTTTTTCGTGTTCCAAAACATGTTTTTTAAAGAAAAAGGTCACAAATTTTTGCGCGCCCAAAAAATGATGTTCATTATTTTAAAGCAAACAAATTTTCTCGTCTTTTGCAACCAGTTTCGTTAAAATTGATGCAGGGAATCATGAGAAATAAGCGATTTTGTTCTTCAATCCAGCAGAAATGAATACGATTTTTGGCAAGTAACCTCATTTTGGCGCCACCTACATTTGAAACACAGTCGCGCTGCAAAACCTCAGTAGAGTTTGTCCGAAAGTCAGACCCTATTTGAATGAGCAGTCAATCATTGGTCTTCATTAGCTCACCAAAATCAAATACTAGTGTCACTTAAGTTTGAAAAATTTGCCTAAAGGCACCCAATTTGAATATTATGTTAAAAGCTCCAACCCGTCGCTGACAACCGTACAAATTGTGACATTTGTGTTATTTGTTGAGGTCCCACTGTTTTCACAAGTGCGCATAACTCCTAAAGTCGATGCCGCCGCCACCAGGCTTATCAATTCAGCCCTTTGTGTGGTGGAGTCTGTTGGGTTTCGCTTTCAAGAGAAAGAAAGAAAAAAAGACCACGCGTGTGTGACTTGAAAAGGAGTTGCTTTCGTCGCATGTAAAATGGGATGCAAACAGACAGCCCGGTTTTGTCGTTGGATGTGCGGGGGAAAAATAGTCAACACAGCGAAAGAGTCGTTTGAAACAACAAAACAAGGCATTAGCGCCACACATCGGTGAAATTACTGGGATTAAGCCACTTACAAGGGTGTTTTTTGTTCAAAAATGAGTATTTTATTCAGATATAATAAAAACTGCAGTCACACAAACTCACAAAAACTCACACAAAGTCACACAAACTCACAAAAAGTCACACAAAGTCACACAAACTGACACAAACTCACACAAACTCACAAAAAGTCACACAAAGTCACACAAACTGACACAAACTCACACAAACTCACAAAAAGTCACACAAAGTCATAAAAAGTCACACAAAGTCACACAAACTCCCAAAAAATCACACAAATTCACAAAAAGTTACACAAAGTCACAAAAAGCCACAAAAAAACTCACAAAAAGTCACACAAACTCACAAAAAATCACACAAACTCACAAAAAATCACAAAAAGTCACAAAAAATCACACACAGTCACAAACAGTCACACAGTCACAAACAGTCACACAGATCCTCACAAACAGTCACACAAAGTCACAAAAAGCCACAAAAAACTCACAAAAACTCACAAAAAATCACACAAAGTCACAAAAAGTCACAAAAAGTCACACACAGTCACACAAAGTTACACAAACAGTCACATAGAGCCTCACAAACAGTCACACAAAGTCACAAAAAGCCACAAAAAACTCACAAAAAGTCACACAAACTCACAAAAAATCACACAAAGTCACAAAAAGTCACACACAGTCACAAACAGTCACACAGATCCTCACAAACAGTCACACAAAGTCACAAAAAGCCACAAAAAACTCACAAAAAGTCACACAAACTCACAAAAAATCATACAAAGTCACAAAAAGTCACAAAAAGTCACAAAAAGTCACACACAGTCACAAACAGTCACACAGATCCTCACAAACAGTCACAAAAAGTCACAAAAAGCCACAAAAAACTCACAAAAAGTCACATAAACTCACAAAAAATCACACAAAGTCACACAGAGTCACACAAACTCACAAAAAGTCACACAAACTCACAAAAAATCACACAAAGTCACACAGAGTCACACAAAGTCACACAAACTCACAAAAAATACACAAAGTCACATGAACTCACACACAGTCACACAAAGTTACACAAACAGTCACAAAAAACTCACAAAAAGTCACACAAACTCACAAAAAATCACTCAAAGTCACACAGAGTCACACAAACTCACACAAACTCACTAAAAATCACACAAAGTCACAAAAACTCACAAAAAGCCCCACACAATTTTTGTTTATATTTTTAACTTGATGTATTGAGATCTAAAAAAAACTCAACATTTTGCCAGAACTTTTTTTCTTAACGCACAATTACAATTCTTTTCACCGATACAACACCGATAGTTGAAAATTTTCACTTTCAAGCTTGCCAATGCCCTATTGCCCGATCCGTGAAGAAAAACAGTGTGAATTATTCATTAAAGTGTGGCATTAGTTTGACCGCTGGGTCTCTCCCCGAAAAGGTAAACAAAAACATCGGCTGCACCACCTAGTAGAGGTTCGAAATTTAAAACCCTCTTCGCGCTGCATGTTTTTGTGCTGCTCACTGGAGAGGAAGATGGTGACAGGCGTCGTGCTGGAATTTTTCGTCTATGAAATCTCACATGACCCAAAGGAGGGGGTGAAAAATTCAACAGTGCATGCGACATTAGCCTAAGCCTCGGCGAGATCGTATGACAACTATTCGCACAAAAGTCTCAAAGTTGTCACCTCTGGCCACCCCCTTGGGCTTGAGTTACGAGCTCGCCCCTTCCCGTAATCCGTTTCTCAACCCCCGACTCCGGGGGGGATGTCATGGTGAAGAAATGAGCGTATCGCATGGCGTCGTGCCCGGGGGTTCAGTTGTTGTATCATTGTTTGGTATTGTTTGTCTTTGAAGGTGATTATGTGTGTACTTTTGAGTTTGTTTAGAGGGCTTGAATTATGCATGGAAGAGCCTGTTGGTGCTCAGTGGCACTAAAGGGTAGTTTTGTTTAAATTTGCATGGTGCTTATTGAACTTTTCAGCATTGCTTGAAGTCACTTTAGGTCAGTTCGTTGAGATCGCAGGATGTCACCGAGATCAGACGACCTCAGTTCAATTTAGTGTAATTAGCTGATTATATCGAGATCAAAAGATAAGCTTGCTATGATCACTACTAGATGTCGTAGCAATTCAAGCATCATGTTGTATGCAACTTTCTGTTCCTAGTAATTTGCAACGCTGAATATTGCATGCAAGGTTGTTTAACTATTCTCCACCAGATGACACTTCTTCAAACAGTGATTTTAAAGTTGTTCGTTTCTAAATCGAAATCTCATTTCTTCAGATCATCTGAAGTAAACAAAATGCATCTCTCAACCAATTTCGCAACCCTGAAATTCCCATCTAATGCGGTGGAAGTCGTGGCCCAAATTCAAACGCGAAGGAAGTGTGGAACTAACCGGTCATATCGGGCACGATTTTCCCGCCGGTATTCCACCCATTAAAAAAAAACCGGGCCACACAAACAACTTAAGAACTAAGCCACACCGATGAGATGAGATATTACGATCTGCAGCGCCCCAAAAGAATCCACAAGACACAAACCGCGAAAAGTCAGCGGGGGACCCCTCGGCGACGGATTCGAGCTCTAATGTTTTTCTTTCTTCCGTGGTCCCGAAGTCCCGCCGGAGATGATGATAGGTTTCAGCTGGATCTTGGCGCAGGTTTGGCATAACGACTCCACGGGGAAGAAGATATTGCAACAAAACTCGGGGATGCGTTTTCAGACGTCTCATCCCAGAGGAGGGAAAAGGAAATTGCGACATGGTCGTCCGCTTTAAAATATTGCCGCGCGAACGTTACAAAAATAATCTTTCTGGATATATGTTGGAGGAAGAATGGTGCTTAGCTTAAGTCGCTAGCACCGGATTCCAGTAAGAGGTTGCCATTTTTCTTCGCCTTTTCCCCTCAGGGGGCGAAGTTTTCTTGTTTCCAATGTGGTTCTAAAATAGGTTATAATCTCTCACTCTCGAGGTGTTGATTTTGGCGCACTCCAAAAAATATGTTTTTCTTTCCCACAACCGCGGAATTTGGGAAAATTATTAACGCCCTATTGAAATGTTATTTATGGTCATGTTCTCCAGTCGTTGCAACTTTGCGCCGGGAGGCGATAGATGAAAGATGTGCGAGAAAATACGGATTTACGGTGCGCGATAACGCTTTGTTGGAGAAGTCGTGAAACGGGTTGTTCTGAGATGACCCCGTTTACACGGGTCGTGAGAAGTGATGGGTTGTGTGAAAACGATTGATTTGAGCATTCTTGAATGGTTCTTTTCCCATGGAAGATTAGCTTATTCTATTCACTACTAGATGTCGCTGCGATTCAAGATCAAAATTGCATGCAGTTCGTTCTCTTATTGCATGCAAGATTAACAATTTATTCCTAACCAGATGTCGTTACAGTAGGAACTCATTTTTGCTTTTTCAGATTTTTTAAAGTTACGGACATCAAGATCGGGTGATGTCAGTTTGATTGTTCTAAAAAAGCACGTTTACTGGTAGGCAATAAAACAATATTGAATGTGTATTATTCTGCATGACAACAACATCCATGCCGCAATGAACGAACAAGGGTCTACAAAACCCATCATTTCCGTCAGCCGTAAATACCTCGTCAACACTCAATTCATCAATAGCCGTGACTAGAATCTAAATCAATCCCCTCGAAAATGCTTAGTGTGTGTCCTTCATGGATGTTTTCGCTCTCAAGTAAGCAACGCCTCGATTTTGGCGGGAACTCCATTCAAGTTTCGACTTCTTCCGGATTCTTCTTCTCGCACCCCATTCCCTCTTCATTCAGGTTTTAGTGGCATTTCAAGAGCCCATTTTAACGATCGCACCTTCAAAAACTGGTCGAAATTTGCATACGTCGCCGACGACGTCTTGTTTGCACACTTAACCTTGACGACGACTGTGAAGACCAAAATCGCGCGTTAAATATTTCATGTTTTCTTCTTCTTTTCGCGACTTAAGTAACATGAAGTCGTCAAATCAACCGCCGAAACGCGTGATCAAATGTCATAACTACTGTGTCGGCTTAAGCGAGTGACTTAGGGAGAAGCGCTCGACCGGCTCAACACCAACACAGAGAAAGACTTCAACGGTTAAGCCAAGCCCGCAATACAATCGCACTGTGCGTCATTGTGTGCGAAAGCGATTTAAAAAACTGGTTTGCTCAACGGTCGAAGAATTCGCACCAACGCGGCTTCTTCTAATAACTGCCTGGGAACCTAACTCGCGAGAGCAGAGGAAAAGTTCTTGGAAAGCAAAACGTGCTTAAGCTGCAAAGCTAGCGGAAGAAGAAGTGCAATGTTTTTCTAATGATTCATCGACGCGCGAAAACGGCGGACGTTCCTCAACGATGATCGCCGACTATTTCTGGAATTCTGTAATGAGCAGAATTAAACGCTATTTCTAAACGGGAGGGAATTGACGTAGTAAAACCACAGCCAAGCAGACGGAATTAATCGTCAATTTAACGGTCAATTTGAATGAGCGGAAACTCACCACTGCAAGTGTGAATTCACCACAGCTCATTTGACAGTTGCTTTTTGGCGTGTTCACAACTAGATGTCTCAAGAAAAAAAAATGATTACATCTGCTTGTCTGTGATAGAACGCACTCGCGATAGACACAGTTAGCACAGTTTGAGCTTTGTTATTGTCGGTTGCGGCACATCGTTTTGTACTGGAATTGCTGCTTTGAGCACTGTGTCAATTGATGGAACGTTGATTGGACAGTTGGTTAGATAAAATTGCAATTGTTTGAAAGTTTTTGTTTTTCAAACAATCAATCGAAATTTTAATTGCAATTTGAACAGTAGAATAGAACCGTTACCTTATGAATGGAAAACGACTCGAACAAAATAGAAAACAAAAATCGAAAAGCAAATCACTGAAAAAAGCTCATCCAATTAACTAAACCACATCGACCCAGCAAAGTCCGCTCGGGTAGCACATGACAATTTCACATGTTTTGGTGGCTCGCCCCCATCCCACTATTTTGCATGCACTTCTGGTTGAACCATAAAAGGATTTTCCCGAAACGTAGCAGAGACACACGCACGCATGCATGAAAACTAAACTTTGTTGTACTAGGAAGGTAACAAGAGATAAAAAAGAACACGTGATTAAAGAACTACTTCATTAGTGAAGCTTTACGGTTCACCCCCGCATTGTTGTTCAGAAAAAAAAATGTACAACAAGTCCACGTGTGGAACGAAACGTGGACTGAATGACCACCGATAATGGGGGTGAGATTGTAATTTTTTATTTTTTTTTATTTTTAAAATTTATGAAATAAAACTTGAAACTATAACTGATTTAAACAAATAAATAAAAAAAAAACGAAGCGAATAGTTATTAGGATACAAATTCCGAAAAGTTAAATAAATTCTAGCCAAGTATCAATACGTGCTTATTAGTAGAACTTTACCAGCTATCGAGTAAGTTTTTCAAATGTAAATGTAATGAAAATGGGTCCTTAAATTTGTTTGAGCAAAATTTCCTAAATCAATTCTTGAAAAAAAAATAACACTCAAGTAACAGTAGATCAAGACAGCGTTGCCAAATCATACAATTTTATGGCTTTTAAAAAGTGTTCCTCAAATACATATCCAACAAAACACAGAAGCATAATGTTACATCATAAGTGCTCAGAACTATTGACATTTTTTAAACTAAGAATTGCATTTTTTTGTATTTGATGGCACTATGCAAAACAAAATAAAAAATCTGTATGGAAAATATACCCATTTTAGTCACACTAAGCTTAACGTCCTATTCTCGTCACTTTTGCAGTTTGCCGTTATTAAAACCGATTCAGATACATTAATAATGAAGAGTTGCTTGCTCTCTATCATTTCAGCTTTTAATTACATTGCAATAGTCAGAAATGCTTTATGAAAGCTAAAATTCATGATGAAAGAAATAGTCCGAAAAAGGATATCTTTCTCCTTTTAAATTTATTGTTAATTGTTATAAAATGGGAAAAAAATCGAATTCTGGAAATTATAAAATTCGAAAAATTCTGATAAATCTAAAATTCTGAAAATTCTTACAGTTTTCTAAAATTTCTAAAAATTCTAAAAATTCTGAAAATTCTAAAAATTCTAAAAATTCTAAAAATTCTAAAAATTCTAAAAATTCTAAAAATTCTGAAAATTCTAAAATAAAAAAAATTAAAAAAAAATATGCGAAATTTAAAAATTCTAAGAATTTTAAAAAAATCTTAACATTCTAAAAATTCTATAAATTCAAAAAATTCAAAAAATTCTAAAAATTCAAAAAATTTTAAAAATTCTGAAGAATTTAAAAAAATTAAAAATTTTAAAAATTCAAAAAATTCTAAAAATTTTAAAATTTCTAAAAAAAAAAAAAACAGAAAATTAAAAAAAAATAAAAAAAAACTAAAAATTCTAAAAATTTTAAAAATTCTGAAAATTTAAAAAATTCTGGATATTCTATAATTTTTTAAAAATTCTGTAAATTCTATTTTTTTTAACTCTGCAATTTTCTAAAATTCTACATTTTTTTTAATTCTACAATTTTTTTAAAATTCTAAAATTTTCAATTTTTTTAAAAAAATTTAAAATTAAAAAAAAATAAAGTTCTATAAATTGAAAATTGTCCACAACAGGGGCGAAGGAGAAGTTACAGCATTTAGAAAAGTGGCCACGTAGTCCATGGATGGCCCCTTATAAATATACAGCAATTCCCCACGAAAACAACATGGAAAATAAACAAAAGTGCTCGGATCGTGCTCAAAATTTTTCTGGGGGTTACCTGTCCGAAATAATTAGACCCGTATTTTTTTGTTTGGCCATTAGGGTGACCTACGCCGTATTAGGGTGGTCTGAAAAATGGCAATTTTCGTCGATTTTCGCAAAAACCACTTTTTTCATCCGATTATAGCTGTCTTAGACGCAAAAGAAAGGTGATAAGTTGGTCTTTTAAGAAAAAATAATAGGAAGTTTCAAAAATCTAGCCTAACATATGAAAAGGGCGTATGAAACATTAAAATGCTGTTTTGACGGTGTCTGGACCAAAGAGCCTATGTCTGGAAATATTTTTATCGGATTCCCCGGACATTTTTACATAACATACTAAAAAATCGGAGGGGTTCATTAACAGGATTCCGAGTAATGATTTTTTGAAAATAAAATCCGTGTTTTTCGACGCGCCGCGCGCTAAAACCGGAAAATGATGAAATCGGCAAAAAATCAACTTTTTTCACTAAAACTGCGATAACTTTGAAATTTCAGCGATGACCTATACAT
The DNA here is from genome assembly GCF_016801865.2 of Culex pipiens pallens. NCBI lineage: Eukaryota > Metazoa > Arthropoda > Insecta > Diptera > Culicidae > Culex > Culex pipiens. The sequence continues at coordinate 5,100,933 of NC_068938.1, forward strand.
GTCTGGGTACCAAAAGTTGCGTCTTTTAATTACAAAAATTTTGGTACCCAAACATCGGATGAAATGACGCGGAGATATGATTTTTTGAAAAAAGTGGTTTTTGCGAAAATCGACGAAAATGACAATTTTTCAGACCACCCTAACACGGTGTAGGTCACCCTAATGGCCAAACAAAAAAATACGGGTTTAATTATTTCGGCCAGGTAACCCCCAGAAAAATTTTGAGCACGATCCGAGCACTTTTGTTTTTTTCCATGCTGTTTTCGTGGGGAATTGCTGTATATCTATAATATTTGTAGTGAAATTTAGGTTCAGCAACCTGAATTAGACCTGACACTACACAATAAAATGATACATTATCTCAATGCCGCCACTTTGGCAGCCATCTTACTTTATTTTATCTTGCTATCTTTGATTACACAAAATCAGATCAGTATGGAGTCATTTTTCAGGTCAGTGACTAAAATTTTGATAAAAGTAATTTTACAATTTCTTAATTCGATTATCTGAAATAGAATTTTGACGAAGACTTCTGACATTCGAATATTACAATTTTGGAATTTTAAATCAAATAATCAAAATTAGTTTTTGAAAGTGCATGATCGCAAGTATTTCACTAGCAATTGTTTGTTTTTTTTTTTTGCCAAATATTTTGAACTTTTTTTTTTTCCAAACTAGCACCACTCAACAGTTCCCCAGCTCAGACCGTAAAAAATCCTCGCTATATCGATTTTTCCCTTCCTCGTTAGCCACCCTCAACGTACGTCCTTAAAAAGGGGGCGCACGCCACACATTTTCGCTTCACCTTCCCTTAAGTGCGCTCGCTCGCTTAATTCGCCCCAAACGTGTCAGGGCCAGGAATTCAGAGATTCGACCCGCGGGAATTTCCGTTTGAACACGGGCAATAAAAGGGAAATGAATTCGTTTTGCTTCCGTGACAAATCATTCGGTCACGGGATCGCTTAATGGTTTGCCGTGGGGGTAGCGTTTTAATCCTGATAACAGGTTGAAGGACGAAGGATTCGTGCAAAGGGGGAATTATCATAAATTTAATGGAATGATTTGAGAATAAGGAAATAGTTTTGTTCAGATAAGTTCAAAATGTTGCAAAAACTGACAACTTTCGCTGCACACCCCACAATCCAGATCCCGATGCCCAGGAGGACAATCCGGATTATCGCCACCCAAACCCCTACAATTTCCCTTCTGCACAGCAAATAAATCACAATCAAATCGGGGTTTCCGTCATGTTGGGGGCGCGCGCATTTCCCCCATAATTCACCGGCGTGCCAAAAAAATGCAACCTCCGGCGAACTCGAAAGTGCCAACCACCACCCCCGTCCAACTGAGGTCCACTTTCTTCCCACCGGGTCCGGCGATTCCGGTAGCATTTGTCTCAGCAAAGCCGGGGTCTTGAATCGGGGCCTTGCAACCATTAATTTCCTCTCGTCGTCGCCGTCGTCGCCGTCGTCGCTCTCAATGTTGATTTATCTTTTGGCGCTATCTGGACCCGCAGTTTCCGCAGCAAGCCATGCTAATTTCATCAGCTCGAGTACTTGGGCTCGGTACCACGAATCAAGTAGGCCGTGGTTTATGCAACGCGATTAACACACGAAGAAATGGCATTCGGTAGCGGCGGCGCCGCCGCCGCCTGCTACGATTCCGACGGTTGGAAAAATGTAAAAATGGACTGAAAATTGGTCAGTCTGGGAAATTAAGCCCTTTGCTGTAGGTAGGGAGTAGAATCGTACTCTTTATGGGAAAGGAGGAAACCATTACTTAAGGCCCCAGTTGACGTTAAGCTCGCCCTCTAATCTTCCCACGTGGTAGTCGCTGTTGTTGTCTAACTACACTTGTGAGCATTTAAATCAAAACACACACCGTCACTTATTTTGAGTTATAACCGAGTTGGTACCCACATATTACATCATTATTAGCCAACATGGCATGCCGGGGCTAGTGTTGGGCAAACATCTATTCCACGCGACGACGACGACGACACGGGCGGTGGTGATCTACAAAACGGTCCGCCTCTTCGCGGATTTTTGGTATTTACGAGCCTAGGATGTGGTGGGCACCGCGCAGCCCGAAAAGAGAGACGATACCGTAACATAAACGGACCACCAACCAGCCGGGGCGGTTGACCGGCTTAAGTCGATCGCCCCCGAAAAAAAAATCAAACGGCTTAATCGGAGGGTGGTATGCACCATGGTATCATTACGCGATCTCGACAAACAGAACTTGCGGATCTTGATGGACTTGACTTGAAGTTATCAATGATTTGATCTGAGTCAGCTGATCTTTACTATCTTGACATTTTTTTTTGTAATTCCAGCAAAAATAAATGCTGAAACAAACATATTTTCTGCTGAATCAACAAAAATGTTGCTGTTTTGACTAGAATCTTTGCTGGTTTTGAAAAAGCAGCAAATTTCCTCTCTATAAATTTAATACTTCACAATTATTTTCTAAAATTAAAAATGTAAATTGCAGGGTGACCACTCAAAGCCCCTTTTTCAAATTCCCGACTTTTCCAGAATGCTTAAATGATAGGCATTTTTTATCTAAAGAATGATTTCAAACATAACACTTTCTATAAGAAAAGTCAATACCAATAACCGAGAAATAATTGTAAATGAATTTAAAAAAAATCCAGCTATAGGCAATTTTTGTAAATACAATGACTGAACAACAAATTAAAAAATACTTTAAAAATGGAATTTCATTATTATGATTCAGAGTAGAAACACAAGCAATTAGTCTTTGAAATATAATCGAAAGATCAACAATACTTATAACTTCCATGTTATTTGATAAATTGGCAAACGTATCCTTTTTGATACTTCGTTTCAACTGGAAATGACAAAAAGTCAAAGATAACTGAACTTAAAATTTCATTCCTATTTTTTAAAATTTCATCATCATTTTAAATCAAAGACGATTTAAACATAATTGCTGTTATTATTCTTTTAAAGTATTTAGAAAAATGCCAAGGAATTCATAAAAAAAGTTTTTGCCAAGTTCCCTTTTTAATTTATCTAGTGGCCAGTATTTGACTTTTTGTTTTATTTTTTTCAATGAAAATTCAGTTTGATATGATTTGTGTTTTCCCACTTATGTTTAGCAAAATGTTAGAAGAGAAATTTTTTAAAAAACAATTATGCAATAAACTCAAAATTTCTTGGATTATTTTTTTGCAATTTCAATTTTTTCTTCGTGGTTTCAAAACGTTGAAAAGTCTTTCAATTTTGGATTTTACTCGATATTTAAGTTTTCCGAAAGCTGAAAATCAAGCTTTATCTATAGTAGGTAATTTTTCCATACTCTCAAAAAAAGTTTAAGGGCCATATTTGAAAAAAAAAAAACATATTATAAATTACTTAATGAATTTAGTTAAACAATTAAAAATATTTACAAAAACAAATATTGCCGAACTCAAGTTGTCATTACTCTAAGCTGGCCATTAGGCTCTATTTTTAAATTATTTTTTCATAAAGAGGTAAAGCCTCTTGTTTGATAAGACATTAATTAATAGAGATCATTGGATTCAAAAAAAAATTAGTGAAAATCTATATCAAAGGCATCTAATATTCATTAAGATTTTTAAAGTCTAAGTGGAAAGTGGAAAGAACCATAAATTTAAAGTAACTTACTAAAGTAGAATTCAGTGTATTCAATTGTAAAATTGTAAAAAAAAACAAAATTATTAAAGAGTTGAAAAATAATGTTAAAAAAGGGGAACGTTTAAAATTCCCGACTTTTTGACAAAAAATCATAAATTCTCGACTTTTTCCCGTTTTTTTTTTGCGGTTTTTGGCGAATTCCCGACTTTCCAGATTTCCCGACTTGAGTGACCACCCTGAAATTGATAATAAAAAACTGCATACCACCCTCTCTCGACTCCCCCAACTTGATACTATGTAATGTGCCCGCGCACATATGGTCTGCACCCATTTATTAGCCTCGCAAGTTTGGGTTGATATGCTCTGATGAGCACACCGAACGACGTGTGTCCGCGTCTGCCCCGTTGCTGTAGGTCACCAACCAGACAGCCTGCCAGCCTGCCCGCTAACTCAGCCCTAGTTCAAAGCCCGCAAAAATGACGGCTGCACTGCAAACAAAAAATGTTTGTTATTGTTAATTTTATAATTTTTGTAGTGTAGAAAAAAAAGTAAATCACATAAAAAGAAAAAAATGTTTGCCTGAAAATATTTTAAGAAATTTTTCGAAATGGCGAAGTCAAAAAAAAAAACACTTTTTTGACACTTAATTGACAACCCAAAGCTCAAAATCTGACTAAGAGAAAAAAGACCTCAAATTTGTTTGAGAGAGTCAATCTCTAGAACGTACACAACCGAAAACTAGGTATATTCGTCAAATATAAACATATTACTTTCGTCTTCTTACCGAGACGTGGTAGCCGAAACTGTAAAGGCGCTTCATTGCTAAGTCAATGGTCCTGGATTCGAATCCCAATTTTTTCCGTTTTTTTTTTTGAAGGAAAAATTTTTTTTGGAAATGAACTAGAGAGTTAAACGCTCTAAGTCGTGCTTATTCTGTCATTTTGTGTAAAGTAACTTTCTACTCTCAGTCTATGAGTATTTTCCTCTTAAGCTGAGAGGGTTATTTTTTAAAATGTATCGCTTCACAGAATTTTTTTTTTCAACAGTGCCCTCACAACACCTTAAGTTGGGAAGGCGACCCGGCGTTTGGCGGGCCATTGCCGTGGTCTTCACCGTCGACTCGAGGCGTCATCATCGTGTGCGGTTTGAGGTTGACGGCACTAAATTGGCTTGCAACTTAGAGTTCTCGGTTGGGGCTGTCGCAACAGTTCGTTTGTTTTGGTTTTCTGTTAATGGGTTCGATGCTCGAATGTCGACGCCGGCTGGTGACGAAATGCATCGGTTTTCGATGCATTAAAAGTTGAGGGTTTTCGAGGGGATTTGTGATCTAGTTTTCGAAGGGTCACTTTAGTAATGACGATTTGATTGACATGTTGAGCGTAACGTGAAACAATTTCAAATTGGGCATTTTCCTCAAAAAATTCTCAATAAATATTTTATGATATTTTTAGCAGCAGAACGATTTTTTTCTACACCACCACAGTTTGCCATCAAAACAAACCGTTCAATCTCTGACTCAACCAAGCGACTCTTTCGTTTCCCGCCAATCTTGCTCCGAGACCAGCCATCGCCAGATTATTTCCCTTTTAGCGGCACAAATTACTTTCTCATAACCGTTTATCGGTGTGCACTACTGCCTCGCTTCGCTCGACCCACAACGACTCTTGGATAGCTCTAAAAATCTTCTAAACCAATTTCGAACCTCTTTCCCATTTCTACGTCATTTCGCGAGTTTGGAGGGATAGTTCATAAATTACGTATGCATAGTAAAATATCATGTTTTTTAAATTTTTATAATGTAATTTTACCTCAATTTACACTGAAAAAGTGAAATTACACCAGACAAGTGGTAAAATTACATATTTTCAGATGTAAAATTACACACTTTTCCGATTTAAAAGATGTACCCCTTCTTAGATGTTAAAAAATTTACTTTTGAAACTTCCTATCTTATAAATGTACGTAGCTTATGGACGACCCCCCAAGTTGAAGATCTTCCATTTAAGAAAAGGTCTTCCCGACAGGGGTTCCCCCATTTTTTTCTCGGGGTGCCATAATTAGTCAACAATGTGTGGCCAATCAAACGTCACTCCACGTGTCAAGAATTTGGCTCCAGAAATGTAGGTTATGGATCGGGGACTGAGGTTGTAAAAATGAGTCGGATTTCCCTTTTGGACCCTTGTCGGATGCTGTGACTGGTTGTTTATTAGGTGGTCTTTGAGGTGGAGATTTTGTTTTGCCCAAATCATGGGAAATCTGGAACAAATATTTCGCCAAAACATTAGGAATGAGGTCAAAGTTTTAACTTCTTTAATTTAATGTTATAGACATTTGTTTTAAATAATAAAAACTAATGTAAAAAATTGAGACAATTCATGTCTTGCTTAAAAATGTGATTTTGTAGTCAACTAAAAATCAATCAATCACTTTCGATCATTTCAACATATCCGAAAATTTGCTTCAACATGATTTGTGTAGTTCGCCAAAAAATATGTATGTCAAACTCTTATTAATGTCGCCCTGTCTTTCCAAGGTACATTGACTGTGGCCACATTGTGTTCCTTAAAAGGCTCTCCCCCGACAATGTCCTACATTTCAGCACCTCATACATTCGCGGGCAACAACATTCCCAAGGTGAATGGCCTCTTTGGCACTACTAGCAGCTGCAGAAGACTGAAAAAAAACCTGCCAGCCTGCACCCTTCACCGAAAAGAAACCTTCTCACCAGGAGAGTCGGCTGGCAAAACATTTTTGCCCAGAGCAGATTTTTCCAAAAAGATATCGACGGAGCCGAAACATGTTAATTTCGAAACATTTTGCTCGGGCGCGATCAAACTGTTTTGTGGCGATCGAGCAAGTACTCGCGCGCAACTATGTGATCAAATAGTTTTAGAGCTGGTTTAAACACTTGTATGGAGTGCACTGTTGCAAATTGTTGAGTTTCAACTAATTTGCTGTTTGATTGTAAATTTGCAATTTTAACAAATTTTCAACACCGTCTAACTCCAACCAAAACTTATTTGGGGACACCGTGGTTTATTTGGCTTTTTTTTTCACTGTGCCAAATTCAACAACCATAACTTAGTCCACAACTTAAAAATCGACGATCGATCGACAAGGTGGAAAATCGTGTGAACACGTTACATTTTGCCTGAAACTGTGCCACAAGAAAACCCGAAGAAGGTATTCATAACTTTGTGCTGTCGTCGTCGAATGAACATTCAACGACCAATTCGACAATAATTCCACAAATTGGCCCCATGCCAGCCGAAGCCGGGAGGAATCGCGAATGCTCGCGTGGTAATAAAGTCGTAAAACATGTAGAGAAAAAACGCATAAAACGGGCTGCAAATTTTGCCAAACTCTTGGCGTGGCTGGGTGCCATAAAGTGTGTCTCGACTACTTTTGAGCTGTACACGACGGCGTGTAATGTGACTCTTAAGAAGGAAGTATGGTTGTAGATTGTTGTTTTTCAGTATTAATAGAGCAATTGAATTTTATTGAAAGTTAATTTTTCTTTCAATTTCATTTGGTAACTGTTTCACGAAAATAACGATATATTGTGAATTTTTGATTAAAAAATACCTTAAATAAATGCAATTGAGAAATGTTTACGTTATTCTTATTTTTTTAATGCATTTATGTGTAATAATTTTTAAATGCACTAATTCTAGTTAAATTTTCCGCTTGTAAAAAAAAAGTCATTAAAACTTCGGTAAAAACACCACAAAAAACATTTCAAAGTCCAGTCCACCAATTTTTCACAACTTTTCAATGAACTAGAATTGGTTGAAATATTGAAATAAAGTTTTTTTTAACAAATTTTATTAATTTTACCCCGTCTAATTGGATTATATTTGAATCAATTGTTGAGTGTTCATGTTCTGTTTTTTTTTTTTTTTTTTTCTTTACCAAACAATCGCTTTTCTTCTCAAATATTAGGCTAATTAAAAAGTAAATGATTGTTTGACATTTAAAATCAGTTCAATAATTACTACGATAGCGTCAGCTGAATATTAGCATAGAAAAACTTATTTTTCATGTTTATTTTTCTATCAAAGACTGTATCTCACAAACAGCACGTCCATTCTTCAATTTTTGAAACTAAAAAAAATATTTAAAAAAAATCTAGAGGCGGTCTTAGCTTGGTCATGACTTCAACAGAAAATAACTGCACATCTTTTATGACTTTAAAAAGTAAATATTAATTTAAAATTTGATTTATCATCTCAATTTTTTTTAACAATATTTTCCGAAAATTATGAATTATGAAAAAAATAGTTTTGTATACCTACTTTTGTATGAAAAAGTTTATGAATTATTTTTGATAACTTATTTGTCGAACGACGAACTAATGATGGAAAATTGCAATTGTATTGTTATTAAAAACTTTTTATCAATTTATGTTTAATGTGTCCCACAACTCAGATACAAATTTTAAAAAATCGAGCTATGGTTTCAACATCAAAATCAATCCTTACCTTCAAAATGTCTAAAAATACAAATTTCCGCACTTTTAAAATTTTAGACTTCATTTTGAAACTTGAAAGAATTTAAAAAAATCTTAAGATTTCACTTTTTAGCATTAAAAATTTTAACAAAAGAAAAACTAAAACAAATCAAAAACATACATTATTACCTGAAATTAACCCTGAATAAGCTGTAATATGAAAACGGTGCTTTTTTTTAAAAAAAAAAAACGGCGGAGCTTGATTACAAATTCGATTTTGCCTTCAAAATTATTTTGAAGAATCTCTAGATTAAACTTTTCATTTTCTAAAAAAAATCATATTTTTTTCAAAAACTTATTTTTTAATGAAAATTATTTGTCCATACTTCTCTATTTTTCAGAAGTTGCCTATTTTGATTCTCCCAAAACCTATCAATAATTGAAAAATATGGGTCATTCTCTACCACCTCACACGAAATCAGAAAAGTTTCCCTGGCCCCTTTTTGATTTGTATAAAACTTTGTCTTAAGGGGTAATTTGATCCTAGGTCGATTTTTCAATATCTCGTGACGGAGGGGCGATACGACCCCCTTCATATTTGAACATGCGGAAAAGGACGTATTTTTCAATAATTTGCAGCCTGAAAAGGTGATGATTTGAAAATTTCATGTAGTTTCAAAACCTATTTTTAAGTGAAACTTAAGATACTTTTCAAATCTGCAACAACCAAGAAGGGTAATTTTTTCATCTAAAAAAAATTGATTTTAAAGTTTCGTGTTTTTTGTTGTTTTGCTGGGTCATTTTTTAGAGTGTAACAATGTTCTAAGTTGTAGCGCAAACAATTTTAAAATTTCTGATATTTTCTTCTTGTTTAGTCGTTCGTGTCTGCGACGGGTGACCATGAACGGCCATTATCAAAAACGACCAACTTTTTCAAAAAAAAATGTGATTCAAAATGCCTTCTTTGTTTTTATGACAAGCTTCCAAAAAGTTTCAGCCATATAAAAAAAAAGAATATTCATTTTAAAGAGCTTTGATGAATCAGTCATAATTCGAATACATCAATTTATTTTATAAAAAAAGTAATTGAAGAATGTGTATGTATAATCAATGCTATTCGTCAAAATTAATCGATTTCTTCTAACAGAAAATTAAGCAGCTTTTCCCTTAGTTTCTAAACTTGATCACATTTCGTGATTTGGCTAATTGAAACCATCAATCTAATGCCCATTTAACCCCAACTAACCTCTATCAATCACCCTTCATTGCTCACACCACCAAATGCCATCAAATCAAGCAAAAAAGAATCATAACCGTATAATCTGATTATTTCCATTAATCAAACGGCAACTAATTAAAATGTAACAAGCTCCAAAGCCTCAAAACAAGTACCTCATAATAAATGTCGTGAGCGCCACCAACCAATCCATTCCGTAGGGACTCCCAGCGAGAGAGACCTTTCAGATTCCCCCGACTCTCCAAATCGCACCCGGGCGAAATGGTTGTTTTATAGATTTTTATCAATAAATATAAATAATTATTGCACGACGACCGACCGACCGACTTGCCGGGTTAGGTAACTTACTTTTACGACCGAGTTGGTTTTGAAGCTCGGTGAAACGGGAAGTTTCAATCCAGGCCAAGTCAGGGGGGCCAAGCCAGAGATCAACAGATGGAATGTGTTGCTGCTTTGCTTTCGTGATAATCACGCGATTAGAAATAAACAATAATAATTACCGGCGCGAGCAGGCGCGAAATTGCAATCCAATTCAAGCTGCTTTTTCGTGAATTTGTAATCTGCACTCTGGTTTTGATTTATTTAGCTGTGTTTGTGTTTGGAAACAGCTGCGAAATTTGTTTGAGTTTCCTGATTAGGATTATCGCAAAAAATCAACCAGCAAAAGTTATTGTGATTGGTTTCTTTTGTCTTGTCTCAAATCCATTGTTTTTCGAAGCAAGAGGACTTAAAACGCAATTTTCCGGTGGCCTAATCGGTCACTTTCATCGCTTCTCACGCATAAAAGAGCGCGGCGCTGCGCTGCGTGATTGACTTTTGTTGACTTTTCATAAAAAGAAGGTGCCTTCATGGGGGTCTCTTTGACCATTTATCAAAAAAAAAAAGCACCACGCGCGGAGTTGAAGCGCGCCAAAAAGCTCGGCCATCTTGGATCGGGGCCGAGCCATCTGGCTTAACGACCCGGCGCGCAGCATAATTTTCACCTTCTTCAACGCAAAACTGACACTTGAAAGTGAGAAGAAGCGACTGAAGCGGTTTTGTGCTGTTGTTGTTTTTGCTTTATTCCTTTTGTTGCTTCTCGCGCCAACCGTGAAGAATTGTCAACGCAAACGAATAATGGCGGATCAAATTACTGCATTTTTTGTACCTTTCTTGTTTAAAAACGTTGCTTTTGCTGGATTCGAAGCAACTATATAGTAATTTATAAGTCATTAAGTGAAATATTTAATTTAATGATTTTTTTAATTCCCGAAAGATTTTTTAATCTTTGAAATTCAGTTTATTCTATCAAATAAATGATATTAACGTTCTATTTTTTTTGTTGAGGATAATAAAAAACTATTTCTGAATCTGATATCTGAATCATTCGAGTTATTTTTATTTGAGTGATTTTTTCCATCCATCGGACCTTTTTTTTTATTTTAGGAGTTTTATTTTTTTTAAAACACAGATTTGCATTTTTTTGGCTTTTTGGGTATTTTTGACCTTTGAAAAAAAAAATCCAGATTTGTTATACTAACTTCTAAGCGAAAGAATTGCAAATTTGAACTTGAAATTAAACTGTACCATTTTGTTTGTTTCTTTACTAATCTTTGTTTAATTTCTTTAATATTTATCAGCAAAAGATTGTTCAATATCTCATTTTTCAATAGCGATTTTATTTTACCGAAGAAAACAAAATGTAGTGAGACGAAAATCGTTTCCAATCTCTCAAAAGAATATCAATGAGAAAGAGATTTGTTCAGCCATTTCACTATTCTGTTTGTGTTGGTTAGAATGAAACTTCCACTAAAAATCGTGAAATTGTATTCTTTTTTAAGCTTTCATTTCACGGTATTCCGCGCTCTCTAGCGATTTTTTCTCGCAATGAGTGTTTAGTTTACTTTTAATTCTTGATGATATTATCTTATATTTTGATTTTTCCAGCAATTTTGAAAATAATTACCTGATGTTTTTACCAAAAACTGGAAATATTTAAATTATCAGATTACCTATGAACCTTTATGAAATCGGCAGATTTCGTGCTTTTTTACATTTTTTACTTGTCGAAAACATAATTTACAGAAATTGATACTCACGGGCATTATTTTAATAATCTAAAAACTGCAAATTTTTTGTTTAAGTCAAGTTGTATCGGTGCACTTTATCAACAATTTTGCCCGTTTTTCTCTATGGTTCAAAAGTTGCTGATTTTTGTTCCAAAAACCAAAAGCCTATTTTTTTCTAAAAAGTCGTCATCAATACCTACAACTTTGCCGAAGACATCAAATCGATCAAATTATACAGATTTTTGAAAATTTAAGTACCATTTTGGAATGGACAACTGCCACAATCGGGTGAACCAATGACACAAAAAAAGACAAATAAAATCCATTTTCGGAATTCGTGGAGAATTGTTCAATTTTATTAGGCCAATGCAAATATTAAAAAAAATAGGACAAAAAAATAAATTACAAGCCAAAATTTCAACATCTTAATTTAAAAAAAAATTGAAAAATTTATCATACACTTGTACAGTTGATTTGCAAACATTAGTTTAAAAAAAGAATTGAAAATCTGACGAAAAAAAAATTAATGGGATTTTTTGCGGTACTTCACTAAAATTCAAATGATTTTTTTTTTATAAACCCGAACATGCTAAAATTGATTCTAAACGCAGACAAATGCATTGTAAATTGATTTCAGCTGATTGGTCGTAAATTTCCATAGAAATTTTTTAGTTTTGAAAAAAAATTCTTCAAGAGAAATATATCACTTATGTTGCAGGAAAATAATTGAAAATATTTTTTTAAATACGATGATATTATTTTCAATAACAACAAATTTGAATCAAAACGCAATAAATTCTGTTTTAAATTAACAGAGATGCTCGGAAAAGCTTAAAACAGTTTTCTGGCAGTTCTTATTTTTTCTAGGTACCCTACTGTCCAAACTAAAGTGTTTGGATATCAAAAGTTAGTATCTTGGGGCCTATTTTCTATCGATTTAGTAATTTTGAAAAACACCAAATATCAGATCATGGAATTTTATTTTAGAAAATTTCATAAAATAAGCTATATTTTAGCTTTACTAAATCAAAATCTAAATAAAAATAAAAATAAAAATATGAAATTGTTTGTACTTTAGAGTGAATTAATTTCATTTCCACACCAAATCTGCCTCGTTCGTGTTGGAGCAAACGTGTGTCGCGCCGTAATCTGACACCTTTTGTAGCCCACGGTTTGCTGTACAAATGTGTCGCTTATGGAAGCACAAAATGTCTTTCAGCACACTGTTAAGGTGCTATCGAAAGAACAAATCGAAATAATTAAGACGGGAAATGACTTTATAAATGGCATCATTTGCTGACCACTAACTGGCTCGGATTCCACAGCAGTGCACTTTTGAAGAAGTGTGTTTGCTTTTTTGCTGACAACGAAAACTTGACAGTTCAGTGCCACTGCAATTATTTTTGATTTAAGGAAACAAACAGAATACAGTTTGTTTAACCCCACTTTCCCCCCAACTCGGTTTCAAAACAACCCCCAGCTAAGAATAAATTTCGCCAACACGCACCAGCAATCGTTGCAATCGCAGCAGGCCTGCTGCTGCCGATCAAATCTCGATCGATTGTATTTAGCAGGAGAGATTCCATTTGTGGCGCGCGGCGACCTCCACGCAATCATGGCCTGCTTGCGCGTCGTCAACTGTCACTTTCAAATGGCCGTGCGCGCCACCACGCAAACGCAAATCCCGCGGGGATTGGGCGACGGTGGACACTTTTTCCCCCAGTTGGACTTTTCTTTTCCGTTTTCACTCTCTGGCGCTGGAAAAAAACGTTTGCCCGGTTTGATTGAAATCGGGTTTCGTTCGTCACACGATAATGTATAGGAAATTGTGAGGTTTTTGTATGCTAGTTGGTATGGACCGACACTATCAGCGCGATGATCATCGGTTCAAATTGAAAATAGTTTTTGTTTTAAAAATTTAATCAACGGATCAATACATTAACCCTTTGAATTCGATTTAATTGTTTGAAAATCAGTACATAAATAAACAAAATAAAATAAAATACTTAACGGTTTGAGCTTATTCAATTTGCATCCAAAAATTGGTTGGTCAAGGGTTAACCCAGCCAATCAGCTGTGGGTGCCTATGACTGCTCACGCGCTGCTTCCAAAGCCTGCTACGCGAAATTGTGCTTAACCTATTCGATTAAGCCGGTAGTGCCGGGGTGAGCGCTTGCCGTTTTTTACCCTGGTTGATGCATTCATCGAACGCGCGTGCAAAGCTTCTATCTTTCATCTCGTGGCCGATTCGGAGCTAGACAGTGGCTATTTTCTGATAATCGCACGCGTTTTGCACATTTTGATTCAATTATGAAACCGGCATAGTAGCAGGCGGCGAGCTGCTTTGTAGTTTTGTTATGGTGACCAACGACGTCACAGCACTCTCACTTTCTGTGGTGGGAATTATGGAGGTGAGCAGGAAATGGTTTCAAATTTATTCAAAAAAAGCCTTGTGAGCATCACAAACTTTGTAGTTTTTCAAAATTTTAAAACCAAGATATTTAAAATAACAAGAAGCTGATCCGGAGCATTTTAACGGTATGTCCACGCATCCTTCCTCCAAAGAAGATTATGTGAAATATGATCCTTTCACAGAATTATCTCTGCGGTAAATGCAACGCAGTAGGCTTGACCACTTTAATACAAGTTTAAAACCAACACAAGTCAAAGTGAGTTAGTCCTTTACTAACCTATACAATGATTTGCACCTTTCAAAAAGCGCATCTCAAACAGTTTTTAAGTAAAACCACCAATTTAATTCGATGTGATTGAAATTTCCAAAACAAACAATACCGTCTCACAAGCCCAAAATCACCCAGCAATTGATCCAGATTGCAAATTTGAAATCACAACCTTGTGCGGAAAGGGGCACGCAGAAAAAATCGCAATTCATTTCACTTTTTTGTTTTGCCTTTCCACTCCACTTTAGAGCTCAAAATATATTTGATTATATTGTCCGCAATTGGACTCCCCGCTTGATTTCGATTTACCGCCAATTGGCCTTCTCTTTTTGAAGGGATTTGGCCGGATTTTCGGTTTGTCTTCAAAGTGGAAAGCAGATGTCGTTTGCTGGTAATTTTATCGAATTTCTCAAATAAATCGTTTTTTTTCCTGGGTGGACCTTAACGACACATCCGTTAGAAATTTGTCAAATTGCTCAATTAAATTTCGTTTTCCAAATACGGAAAGGAAAACAAATTCCAGAGATTCGAGCCGATCTGGTCGATCCCAACTCCATTAGCATATGGCCCTTCTCCTGAACTGTTCAAACATAACCGCAGATAAGATAATTTGGCTGCTTAAACGCGCTGCGTGTGAAAGGAATGCACTCTTCGAGTGAAGTGGCGGGAATAGTCGTTTCCTCTTCACATTTTGGAACGCTCTGGAAAAGGTGAAGTTGAGAGTTTTATATGGGTTTTGGGTAATTTTTGCGGAATTTAAAATGTATTTCAATGACTTGTTATCCCACTTTCATTGCTACTTATTTCTTAGAGTCATGAATAAATGTTAACGATTTCGTGAATATTATTTATGACATTATGAACAGTGTTACGGTTATTCAAGATTTCTGGGATACTTTTTTAACGTGTGAACCAACTTCACGTATTCATATCGACTCAGAAATGAGCAATTTTCTACGAAATCGGCCGATTTCGACCATTTTTATTTTTTGTATTTTTTTGATTTGGCTCAAACATTGTGGGGGCCTTCCCTTTGACCAAAGAAGCTACTTTGTGTCATTGCTTCACCCATACAAGTCTCCATACAATTTTGGCTGATGTCCATACAAAAATGGTACGTAAATATTCAAACAGCTGTAACTTTAAAGAAATTTCTGATCAAGAAGACACCAAGGTAAAGTTGAGGACTATTGAGAAAAAAATAGGTACAAGGAAAAAAAATGCCGATTTTTTTATTAACTTTTTTTTCACAAAAACTCAATTTCCCAAAATACGTATTTTTTGATTTTCGAGATTTTATTTTCATAAATGGTCACTTATGGTCACTGTTTTTAAAAATTGAAAAACTGCAAATATTTTGCTAAACTCAAACTTTCGGTGGCTTTATCTTGAAAACGGAGCCCTTTATCAAAAAATCTGTTCAGTACTTTTCGGTTGACAATTTAATTTTACATTTAAAAATTAAGTCAATTTTGTTTGTATGAATTTTCAATTTTATTCAAAAATCTCTATTTTTAAAAATTCATGACTCGGCGGCAGATTTTTTGACCATACTTCTCTATGGTTCAAAAGTTGCGGATTTTTGTCCCCTAAAACATATACAAAAATCACGAAAATAAAAAAAATACGTGTTTTGGGAAATTGAGTTTTTGTTAAAAAAAAAGTTAATGCAATTTTTTTTTCGTGTACTTATTTTTTTCTCAATAGTCCTCAACAATACCTACAACTTGGCCGAAGACACCAAATTGATCAGAAAATTCACTCAAATGTTACAGCTGTTTGAATATTTACGTACCATTTTTGTATGGACAGCAGCCAAAATTGTATGGAGACTTGTATGGGTGAACCAATGACACAAAATAGCTTCATTGGTCATAGGAAAGACCCAGACAAAGTTTGAGCCAAATAAAAAAAAACAAATAAAATCAATTTCCGGGTTTGATAGAGAATTGCTCAAATAAGAAAAATATTTCAAAAGAATTTTCAGATGAAGAAAAGATATTGAAAATCTGGCAACACTGTTTTCGGTTCTGAGCGTAAGAGTGAAATTTACATAAATTTTTATTTTTTTAAACAAAAAAGGAGGAACAACCTCAGGTAAATATTTGGAAGTTCTTTTCAAAATAACATAAAATTTTACGATCGAATTTTTCGATAAAAGAACCCATTAATGGGAACTCCTACTTAATTCAGCAAATGCAAATCATACTAACTTAATCCTGATATGGGTAATTCTCTACCAACTCACACGAAATCGGGAAAAGTTGTCCCGACCCCTCTTCGATTTGCGTGAAACTTTGTCCTAAGGGGTAACTTTTGTCCCTGATCACGAATCCGAGGTCCGTTTTTTGATATCTCGTGACGGAGTGGCGGTACGACCCCTTCCATTTTTGAGCATGCGAAAAAATAGATGTTTTTCAATAATTTGCAGCCTGAAACGGTGATGAGATAGAAATTTGGTGTCAAAGGGACTTTTATGTAAAATCAGACGCCTGATTTGATGGCGTAATCAGAATTCCGAAAAAAACGTATTTTTCATTGAAAAAAACACTTAAAAAGTTTTATAAATTCTTCCATTTTCCGTTATTGACTGTAAAAATTTTTTGAACATGTCATTTTATGGGAAATTTAATGTACTTTTCGAATCTACATTGACCCAGAAGGATATTTTTTCATTTAGAACAAAAATTTTCATTTTCGTGTTTTTTCTAACTTTGCAGGGTTATTTTTTAGAGTGTAATAATATTCTACAAAGTTGTAGAGCAGACAATTACAAAAATTTTAATGTGTAGACATAAGGGGTTTGCTTATAAACATCAGGAGTTATTGCGATTTTACGAAAAAAAAGTTGACTAGTTCCAAAATTTGTTACAGTCGAGTAACGGAAAATGGGAGATTTTTTACGAAATTTTACATAAAAGTCCCTTTTACACCAAATGTCTATCTCATCACTGTTTCAGGCTGCAAATTATTGAAAAACACCTCTTTTTTCGCATGTTCAAAAATGGAAGGGGTCGTACCGCCCCTCCGTCACGAGATATCAAAAAACGGATCTCGGATTCGTGATCAGGGACAAAAGTTACCCCTTAGGACAAAGTTTCACGCAAATCGAAGAGGGGTAGGGGCAGCTGCTGTGTGAGTTGGCGTTTATTTGAAAGAGATCTGAATTTAGCAAATGCAAATCATTTTACAGGCTAGTAGGGACTAACTAAATCAAAATTTGACAGATTTGATTTTGATTTGATTTGATCAAAAAGATGTCTAGTAAGGATTTTTAAGAAAGCTCTCAACTAACAATAATTAAACAACGCAACTTTATTATCTTAAGAATTTGATCTGATCGAATTCAAAACTCTGGCAAGATCAAGATAGCCTAGCTTCAACCGCTAAAAACCGTTATTAGAGAAAAACTCAACTTCACAACCTACCTCGCAAGCTGAACCAGTACAAAATGCTTGTTAGTACCGCGATGCAAAGTACAAATTTTCCATACTGGTCGCGCTAATGAAAAACACGTGTGCGGGCGTCGCCGTCGCCGCGGACAACCGCTCTTCATTAGTAAGCAATCGATCGGCGCAAACTTAGTAGGCGATGCGTTTTTTTTCACGCGGGTTTCACGTAAAATCGCGTTCGAATGGTGCAAAATCATCGATTTTGAAGCCATCAAGTTAGCCTGGACTTCGAGCACGTGGTTCTTGGGCGGTCCGGTTGATGCAACCGCCTCCGCCGATCGCAGTAGGTCGGATTTCTCCATCACAACTCGACCCCGCTATCGATAAACTGGCGCGGGTTGCTTCGATTTGAATACCGTCGTCGCCATCAGCTTGTGCAAACACAGCTGATTAGCTTAAGGTAGTCCCTCTTCAAAACGACGAGGCTTGTTTGAGTTTGCTAAACAAGTTTCACAAGCAGATGATGAGTACGTACTGGTTTTAGCTGGGCCAACAAAAGGGCCACTTGAAACCGGACTTCTAACAAGATCTCCTCAGAAAGTGGTTAAGCCCCAGATAAGTACTAGAGGGCTTAATACACGTAATAACACTAAATAAATCAGTCGCGAGCAGATTATGAAATCTCATGTAACCCATTATCTTAAGCATGATGATGCTCAGTACGACGAGCTTAAGTAAGTGAAGGTTAGTCGCCGACGAACAGGTTCATCGTGGGAGCACCACCGCAACCACCACGTGGGCAATTACGATTTAATCTCTCTCCCTTTGCCGCAACCACACTAATGAAGGGTTTTACACATCATGTTCAACCTACCAAGCTTTTGTGGACTTGGGTGTGGTGGAGGTGAGATTTTAAAACGGTTTCACAACCACCACCAGCGTTGAAGAGAGTTAGCGCGCGAGCTCCAGGATCGTAATCAGGTGTCAAATAACCTGTAATCGAACGTGATGTGTGTGGCGGGTTGGAGGAGGATCTGATCCGCGATCCGCGTGAGATTAGTGGGTGTGGTAATTGTGTTTAGTGGAAAATGGCCATATCTTAGAGATGACGTCCATTTCTGACGTCTGGGGTGTAATTAAGGTATCGAGCGGTTATGCTATCCTTTTGGACGTGTGTGCGGAATTTTCGCCCTCCATGCATGTATTATTTTTGCATTCACCATTGAGCGATAGTTTGATTAATGCCGGCTTTGATGAGTGGGTTGATGCCCTCCATGGTAGTTATGAATATATGTAAGATGTAAGAAAGAAATGATAAAAAAGCTGTACATTGTAGCTACTGATGCTTCTTTTACATGCTAATATTTTTTTTTGCAAAACCCAACTCATGTCTAGATTACTTAGATATTGACTTGATTGACAGAGACCTGAATTCAGCAAATGCAAATCATTTTATAGGCTAGTAGAGACTAACTGAATCCAGAAACTTGGTGGAGAATTGAGCTCAGCAAGTGCAAATCATTTTATAGGCTAGTAGAGACTAACTGAATCCAGAAACTTGGTGGAGAATTGAGCTCAGCAAGTGCAAATCATTTTATAGGCTAGTAGAGACTAACTGAATCCAGAAACTTGGTGGAGAATTGAGTTGAGCAAGTGCAAATCATTTTATAGGCTAGTAGAGACTAACTGAATCCAGAAACTTGGTAGAGAATTGAGTTCAGCAAGTGCAAATCATTTTATAGGCTGGTAGAGACTAACTGAATCCAGAAACTTGGTAGAGAAATGAGTTCAGCAAGTGCAAATCTTTTTATAGGATAGTAGGGACTAACTGAATCCAGATACTTGGTGGAGAATTGAATTCAGCAAATGCAAATCATTTTATAGGCTAGTAGAGACTAACTGCATCCAGTAATCAAAAAGCTGGCTTGTAAGGACTAACTTAAAAAAAACAGTTAAAACCAAACCCCTTAAAAATCCAAATTTCCTGAACGTTCAATAACTGTCCGTCACAGTGCAATTGACTTTTATGTAACGCCACAACCTTACATGGCACGCCCAAGGCTCCGATAACCTCGGAACAGATCGATAGAGAGGGGCAGGCAGCAGCTTGCCTCATCGCACCATATTTTCTGCAAATTTTCCCTCGCCAAATCTCGCGCTCAAGACTTGACCATTGACCCCCTGCTGCGAACCGTGTTGCCGTTGGTTACACACAATCTTCGGACTCTGCCATTTCCTATGGATCTTCCGAGGTGGTGGTGTATAATTGCAACAAACGTACTTTTGCTTCAATTTCTCGCGTGCTGTCAAAAATTCACCGAAAAAAAGTGAGTAAATAAGAGCAGCAAATAATCAACGAAAAAAAAATGGCGCAGAGATAACATAATCAGGTGTACGGAGCGCCGCACACGACCTCCATATTTCAGAAACGCAGAAACCGACTTTAAGCTTCTTCTTCTTTTTTTCTTCGTTGATGTTGAGTGCGTTGAGTTGAGGAAGGAAGTAAGCCAAAGGCCGCGCCAGTCGGTAAAACCGACAAACCGAATTACTTACGGCGGCAGCAACCCCTGTGAGCAATATACAAACACGTATGTCATGTAGTCATCATAACACTGCTAGTGTGTTAATTGAAATCGGCAGTACATCATCGCAGTACCACGCAAAAAGAGTACGGGTGAGATGAGTTGCGATTGAGATTTTTGCTTTTGCTTGGAAGAATGCTTTATATTTGCTGAATGCTGAAAGAAAAATTCAGACTGTAATACTATGCAAGTTAGTCCTTACTAGCCTAGTTTTTGATTTGCATCTGTCCAAAAAAAATCAGTTCCAATTAAATTTTCTTATAAAACTAAGAAAAATTAACAAAAAACAATAATTATTACAAGAGCATTTGAATTTGGGATGAAAACACTTTTACAATCATTAATGAATAATATTCAAAGTAATTTTTGAATTTAACACTCAAACGCTCGTGTAGTCATTTGATCCCTTTTTTTAAAAATCTTATAACTTTTGGTAGAATTGATCAAATTAAAAACTTCCCGCTGCAAAAGATCCAGATTTGTCTGTTTTTTTAACTGTCAGATAAGGTAAATTTTTACCGGAGATATTCTTGATTCCGTTGGGGTACCTCGAACCTTCATGTGATACATGGATAGGCATCATCCTAAAACATCATCCTGCAAAAATAATTGACAAAATGTAGTCCTAAGAAGGAAAGTTAGTCTCCACTAGCCTAGTTACTTGCAATAAAATTTCGGTTACCAAAACTTTATAAAAAATCAATTGTAAACTATTTTTTGCAATTCCGTTGTGAAACTACTTACTTTTCCTGTCATTCTTAAACGACGAAATAGCCTACTTTTCTGTACCAAAAATAACAGAATTGAATAGCAACACTTTTCAAAATAAATGCTGAAAAGTTCTACTTTTCAGCACTGAAATGGGTGCTGAAAAGTTGAACTTTTCAGCACTTGTTTCGAAAAGTAACACTTTTCAACATTGTTTTGATTTAAACGATTTATTGACAAATACATGAAAATTTGACTTAAAATTTCACTCAATCCCGAGCATGGGTAAATAACAAGGGAAATGCGTAATAATACCTTTCTCTGGTATCAATACCAAATTTTGGTATTCCTGGACCCTTTAAAATTTGTCTTAAGGATTATGCAAGAGCAAAATGTGCTATCATACCAATTTAAGGTATTGTTTTGATATTGCAAAATTGCCGAATTTGTCAATGGTTGGACACCACATTTTGGTATTCTTTTGGTATTAAAGTGTTTTATCAAATTCCTCTGAAACTATGGGAAAATTTTGACCAATTTTGACAAAATAATTAATTTTGCGCTAAAATGATGTCTCAAAGCAAATGCTTTCATTGAAAACCGGAAATTTCAAACTTGATTATAAACATTTTTGATATACCCCCTAAAGAAATGACTTGAAATTGTGGAAAATTTCCTAAGTCAGGATGGCACATTTTGGTATTATCTTGGTATTAAAATGTTTTATCAAATTCCTCTGAAACAATTAGAAAATTTTGACCAATTTTGACAAAATAATTAATTTTGCGCTAAAATGATGTCTCAAAGCGAATGCTTTCATTGAAAACCGGAAATTTCAAACTTGATTTTAAACATTTTTTGATATACCCCCTATAGAAATGACTTGAAATTGTGGAAAATTTTCTAAGTCAGGATGCCACATTTTGGTATTATTTTGGTATTAAAGTGTTTTATCAAATTCCTCTGAAACTATGGGAAAATTTTGACCAATTTTGACAAAATAATTAATTTTTCGCTAAAATGATGTTTCAATGTGAATGCTTTCATTGAAAACCGGAAATTTCAAACTTGATTTTAAACATTTTTGATATACCACCTAAAGAAATGACTTGACATTGTGGAAAATTTTCTAAGTCAGGATGCCACATTTTGGTATTATTTTGGTATTAAAAGGTTTCATCAAATTCCTCTGAAACTATGGGAATTTTTTTTATAGATTTTGATGAGATAATTAATTTTGCGCTAAAATGACTTGAAACCCAAAAATGTTAAAGCTGATTTTCATTTTTTTTTATACCCACCAAGTTTTTTTTTAAAACGTTGAAATTTTTCTAAGTTGGGATAACCAAATACTTTGAAAAACGAGTTAATCGACAGATTATAGAATTTTGGTGAATTTCAATCCAGTTTCATTTTAATAACACTTATTTTTCAATCTTCTTATTTTTTAGAATCTTCAAGAACTTCAAGCACAGGCCGTTTATCAATGACAAATGCATTCAATGTGGTGAAGAATATCACTAAGAACAACATGGAATCATCAGGTGAGTAGATTTGGCTGTTGCATATGGATCATTTCCGTTTTTTCACTAACTGCAACTGTTGCACTAAAAATGGTATGAAAATACCAAATTTAGGTATTTCTTGTGCAAATACCAGCGACCAAAATGTGATCTTGGTTGCCCAGTAATAGATGGTAAAATACCATGAAATTATACCAAAATCATGCATTTGGAAGACCACAGGAATACCAAAATCTGATTTTCCAAGGGCGCGGGAATACCTAAAAATTAAACCATGGCAATACCAAGTTTTGGTATTCAAGCAATGTTCAAAAATCCAGAAGACCTCAACTTGGTATTGAAATGGTTTTATTTTGAGGTATTATTTTACCCTTGGAATAACATGGTTTGGTATTGTTGTGCCCTTCCACATACAAGATTTTGGTATGATTTCATGGTATTTTACCATCTATTACTGGGCAACCAAGGGCACATTTTGGTCCCTGTTATTTACCCAAGTAATACCAAAATTTGGTATTCCCGTGTTATTTACCCCTGCTCGGGATAAGTGTTTTTCGGAATTGCAAAAAATGTTGTATGGAACTCGTTGCAAAACTTGGTGAACCTCGTTGGATAAATGTACGATTCGTGCTGAAAAAATCCTCTTTTTGCAACTTGTTGCATAAACTACTATTTTGTGTCTCAGATCAAGCACTTTTAGTGGATATTTAGCCCTAGCCTAGGTTTTGATTTCCTTTAAAAAAAATTACTATACTAATACTATTTAAATTGATTTTTTTAAGGCTAAGACACATTTTAATAAACGTTTCTATTACCACTATAGAAAATTTTGAAAAAAAAAATCAGCTTGAAAAAAGTAATGCTATGCATTTTGGTTGAACAATCCAATAAAATCAATTTTTATTATTATCAGATCAAGCACTTTTGGAGAAAATTTAGTCCTTACTAACCTAGTTTTTGATTTGCAACTAAAAAAATTTTAACCAACGGTTTTTTTTAGAAAAGCTGGGTAAAACTATGATTATTTCTAAGCAATCAATTGCAATTTTTTTAAAATCAAAATGAGCATTTTTATAGTTGAAATCAATTTTTTTTTTGGGCCGATGATCGGAAAAAGGCCGGAAGGTTTAGAATAAAAATATTTTCATAAATTCATTCATATATTGTTTTTTATTGACATAAGCATGTCTATAACAATGTATGAAGCATTTTGTGATGAATTTGGTTGCAAAATTTAATCTCTTTTTATATAATCTACTACAATTTTTGTTTTTTCAACCTAAAAACAATGCAAGTTAGTTCTGACATTGCATGACTTTTTTTCTTTTAAAAAATGCATATATTTTATATTTATTTGCTGCATTAAAAATTATTGTAGTATTGTAGTACTTTTTTAAGGCTCTGAAAGGCATCATTCCCGATCGGCCATTTGGCGGCCATGTTTGTTTTAGAAAAACATACAAATCTTGATTCAGAATGTTTCAATCAAAAAATGGTTTTGTTTGTGATGTTTGCAGAAGCATTCTACATATAGTGATTATTTTTTCATTTCAATTTACTATTTCTGGACCCTGAATCCAGAATCATCATTGACAATCAATTTTTTGTGACTCCAAAAGACTATTTAAGACGATTTTTTGTAACAACTGCAAATCATTTCATAGGCTAGTTATGACTAACTTGCAAGTTAGTCTAACTTGCCTGTGTAACAAATTGAAACATCTAACAAAAAAACTTCTAAAATAGTTTTTTGGAGTCACCAAAAAATCAAAAGCCACTTGAGAATTTTTTTTAACAGGTGCAAATCATTACATAGGCTAGTCAGGACTAACTTGCATTGTTTTGAGGATAAAATAAATTTAAATTTGAAAAATCCAAGTTTTAAAGCCTCAAAGCAACTATCAAACAGTGTTTAAAAGCTATTTCAGTTGGTCTTTTGTTTAAAACAATATTCGTTTCTTGAAGTCCATCCCAACTTTTTCCAGTTTATTTTTTTATTTTTATTTTTTTGCAGATCAATGCAAACAAAGGCTAGTTAGGATTAACTTGCAGGTTAGTGCTAATTTTTCATAACTAAAAAATGTTTTTTAAACTGTTTTAGAAGATTTTTTCCACAGGTGCAAATCATTAAATAGACTAGTTAGGAATAACTTGCAAATTAGTACTGACTTGCCTGTGTAATAATTGTCATCTTTAAAAAAAAACTCTTCTGAAATTGTTTTTAGAAGTCACCAGAAAATGTTGTTGGAACTGTTAAAGAACTGTTAAGGCACAAATCATTACATAGGCTAGTCAGGACTATAAATTGCGTTGTTTTGTAAAAATGAAGCTTAATTTGGAAAATTTAAGATTTGAAGCCTCGAAACAAAGATTAAACTGAATATCAAACCAATTTAAGTTGTCCCTTTTTCCAATTTTATTTGTAACAAATTCTCCAAAAATCCTGCTAGCTGACCACGCCCAGGTGTGAATTCTATTTTTAGCTCAGATAATCACCGAATAAAAAAGGCCTACCCGGCTTACACAAACAAAAACACACGCGCACACACGCGCTGTAACAAATCGCCTCCAACAAAGCCAGCAAAGCGGTACATAATGAAGTGTTGTGTGGTGTGGTGAGGTGTAAAAACACAGACAAATCTGGCCAACGTTTGGAATTTGGCGCGCGGAACATCCTAGAAAAAAAAAAACACAGACGTGATAAGTTGCGGTTTCACCTCGTTTTTTGAATGGGAGTTTGATTTTGTGGTCAATTTTAGAGGCGCAAAACCAAGACGTGCGCGTACTCGGATGCAAATTAAGTAATTTGTTTACATCACATTTTGTGGGTTTTTCTTTGGTTAGATTTGTGGCCAAGTGTTGGTTGACTATCTTTTGTGAAGAGAGCTTTAAAAACTAGACAATGATTTTTTTTTCTGTGAAAAGTAACGGAACAATAATACAAATCTGGCAACCCTGCTGAGGGATGCTAGTACTTAGGATTTTTTCATGTTTTTTTTTAAAGGAAAATGATGAATGCATTCGTATTTATTTTATTTTATTTTTTGAAAAATGTTTTTTTCAGTTCTAAAGTTTAGTGATTTGGCAACATTGTCAAGGACAATGGAACTTTAATCCAAACTATAGTTGTTTTTTTAATCATTACAAAGGTCATTTAGGACTAACTTGCATTTTAGTCATAACTCACCTTTGAAATGATTTGCAGTTGTTACAAAAAATCGTCTTAAAAAGTCTTTTTGAATCACCTGAAAATTTTGTTATGACTAATTTAGAAGATTTTTTTCTGAAGATGCAAATCATTGCATAGGCTAGTTAGGACTAACCTGCATTTTTCTGGGTTAATAAAGAAAGAGTACTTAATGCATTTTTGAAAGAAAAAAGATGTCTGCATTTGGCTTTAACATGTTTTTATTTTTTTTGTCAGTTTTAAATTTTGGCGATCTGGCAACTCTGTCTAGAGATATGGACCCTTAATTTAAATTTAGTATTTTTTTAAATATCGGGGTTTGTTACTAACATAAAAAAATTGCACTCAAATTTCAAAACATCCCCAAAGTCGTGACACTTGAGGGTTAACGCCTCTCTTCCTGCACCTAATGGACCAATAATCTCTCTCTTAATGTGTCCACAAGCCGCTCGGAGCGCCGTCAACGAAGACTTTTGCCGCCACGATTGGCGGCAGCTTTTAAAAACGAAAAGATATTAAATTGCTGCCGTTTTCGTGGCCGCCGAATGCGGTAACACAATCAATCAATGGATGGAAAGTGCGAAAAAAGTGGAAGAAGAGTTTTTTGCGGAACTGAACCTGAACGGATCACGGATGGCTTAAAAGCGGGGGAGGGTCACTTTGATTGACGAAGGTTTGGACGAGGGGAATGAACCCTTCGTTGTGGCAAATTGTGGCCTTTGGGGCGACTTCCGGGCAGGTCGCTTTTTGGCGAATGTTTGGAATTTAATAATTTTAGGGGGGATCGATTTGAAAGTTTAAGGTTGAAACTTACGTTTAGCTAAAGCCATTATTAATTCATTAGCACTACAAATTGAAACACGCTGTGTAAAGTTGTACCTGTTTTTATGACCCCTACCCGAACACAAAAAAAAGAACATCAATCATAACCACTTTTGTTCCACAATTGAATTAACACCCACTCGAGTTTGTAAAGAAAGAAAAAAACACAATGCGCCCAACCAAAATGCAAATGTCTAATTATCATGTTCAACACAGCAAATCACCATTGGGCTTCAGCGTGGGGCGCAATGAATGAAACATTGAGCATTAAAATTTAACACGCCAAAAAAACAGAGTATACGACAAACACGCGACCAAATGAAATAAAAAGTGAGTTGGCAAAAAAAAACGCGACTCTGACCCTAGTCAAGCTCACGAGAGGCAGGTAATGGAGCGTGTCTATTCACGTGGCACAATGACCGGCGACGACTGGCTACCGGTTGTGACCCTCAAATATAAAATGTGGCCAAAATGAGGAAAGACGAAGTTGGGTTACGGCAGCCTCGGAAGCCTTTTAAAGTCCCTGGGGGCTGAATGAATAAAATTTCAGCAGGTTGAGGAAATTTTGAGAAAATGATTTTAATTTGAGCGGTTTAAATTTTTTAGGAAGTCGAATGAATAATAAGCTAAATTTAATAAAATGGTTACAATACTTTTAAGAATTAAGGAGAAATTTGAAAACTCAAAACAAAACATTCATCATTTTTTTAAAGAGTTCAACATCTGGCAACCCTATAAGAAACCATTAACACTTAGACAAAATGATTTATCTTTACAGGCATTTTTATTTAGCTACATAATACATGTCAAAATTTGAGCTTTTGAATACCAAATAAGGACAAAAAGAATTGGCCATTCCATTTAAAGTAAATATATTAAGATCTGGCAACTCTGATTACAATTATGGAAGGCTTGATGAAAAAAAGTTCAAGCCACTTATTGGGAAGAAGATTGCGTTCTGGACTATATTAGAAATTATTGTTATTATTTTTTAAATATCAAATCGTTGAAACATCAATGCTGAAATACTGCCAACTATGACAAGTGGTTTTGCTACTTAAATGATAATTACTTTACTTGTTATTCATACTTTGGAATACAACAAAACAAAGTTGGCTCTGAATTATTATCTTAACTTGTTTGTGTTCATAACAGAAAACATAATTTCCAGCTCTTCTAAAAAAGCAATCATGATCAAAGAATTGCAAATGCAGCCAAAAAAAAAAAATTTTTAAATTTAAAAAAATAAAATTTTAAAAAATTGAAAGATTCAAATAAAATTAAAATTTGGAAAAAAATAAAATTTTAAATTTCTTTTAAAAAATTAAGGCTTTCAAAATTTTTAAAATAACATTTTTTTTAAACATTTTAAAATTTTGAAATTAATAGAGGATTTGCAGCAAAGCTATAAGACACATGTCGCCACCTATGAACAAATAGCGTAAACCTATGATTTTTCCAAAAATGTGTTTTTTCCTTCATAATCAACATTTTTTATAAAACTTATGCCGGATTCGGATGAGAAAAATTATTTCCAACAATTTGGTGTACAACTTTCCAATATTTGTTTGATTTTTCTATGAGAAAACTGTAAATTTAGAAAAAGATAGTAATTTGGACTATTTGGCAAGAAAGTCTGTCAAAAATCAATAAAAATTGTTGAATATACGTTAACACATCTGTTATCAACTATATAACTGGTTATTTCATTGATATATACGGGGAAACCCATTTTTTCGTGTTCCAAAACGATTTTGTTGTTCAATCCGGCAGAAAGGCATACGATTTTAGGCAAATAACCTCATTTTGGTGCCACCTACACTTGAAACACAGTCGCGCTGCAAAACCTCAAATTTAAAATTTAGAAAAAAAATTGCTAAATTTGCTAAATTTGCTAAATTTGCTAAATTTGCTAAATTTGATAAATTTTATGAATTTGATGAATTTGATAAATTTGATAAATTTGATAAATTTGATAAATTTGATAAACTTGATAAACTTGATAAATTTGATAAATTTGATAAATTTGATAAATTTGATAAACTTGATAAATTTGATAAATTTGATAAATTTGATAAATTTGATAAATTTGATAAATTTGATAAATTTGATAATTTTGATAAATTTGATAAATTTGATAAATTTGATAAATTTGATAAATTTGATAAATTTGATAAATTTGATAAATTTGATAAATTTGATAAATTTGATAATTTTGATAAATTTGATAAATTTGATAAATTTGATAAATTTGATAAATTTGATAAATTTGATAAATTTGATAAATTTGATAAATTTGATAAATTTGATAAATTTGATAAATTTGATAAATTTGATAAATTTGATAAATTTGATAATTTTGATAAATTTGATAAATTTGATAAATTTGATAAATTTGATAAATTTGATAAATTTGATAAATTTGATAAATTTGATAAATTTGATAAATTTGATAAATTTGATAAATTTGATAAATTTTACTAATTGATAAAAGTCAAAAGATTTTCTTTTGTTGATGATTCTTCCATCGCTGACGAAAATATATGTTTTTTATCTGGCAACCCTGCCATAAAACAAAATTATATATTTCAGAATAAAAAATGATAGCAATGGAAAGAAAGTTGAATCTTTCCAAATTTAGCTCTTTTAAAATTTATGATCCATTTAAACAAAATATATTTATTTTTAAGCCTGTTGTGACAACTTAACCTAAAATCTCTCCTCAATTTCAAAAGAAAGTCCAAATTTAATCACCCAACCCCCATAATGTCACTCTCTTCCGGTGGCACACAGTCACTCTCTAGCTCGCTCGCTGCGCATCTTAATCTAAATTTGATTAACTTTTACGGCGACAATAAAATCGCTAAACACGGGCAAGCCACCCAATCTGACACGGTAAATTAACACCCAAGGCAGATGCAGAGAAGCGCTGACGAAAGTGCGACAACCCGGGCAAGCGATTTAAGAGATGCAAATTTTTGCTCAAATTAAGTAAGAAACTACCACAAGATTGATGGGTGCGATTTTGGTTTTTTGGAAGTTGAGAGAAGGGGGCGATAAAATCATAACACTTTTTGAGGAAATGGAAAAAAAATCACGCAAATCTCAGACTTAATACAGTTACTTTTGCGCCACGGTTGAGGTGAATGAAGCAAAAAAAGCAGGCGATTGATCCGATAGTTATGGTATACAGACATAGATATGCAGAAAAGCATGCACTAACACTATGTGATGGTGGATAGATGAAGAGTGAAGAAAAAAAACAAATCGATATTCGCACATGGGAGTGATAAAAGGTAACTAATTTAAGTTACTTTTTTAGTTTTATGAAACTTCTAATAAAGTGAGAATGAAATATAATTTATCTAGTAAGGACTAACTCCCCATATAAACTAGTGAATTAATTTTAGAGTCATAAATGATTTATAAAAAAAAAGTTTTTTGAAGATTTTTGAAGAGAGAATCCAAATAAGACAAACAAAAATGACAGATGCAAATCAAGACATAGGCTAGTTGGGACTAACTTGAAAATCTTAATCACCTTTTTTCCTCCTTAAAAATGCTTCTAAAATTGCAGTTTTTTTTTTCGAGGTGAATTCAAATTTTCACCTGTTTGAACTGAACAATCTTTCATCAGATTGCAATCACCTCTCCATCTCCGATCGCCTGATTGATTGGCCGAGCAAAATTTGATTCAATTTGGCGAATTTTTGCCCCCATCTGCGTAATCACGTTATCAAAACAAAAGCGCGAAAATATATAAATATGATAGTCATGTTTTTTTTATGCTCGAAACGAGGCTCGAACACACACACAAAAAAAAACATAATAAAAATGCGCGAAAAAAGGAAACAAGATTGTTGGGGCGGAGAAAACTTTTTCCGCGCGTTTTCTTTTTTCGATGCTCGCCTAAAAAGCTGAGAGAATTGACCCCGTTGTGCGAAACGAGGTTTGCGAGCCGTTTAGCCCCCCTCGTTTGTGACAGGATTTAACTGTTATCAAAAGTTTTGTTTTTTTTTAACGATTGCACAGTACAAAATTTAGGTTAGTGTATGAAAATGTAAAAAAAATATTTCAAAATCGTTAATTGAAAAAAATCCGAAAAAGTTAAAAAAAATCTAAATATTTTTTAAAATATTTTACTGTTAGGTTAGTGAGAGGTGCTAACACAGAAAAACGACGACTGACATCATCATACTGATTTTGATGGATGTCAGTAGAGATGTGTGTGCGAGCACAAGAAATTGTTTGATAAGGAACGGCAAGGTTTGTTGATATGTTGATTTATTTTTAGTTGGAGTTTCGATAAGACAGTGTAAAACTTTCTGTTGGAAATTTCTTGCGAAAACGATGATTGAGTGTTGCGAAACACGAACACGTCATACAGTTTTCAGTTGAACCATAAAAATGTTGAGGAAAACAAGTTTTCGTCTAAAAAAATATCCAATTTGCTTCCCTGTAAAAAATGTTACGGGTCCATATCTTTTGGCAGTGTAGCCAAATTTCCAAATCAATTATAATTCTACCATTTTACGATAACCTAGAAATCAGAATCCCCAAATCATTTTCAGTTCAAATTGCAGCACCCAGAATTATACAATTAAAAAAAATCTACTTAAGTGTCCACTTCATATGGCAGGGTTGCCAATTTTGAATTATTGAAAAAAAAATTAAAAAATATCTTGGATTCATTCAAATTTAATTTCAACAGGATACGCTCTAAGCAAGCGTTACGACCACAACAAAATAAAAGATTAATTGAAACGCTAATGTTTTTATCTCCAGCAAACCCATTTCATTTCAATTTCCTGTTGGTCTCAATCACCAAAGGGGTTAAAAGCATTCCCCCGTAAATCGAACTAGGAAGTGTGCCGTACTATCTTATGAATGGGACTTGTGTGCGTTCCCTTTCGACCATTAGCAGACCTCGCGGACCGCGGCTAATACCCGTAGATCCAGAAGGTTAAAAGAAACAGTTCATCTCTTCTGGCTTGCCAGCACTGTGTACCGCGCGACGACATGCCAGACGAGGAGTACTAAAAAAAGGAGGTTGCAGAAAACTTTCTCCGGCGCGGTCAAGCAGGCGCATCTTCCCCGCGGAACCGAAGCTAATCATAACCTTCAAATATGCAAAACGAACCAAGCGGGCTAGCCATTAGCCATGTCTGGGAACAGAAATGGACCACGAGCTCGACTTCACTCGACTTCAAACATCTCCGCGGAAGAACCGTCTGGGTTGCTGTTTACAAACTTTCGAGGTTATGTTTACTTTCTTGCGAGAGGGGGCCGGTCCTCGGAACATCTGACCGGTTTTCCCACGCCCTCGTAGAAAATTACGTTTGAAAGGGAGGGATGCTGCATCTTTGCCAGCTGATGGAGATGAAAATCGAAAATTTCGCGCATGCGCGCGTTCTGGGTGGAAGATTTCTGCATCCGGAAGACAACCGGCAAATCGGCGACACCAGACAAGGCTATGGGTGCAGATTGAAGGCAATCGATATCGGAGTTGGTCGTCCTTGAAATGCCGGGTTTGGAAGTGTTTTCATTTTTAGAGACTTGAAGTTGTTTGTTGCTTAATTTCAGGAGCAAATTAAAAAAATACCAAAATCTTACAAAAAAAAAATCAAACATTTACCGAAATCCTAAACTATTTTTTCCCTTATCTGGAAATAATGAAAAGTAAACTGTAAACAAGTATTTCGATGTAACTTTACCGAATGCGTAAAAAGTTAAATTACATAAAAAAAGAGGGAAAATTTACCATTTCCCGGCGTAAAAATACGCATTAAAAACCTTTCGAATGATTTTGTTACATAGCAATTATGTAATTTTACACCAGAAATTGAGTAAAATAAAAACTGAGAGGTAAATTTTTCGTCATTTTCTAAAAGCAAAAAAGTAGTTATTCGACTGGCGGTATAAAGGCCTGAGAGTTAGAAATCTTGCATTATTTTCATGTAATATTATGTAAAATTACACGCAGCAAAATGTAGCCCACCGATACAAAAAAACCTACAGGACCAAATTGTAAAGTTCATATCGTTCTGCATATGAATCTCGCAAGTTTGAAATCGTTTTCAATGTGTAGAAAAATTGTACGTTCAGTGATTAATAAAAATTACATTTTTCATTGAAGTGCTTTTGCATGTAATTTTACAATCGGATTTTCTGCTGTGCATGTAATTTAACTTATTTCTCATATTAATTTAGATGAAATTACATAAGAAGAGGTGAATTTTAACCATTGAATTTTCAAATCGCCTTTTATATTGTGTGTGGTATATATTTTCTTAATGTTGATTATTCATTTCAAGTTGATCTGAGAAAGTTTTTGACTTTATGAATATTTTGATAAATCACGGTTGTTTGTAAAATTTTCACACTCATGTTTATGTATTTTAAGAATTGATTTTCTGATCGATTTGGTGTCTTGGGTAAATGTATTAAATCTTTAGACAGTTTTTGTCATGGAAAATTAGCTTTTCATTCAAAATATTTTTGAAATTTTGGGAAAAAATAATTTGATTATAGTTGTTATTTAAGAGCGAGTCCACGAGCAAAGCATACCCATCTCGCATCGACCTCACCAATCTGCCTGAAATTTCCAGGGGTTGTTTGTACATATGAAACTAGCATCTGGCCAAAATATGAGCACTCTAGGTCAACGGGAAGTGGGGCAAATCGGGACACCATGTTTGAAGGTTCAAAAACGTCAAAAATCTTAAAAAGGCTATAACTTAGACAAAATTCAATTTAATTTCAAAATTCAAAATGCATCTGAAAGGGCTTAAAAAATGCAACAAAATGCAGGGTAGAACATCCCAATTGGTTAAATCTTAAGGGAGTTATTGTAATTTTAGTGAAAAAATAGCATAATTTTAAAACTCAAATAAAAAAGTGTTCCATCCAGATATCAACTCGGTTCGACCTGCAGCTTGTAGGGGACATCTGGGACTACCATCTGAGACTGAGAACGCTTTGGGTAAGGCAGTTTAACATATTAAATAGACACTTTTACTTTTTGTGAATTTTTTGGTTGTAAATTTTTGCTCGGGGACCCCTTAGATCAAATTTTCCGGTGATAATAATAATATTCGTGTTTCTGAGACAATTTCACAATAGAAACATACACAAAAATGTTTATTTTCATCCATTTTAACCCTTTAAATAATGAAAGTAAAAAAAAAATAAGAAGCTGCTTTTTTTCTGGAGTCATCTAGTATCCTTGGAAATGAACTTGATTTTCAATAAATGTGAATCGAAGATTTTTTTTAACTTTCATCTTTTAAAGGGTTAAAATGGATGAAAATAAACATTTTTATGCATGTTTCTATTGTGAAATTGTCTCAGAAACACGAATATGACAAAATTATCACCGGAAAATTTGATCTAAGGGGTCCCCGAGCAAAAATTTACAACCAAAAAATTCACAAAAAGTAAAAGTGTCTATTTAATATGTTAAACTGCCTTACCCAAAGCGTTCTTAGTCTCAGATGGTAGTCCCAAATGTCCCCTACAAGCTGCAGGTCGAACCGAGTTGATATCTGGATGGAACACTTTTTTATTTGAGTTTTAAAATTATGCTATTTTTTCACTAAAATTACAATAACTCCCTTAAGATTTAACCAATTAGGATGCTCTACCCTGCATTTTGTTGCATTTTTTAAGCCCTTTCAGATGCATTTTGAATTTTGAAATTAAATTGAATTTTGTCTAAGTTATAGCCTTTTTAAGATTTTTGACGTTTTTGAACCTTTAAACATTGTGTCCCGATTTGCCCCACTTCCCGTTGACCTAGAGTGCTCATATTTTGGCCAGATGCTAGTTTCATATGTACAAACAACCCCTGAAAATTTCAGGCAGATTGGTGAGGTCCAAACGACGTCCCATACAAAGGGGTATGCCCTGTTCGTGGACTCGCTCTTAAAACAAGGAACTTTATTTTGGTTTTTGTCTCTATCACATTTATTTTTTAGTTTTGCCAGAAAATTGAATTTTGTACAATTAACCGAATTGCTGTAGTGTTATTTTTCCCTAAAATTGCAATTAATAAATATCAGACCAAAGTTTGAATATTTTGAATGAAGATTTCTCGAATATTCTGCTCTGTTTTTTTTGTTGAGGATTTTATCGAAATAATTTAATATATGTTTGTATGATTACGCCAATAGCACATTTCTTGTTAATATTAATAACTGCAGTACATCCGAGAACACCCGAACATGTATTACAAAAATTGAAGCGGTCAGCCCTACTGCGTTGAGTTTACCGCAGAGAGGAGTCTAAGAACGGATCACGTTTCACAGAATTTAGAGAGGAGGAAGAATGCGTGGACATACCGTACCAAACGCTTCGTTTCTGAGAATGTTAGTATTGTATTAAACAAGAAAAAATGTCGAGCTTGCATTTTTAAATATTTTACCTAAAATAATAAAGATAAAAATTGTGTGGAAATTGACAAAAATATTGTAATTTCTCTGCAAAATCTGTCTTACAGTTTTGGCGGATTTGAGTATATTCAGGAGCACATAGAAAGAGTGATGTTGCAGATTTTGACTGAAAAATTGACAATTAATATCAAATGAATGGTAGGTCAAATTATCTGTATATTGTGTGTGAGAAATAATGAAAAAAAAATCATTTGCATCTAACATTAAAATCTACTCAAAATAACAGGAAAATAACAAGCTGTAACAAATCAATGACTAAATATGTTATCCGATTGTTGTTGCAAGATAAAATGAAGGATTTTTTCAGTACATTTTCTTGGCTATTTAAACAACTAATTCGACCATTTCAAAAGATTTTGTTATGGCCAGACCTACTGCGCAAAATTAACTGCAACGATAATTCCTTGAAATCAGGTTAAATTGAACACAAATGGTCAAACAAGAGCATGATTTTGTTTTACTTTTTGATAAATTGTTATCACATTCCTACCCAGATCCCAGAGTCTTCCAAGGCCAACTCGTATGCAAAACCAGTGAGTAATCCACGCGTCATCCCTTCGATGACCGGCAAATCAACGCCAACGTTGATCGCCGATCGTTCAATCGCTTGACTCAGTGAGTCAATTTTTTTTTTGCGCAAAGCCTTCTGAGAGATTTGTACACATCGCTAAACGTTGTCCACCAACCTGTAGCAACACACCGCGTTGCGTTGCGGGTACCAAAATGCGCAATCAGCTTCTGGTTGTTGTCGGTGTATGGGTGAAGTAAGTAGCAAAGTGGTGTCTTGTTAAGTGCGCGAATGTGCGGGTTTTGTGTTGTTTTTTTTTTGCACATAATTTTTGGTGAAGGCCCCCTCCCCCCTTTTATTCATCATTATTTTGTTCGGGCGATTGGCCGCCGATCGTTCATAAATTGTTCAATAGAGGAAAGTTTCCGCACGGGGCTCACACAGCATTACAATACCTGTTTTTGGGAGCGCGGGTACAAACCACCTTTTAAGACTGAAGTCTCGTTTTTTTTTGCCCTGTTTGTTGTGTCGAATCAAAGTTCAATTCGACGCGGTGATTTTGGTTGTTTCTCAAGCCTTAAAGTTACGCAATGTCGACTGACTTTCTTTGGTATTAAAGTTGCGTTATCTCTGCAGGACAGGAAACGTTAGAAGCTTCACGATGTTTAAACTTGCACCCAATTTTGAGTGTGTTTATTCTTTCGACACATCCACTCGGTCAACCACAAACCACCAATACACACAGCAGGCGAGCGCACACTTCTTTTTCTTCCTTCAACTCCACTTGCGAAGGCAGAGCCTGCTGCTGAAACACCACACACAAGCAACTCCACCAACCACTCTTCTAGTGATTCTTATTCTTCCAGCAACTTCAGCGACGGAACAAAAACACAGAGTGCCATGCAGCACCAACACACTTGATACTTGATCCAAGTAGACTTTGGACGAGATTAAAACTTCTTGCATTCGCTGGTTGTTGTTATCAGGTCGTCCTGGCAGGCCGTGACTACTCCAGTCTGCGACTAGAGAACACTTGAGTGTTGGCCAAGGCCAACTTGGACTCCATATTTGGAGTTGACACCGGCCTTCGACCCTTTAATAGGCAGCTTAACAAGAACTCTAACAAACTAGTCAACTAGTAGAACCATTAGCTTGCTGCTTTAACCCTTAATCTAACAAAAACAATAATCTTCAAACGAATCATTACATTCAATTGCCGTTCTGATGTGCTGCTGCAGTCGTCGATGTCAAGGTGCAGAAGTCGTCGAAGTTGGCGCAGAGCGATTCTTCTCCTCTCGTCAGCAGTCGCCGCCGACTTGGACCGGAGACCTTGGCGCGGTGAAGATTCTTCTGACTCCGGCGCTACTGGAACGTGGAATTCTACGTCCGTCCGCGATCAAGAATGTTTTGCACGCAGTACGCAAATACACTCTCACACGTATACACACACAGACTACTTCGATCGTGTGTACTATCTCTCTCTGGAAGTTGAACGTGTTCAACTTGCAAACTTCGCGAACGATACCTCAAACTTCTTCCTCAGTACTGTATGTAAAACTACAAAATCACACGCGTAAAACTACGTCACTCGCGAATCAATCAAAACACGAAATTTAAAGAAATAAAACACCGTCCAAAAATCTCTCCACCGAGATATTGCAACTCCTCAACCTTCTTCTTCTTCTTCGTCGTCTCTCTTTCAAGCCACGACGCGCGTAGAACACCAGCAAGAAGAAGAAACAACAACCGTAACTCCACACACTGTTTTTCTTCTTTTCCCGTGCACACACTTTACTGTCTGCTCTGCTCTCTTCGGTGAGTCTTGTGAGTTAGGGCGCGCGCGAATCCAAGCAACACATGAGTTTCGAACAACGGCACGCAAACAACTGATGTGTGTAGTGGACGAAGCAGGCAGCGGCCGACGACGACGACGGCTAGCGGATTGGACAGCGTAGTGTGCGTGTCGGCCGGATGCAAACTTGACGAAAGGCCGCCACGGTTGGTGAAGGCGGGTAGGGTGATGTGAAGTTTACGAATGAATTTATTACAAAATTAAAGGAAAAGTTATTATTTTGAAATCAAAAGAATCATCTTGTTATGTCATTGAAAAGTCAGCAACTTAAAATTAATGAACCGCCCTAATATATACCCGGTGTATGTGTTTCATGAATCAGGCACGCACACAGCAAGATTCAAAACGATGAATGAAGTTTGGTAGTACTCGTAGCGGACGGTAGAGGCGCGACCGTTAGCTTTCGTTAAGTTGAACGAGGGGTGCTTTTCATTCAGAAATCGCAAGCTTCTATTTGGATTTTATTCTTTTATAATTATATTTTATTTTGGGCTGATACAAATCTAGAAGTTTTTTTTAGAAGGTCCTATAACGTATGAAAGACAATAGCTATAGGGTTTATAAACAAAATTTGAATTT
This sequence comes from Culex pipiens pallens, assembly GCF_016801865.2. Classification (NCBI taxonomy): domain Eukaryota; kingdom Metazoa; phylum Arthropoda; class Insecta; order Diptera; family Culicidae; genus Culex; species Culex pipiens. The sequence goes on from NC_068938.1 coordinate 5,138,575, forward strand.
TTATTCAAAATTTTTGTCAACCATCAGACTGATCGGGGCGTTACACTTCTAAGAAGGAGCCGAGGAACAACAACTTTTTAAAGATATTTACATCGGCCTTATTTTTTCATTTTAACTTAGAAACTCAAACTTATAAAAGTTTACAGATTACAATTTTCTTTTTGAAATATGTTGTTCAAAAAACTGATGCAGCCTTTGAATTTTTAGAAAACTAGTTTAAATCAGCCTTCATTTTTAAAATCGACGGTATCTTGGCAACTATTTGATTGATTTTCAATGCTTTAAAACAAAATATCAAATCGAGGCTATCATTTTCAACAAGAACTTGACAAACTAGTTTGAGACATTTTATATGTTTTGCTTTACCTGAAATTTAAATATATGTTTATTGAATATATAAAAAAAAATCTAAAAAGTTTGATACACCAAATATTTGCACACTTGAAATCCTACCCCTTCTACCCCCCTCTCGCCTAGAGTGGTGCGTGTCTCGACTGAGCTTTGTTGCTTTCGACCACTTTAGAACAGTTTCAAACTAGGGTGTGTGTCTTGGATAGTTTTTTTCTGCTGTAGTTTGAGGTGTGCACTTTGTTGGAAAGCTTTCCACAAATTGCACGACTGTCTATAAATCTCTGAAATGCGCAATATTTCGCCATTTTGAAATGTTAGTCTTGATTCAAACAATTTTAAAATATTGATTTCGAAAAGATCGAAAAAGTTCACGAATGTTTCATTTTTTAACATTGAAAATCGGAACATTAGTTGCTGAGATATCGACATTAGAAAATGGAGGATTGTTTGGGGGAGACATAGAAAACATACATTTTCCTGTTTTTTTTTTTCTTTAGCAACTTCAATGACAATATAACAGCTAATTTTCTGAACTGTTGAAAAAAATTAAATGGTCTGATAAAAAAAAAAAAACAGAAATATTTCGCTTGAATCAATCTTGCTTTGGCTATATCTTGAAAACGAGGAACGTTATCAAAAAATCTGTAAAGTACTTTTCGATTGCAAATTAAATTTTACATAAAAAAATGAGGTCAAACATTTTATGTATAAAATTTCAAATGCAGAACTCGGAGGCAAATGTTTGACCATACTTCTCTGAGGCTCTAAAGTAGCGGGTAAAACATATTAAAAATACCTAAAACATATTAAAAATCTTCAAAAAGATATGCGGATTTTGGAAAATAACTATTTTATAGGTATAGTTAGTTAAAAATTTTAAGGCGTCATCCATAAAGTATGTCACGCTAAAATCGGCCAAAATTAGTTATTTTAAACTTTGTTCCATTCTTTTTTCTTTTAAACAGGATTTTTGTCAATGTTTTAAAAATCTTAAAACCTAATGATTTTTTGAGTTTCAATTTCTTTTAAATTTTGGTTTGTTTAAGTTTTTTTCTTTTGTCCGAATTTTGAGTGTTTCCATGCCACACACATAAAAAAATGTGCTGTTTGGTTTCTATTTTACTAAAATTGTCAGCAGCTATTTTTTAAATTTATATATAAACAAGCCTTACCCGACAAACTTCGTTCTGCCTTTTTTCGTTTGTTGACGTTTTTAACTTTTTTGCTTATTCAGCCTCCTGGGATCAAAATTTAATTTTACGTTACTTTTCCCATACAATCTGCAGATTTTCCGGAATCGGCTCCAGAGTGGCCAAAGTTGTCACTTTCTGGCGTAAGAACCTTCCCTGGACTTATACGAACCCAACGCAAAAAAGAGCACCTCGATCCGACGTTCCGTGTTGAATTGGTTCGCGTTCGAACAAAACCGTCGAAATTTTTTATATATATATAGATTATGTTCTGTGTAGATGTTAACTTTTTCATAAACAGTTTTCGCAATCATTTTTCGGGTGAGAAATTCGTATTATTTGAGGTTCCGGAAAAGTCGGGAATTCAAAAATTGATTTTGATTGGCCACCCTGCAGAACAGTATAATAATTGCCAACCAGAATGACAAACTAGATTTTTCAGTACGAAAAAATGTGTAGAAAATATATGTTTTCCCCGAATCACAAAAAAAAAACAATCGAAACACGATTTTTTTTTCGATAACTTGTGATCTTAAATATGACCCCAAAATTGCTCTAAAGTGACTTGGCAATGTTTAATACAAGATGGCGAAGAAAAGACTCTGATGAAATATTGAGATTTTTTTTTACCAACCAGAATGACAAACTAGATTTTTCAGTACGAAAAAATGTGTAGAAAATATATGTTTTCCCCGAATCACAAAAAAAAACAATCGAAACACGATTTTTTTTTCGATAACTTGTGATCTTAAATATGACCCCAAAATTGCTCTAAAGTGACTTGGCAATGTTTAATACAAGATGGCGAAGAAAAGACTCTGATGAAATATTGAGATTTTTTTTTACTGTATCTGGCAATCAACCACTCAAATTTGAATAAATGGAGTCGTAAAACTCCAATTTGATGTAAAAAGCGAGAAAACAAAGATTAATGAAAAACATGTTTTTGTTAATGATTTGATAATCCGACGTTCCGAAAAACAATGGCATAATTGAACTTTGAATAGTCAAAACTTTCATTACAAAAGCCGACTCGGTCCTAACCAGGTCCCAGTACCGAAAAAGACATAATAAAAATAATTTTATGAAAAAGGTAAAAAACATTAAAACTTTCGATGACTGAACTTTCCGAAGAAATAAATTTAAAAATAATATGATGTTTTTCATTGTTGGAAATTTCACAATATCTTTCCACATAATTTTTCTAGTGTGATTTATAATTCTTCCAGACTTCTAAGATTGGTGTTTTTAGTAGCTCCATCTATCGCCGAGCTCATTGTTGCATGCAACAAGTCAACCCGTCCACACCTGTACAGAACAAAACAAACGCCTTCTACGATACCACTGTACCATTCACGCAATGTTCCATTCAAGTTCCAACTCCCCGTTTCGCTCTTCTCTCATTTACACTCTCTCTCTATCTCTCATTCAAAAAACGACTGACCAAAGCAGAACCGCGGATCAGTCCGGACGGCGCTGCGGTCGGTCGACGAGTTCAGTTCACGCGCTCGGCGAGAGCGAACGCGTTTCTCGGTTTTATCTTCCGTTCTTCTGTTGTCCCTTGTTGTGTACCAATCATCATTCTCGCAGCACCTTAACACAAGTAAACAACAACAACAACAACATCACCACTCACACACACTCTCGCACGCACACGCGATTTACTTTTGTACGACGTTTTAGAGCAACAGTATAGGCGCGCAGCAGTGCGAAAGGTGTTGTGTTGTATTGAGTGAGTGGCGGCGGCGAGAATCTGTCAAGCTGACACGAAGGAAAGAGCGAGACGGAAGAAATAGGCGAAAAAGAGAGTGCGCTGTGTTTGTGTATGTTTTCTGTTTTTCTTTTGGATGATTTCTGTCTATTGTGCAATTTTTTGCTGAGTTGTTTTCGCTTGGTGTGTGTGCGCGCGACGCTACGTGAGACAAACAATACACAACACAGCTACAGAAGCCGCGCGCAACGTGAGACAACAAAAGTAGTCAAGGTCGAGCGCGGTACCACTGTCGAGTGTTTGTGTTATTGTTCATGGGGAATAAGATAACAAAGAGAGTACTAGTACTTAAATCGGTTGATTCTGGAAACAAGCGAACAGGTTACTTTGATGAAGGAAAAAGCAAAGATTTTACGTTCTATTGAGTTGATTTCGGCGATCGTTGAAAGGAAAATCCAATCCAAGTTGGCGATTTAAGTTGTGCAAAAGAGCAGATTTTCTGCTCCATCCATTCACCTCGATTTCGAATCCTTCACTCACCCACCACTACATTGACAAAAACAAAAAAAAAATCATAAGAAAAAAAATCCAAGCAACCCAAGAAGGTGAAACTCGTCGTCGCCGTCGGCTGGAGACAAACATCGGAAAGGTGTTGTGTGTGCAGAGCAAAGCAGAGAAGGTTGTCGCGCGGCTTGCTCCGATCGCCACTCTCGCGAAGCGAGAGAGAGAGCAAAGAAAGGAAAGGAGATCGGAAAACACAACAAAAGCCTGCTTCGTCGAATGTTGTGCAAATCGCATAAATGTGTGAAAGGAAGAAGCTGACCGACCACAGTGGATTAGCAGCATAAACGTCGTACGTGTGTTTTGTGTGTCCAGAAAAGCAGAAGTAAACACGCACACTTACCTGTCTGCTGCCTCTCTCGTTTGTTCTCTTTCTGTGGTGAATGTTTTTGTAATGATGATGATGATGATGCAGTGAGTGTATTCTCTCCGCTGAATGTTATTGCCGAAGAGGAAGGTCCCGTGTGATTGTAGTGGTAAAAGCCAGCAGTGTCAATAAACTCTGGTGGAGCGCGTTCGCACTGGTGAAAAGAAGCAACAGAAAGAGTTGGATAAAAGTTGGAACCTTGCTTTCCTTCGGGACCACCGACACACCGCCGAAAACGAAATGTAAGTTTTGGGCTCCCCATCGCTTGATTAGTGTGTATTGGTGAGGGGGTTTGGAGTTTTATGAGCTTTCTGCTGTTTCCCACTCGGAAATGCGGAGTAGGCGATGCTTTGTGTGGGGCTCGAATGGATCAAAGTAATCAATTTTTATAGCATCCGAATGTTGTTAGTAGGTTTCTATTGGAAATATTTAACTTAATATATACTCCAGATATATTTGTTAACAAAAGTAGTTTGAAACAGTTAAGCCAATTAATTCCATCTAGATTTACAAAGTCACCCCAAAGTTATAGAAACTTTGTGTTTGAAAACCATTTGTTATTTTTGGCAAATTATATTCACTTGAGGTAGACGTCGGTATTAGGGAAGAACAATTTTGATGTTAAATTTGATGATTCTAGAGGAGTTTTCGGAAGACTAGGTTAAAATTGCTGTTCTGGAGGTTAACTCTCAGTTCTTAACTCCAAGAAGTTACGGACTGCCTAAGGTCATCTAAACATGCTTAAAATGAACACAGCGATTCTATACTGAATCTACTCGTAGTTGTATGCTTGGTTTTGAATATTGCCAGAGTACGTGGTCGAGCTTTTAGAAGCTTGCGAGAAACGATCCTGTCCAGTCTCTTCCACATTGCTAATCGATGACCTAGAAAAGCAGACCTTCACCGTCAAGAACTGCTGCTCTTCAAGAATCACCACCAAGTCAAGTCACAGTCACTCCGCTAAAGATAACGGACTCTTGCCTCCCTTGGACCCTCTTTGACGACCCAGACGACGACGACTGTCAGAAGTCAATCTCCCAAATGGCTTAAGCCCCCTTTTGCAAGTGTCAGCCGGGGCAGCCCGTTTGATTGATTTCTGTCGTGACCCCTTTTCTTTTTTGCGCCATGCCAATTGGTCGGATTGGTTTTGGCAAGCCAGAACTCTCAACGTCCACGTTTCAACGAGTGGATTGACAGCGCCGCCGCAGCAGAGAGGTGATCTGGTTCGTGCACGATCAGCAGCAGAACATGGCGGTTGAGCCGGTTATTGCCGATCTCTCGAACTCGTTCTGGCTCGGGTTGGCGGTCAACGAGATGCATTTGAAAAAAGGCTTTGAGAAGCTAATGGACCGTAACTTGGTGGGAGGGGGGGACTTGGGGGAACGAAGGGGGGGGGGGAGCTAATTGCATATGCGCGCGCGGCACAACGATCGAAGATGTGACCTTCGAGTGGACAGGTTTAGAAAGTTTCCATGCTGTGCGGTGACTGTGGCTAAGCTGCCGGATATCGACGCGATCGAGTGGAAGCAGCGTTGACTTCGAGGAGTGGTGTCGAACACCTTGAGCTGGTTTCGAAGCTGCGATCTGCATTTTTGCACCCCAAGAGTTGGTAGAATCAAGCCTCCAAAGAAAGGGTGTCGCGATCACCAATCTGGACATAGAAGTTGACGAAGATCAAACATGGCGTGCTGCGGTGGAGACCAAAACTTGGGGCCATAGACAAAAGAAGCTCCCCATCGCACCAACACACGTGGGCAAGTAGGCCTTGTGTCACACAATGTCACGATCATCACTCTCTCACGCACACGATCGCGAAGGTCATCTCTTTGTACTTCCTCTTTCTCTCTTTCACACCAACACACACAGTTGAAGTCGCGATCGTCAACGCTGCGGTGTCTCACCTTACGTCCTTCAACATGGCCTCGCCGTTGCATGCGAGCATGTGTTGGTGGCGATCGCGAGGCCAAGCGATCGTTTTTTATTACCTTGGATGTGTGGTGTGACGACGAACAAGAACAACAAGAAGACACAGCGACCGTCGACCCTATTTCGGGTTTCGCCGTCGGCCGACGGCGGTCGACGACATTTCAATGACCTTGAACTTTGCGTGATCTTCCCTCGCTGTGTTGTTGTCTCGAGGTTGTTGGTGGAATTGAACCTTGGACGGACGGCGCGCGATCGTGATCGCCGCGTACGCGACGAAGCATTAATTCTATAAAAAGATGAATCATAGTTGGCCAAGGTTGCCGCGGCGAAGATCGCCGCCGAGTAGGCGGCTATTGTAGAGGAGAAACAAAAAAAAAAACCACCGAATCCATTCGACATTGAAAGAACGAAAATGATGATGATTACGCGGCGGAAAAAAGAACACCTCAAATCCGAGCAGGCGAGCATATCTTCGTTTTCCAACGAGAATAAACATCGAAGCACACACGAAACCTAAACAAAAGAACGGAAACTCGCACACATACACTGAGAGAAAAAGAAAAAAACAGACTCAGAACAAAACACACGAAACAACCTTGAAGGACTTTGGCTTTTGGATGATGATTCTAACAAGAAGACGATTGTGTGTACGTACGCCAGAGAACAGAACAAACGAAGCGAAATATAATAAGCCAACTTTGAGCAACCACACACATGACTCAAGCAGAAAAATATAGACGAAAAAACAGGAATCTGCTAGAATCATCAGGTGGTGCCGGTTTCCAGTTTTCGTACAAAAAGTCGTCGGACTTTTTTTTGAGAATTTTTTTTCGCGATTGTGTGTTGTTTGTGTGGTCGTTTGGTGAAGGTCGTCAACTGGCGGTCGAAGACAAAGTGGTTGCTATTTTTGGGGGTACTGGAGTTCAACATTTTGTTTCATCGAATATAATAAAAGGCACTATCTATAGGCCACGTAGCAAAATACCCTTCTTTCACCATACGTATTTTTCCCATCGTTATTTTTATTTGATTTTTAGCAACCTTTCCAGCCAAAAGAATTACGTACGCAGCAAATAATCTGAAATAAAAATAAATATAACCTTTTCAGAAAAGTCATTCAATATTATTACACACTGAATGTGGAAATTTTCTTAACAAAATTTGAACCAAGTACACACCAAGAGGACTGCGCCTCAGTCCGCCGCCTGTTAACAAATGGGAAGGAATAACACCAGTACACGGAGAAAAATCAGTTCCAAAAATCGTGGGCAATCCTTCATAAAATTCGGAACTTACTTCTTACTTACTTTTTTCGTGGTTCTGAATTTCATGAACTCGTGTTCATGATTTAAGAAACTGTTTTTTCTCCGTGTATGAGCTTATTTTTTATGAAAGACACATATTGAATCAACAAAAATGATATCGAAGGATAAAATACTTTAAATAATTCATATACCTACCTACTAGAGTGGTTCTCTGTGATTTCGTAAATCGACTTTTCTTTGAAGCAGTTTTGCATCAGTAGTTTTTCCATACATGTCTCCATACAATTTTGAGGTCTGGCCTTACAAAATGGGTATGTAAATGTGTGAAATTCTATATCGTGAGAAGGGATTTTCTGATCGATCTGATGTCTTCGGCAAAGTTGTAGGTATACGGGAAATTTTTTAACATTATTTATCTTTTTATCACTAAAAGTTGAATTCTCAAAATACTTAATTTAAATTTTTAAAGTTTTTGATATGTTTTAGGGGATTGAAAAAGATATCCCCTAAGCCGTAGTGCGTACTTTATACTTTTGTTGATAAAATGTACCGTTTTCAAATTATAGCTACTTTTAGGAATACATATTCGATTTCTAATCGTTTTTTTTTGCATTTTAAAAATACTTATAGAAAAAAAGCATCTCTGGAAAACAATATTTTTGAAAAGCTGAAAAAATCCTTACAATTTTCTCTCTGAAACTTTGAAAATCGAGCAGTTTGTTCTGAGATAAAACCTGACAAAGAATTCGAATCGATGAAAATTATTTTCTCTAAGTGTTACCTTATTAGCCAGTAATTTTCAATTGACGATATCTCGGAAACCATTAATTGATTCATCAATTTTCAATTTGATTTTTTAAATTTTTTGTAAAATTCTCTGATCTTTTCAATAGGAATATTTCAAAAAATTTATGATTTGGTCTTAACTGTGAAATTACGAAAATTATCTACCTATTTGCACACCTTTTCAAAAGTAAAGCTTGATTTTCAAATTTTAGTCCAAGAAAATCATAAATTTGTTCAAAAAATTTCTAGGTGTCTATATCACTCCCCCCTCCTTCAAAATTGGCCGAAAATCAGAAGGCAAAAAATATATTTTTTCAAAAAAGTTCAAATATTCAACTGAAATTTAAGTGCAATTTACTGAAATTAATTTTAAATGCGTTCCCCAGCGTTTAGAATTATATTTAGCATGTTTGGGTTAGTTCAAAAATTTGTAGAATTTTGGTGAATTTTCGATGTAAAACTGCTAAAAGTTTTTTTTTTGTTTTTCGTCAAATCTTATTTTTTTTTAAATTAATGATTTCTTATTAACTGCAGAAACATAATATACATTTTTCAATTGTTTTTTTATATATATATATATATATATATATATATACAGCAATTCCCCACGAAAACAGCATGGAAAAAAACAAAAGTGCTCGGATCGGGCTCAAATTTTTTCTGGGGGTTCCCTGGCCGAAATAATTAGACCCGTATTTTTTGTTTGGCCATTAGGGTGACCTACGCCGTGTTAGAGTGGTCTGAAAAATGGCCATTTTCGTCGATTTTCGCAAAAACCACTTTTTTCGAAAAATCATAACTCCTCGCCATTTTAACCGATTTCAATTGTCTTATACGCAAATGAAAGGTGATAAGTTGGCCTTTCAAAGAAAAATAGTAAGAAGTTTCAAAAATCTAGCGTAACATATGAAAAGGGCGTATGAAACTTCAAAATGCCGTTTTGACGATGTCTGGACCAAAGAGCCTATGTCTGGAAATATTTTTATCGGATTTCCCGGACATTTTTACATAACATACTAAAAAATGGGAGGAGTTCATTAACAGGATTCCGAGATATAATTTTTTGAAAATAAAATCCGTGTTTTTTGACGCGCCGCGCGCAAAAACCGGAGAATGACGAAATTGGCAAAAAATCAACTTTTTTCACTAAAACTGCGATAACTTTAAAATTTCAGCGATGACCTATACATGTCTGGGTATCAAAATTTTCGTAATTAAAAGACGCAACTTTTGGTACCCAGACATGTATAGGTCATCGCTGAAATTTTTAAGTTATCGCAGTTTTAGTGAAAAAAGTTGATTTTTTGCCAATTTCGTCATTCTCCGGTTTTTGCGCGCGGCGCGTCAAAAAACACGGATTTTATTTTCAAAAAATCATATCTCGGAATCCTGTTAATGAACTCCTCCCATTTTTTAGTATGTTATGTAAAAATGTCCGGGGAATCCGATAAAAATATTTCCAGACATAGGCTCTTTGGTCCAGACACCGTCAAAACGGCATTTTAAAGTTTCATACGCCCTTTTCATATGTTAGGCTAGATTTTTGAAACTTTTTACTATTTTTTTTTGAAAGGCCAACTTATCACCTTTCATTTGCGTATAAGACAATTGAAATCGGCTAAAATGGCGAGGAGTTATGATTTTTCGAAAAAAGTGGTTTTTGCGAAAATCGACGAAAATGGCCATTTTTCAGACCACCCTAACACGGCGTAGGTCACCCTAATGGCCAAACAAAAAAATACGGGCCTAATTATTTCGGCCAGGGAACCCCCAGAAAAATTTTGAGCCCGATCCGAGCACTTTTGTTTTTTTCCATGCTGTTTTCGTGGGGAATTGCTGTATATATATATATATATTTTTGCCATCGGCCTAAAATGTGGTCTTTACCCCTGAAATTAAAAAAAAATGTATGTGTCTATGAGAAAATGATTTTAAGAGACATACTAAATTTTTAAGGCTTGATTAGAAAATTTTGAAAAGGGTTAAACTGAACCTATTATAAAATGTAAAAAAATTAGAAGCTGATTTATTTTCAAATTTTGGGAACCAATAATTTGTCTGATTTTTTTGTGTCAATAATAAAATTCGTATTTTTTTTTGTAAAATATGGATAAAACTATTGGAAAATGTCAATTTTGTCAAGGACATTAAATGTGCCGAAAATTTCAAAAATAGAAGCCAGATTTTCAGCTCCCTCCGTGTACGCACGAGAGCATGCAGCTAGTGCTCAGTGCTCCATCGTTTTTTCGATTTTTTTCGCCGTAATTGATTGTGGTTACCCGCGAGTTTGCTTCTCCAGCATGCCAAAGGCCGGCCGTGGCCGTGGCAGTTCGAGTGCGGCCTCGAAAAACCCGCGAAGTTCGTCTACCGGCCGTGTGCAAAAAGGTAAACAAACCAACGCCGTGTCGACTGCCATCGCGCAGGGGAGCGGGAGCGCAGAAGGAATCGACAAAAAGTTACTACACCCCGGATATGTTCCAAGATCACCAGTGCGAACCCGTTCAGGTACCTCCGGTGCCACGACCAGTGGCACATCAACATCCGCCAACATTCCCATCAGGAACGAGTTCCAGATGCTGAGCGACGACGAAGAAAACAACAACAACACCGACGGTAGCACCACTACCGACGACGACGATGACGATGTTCGTGCACGGAAAAAAGTGCCGACGCCAAAAAAGAATAATTCTCCAACGGAACGAAGACCACCTCCAATTTTTGTTTTGGACACGTTGGCGGACGATGTTGACGAGTTGCTGGAAGGCCTCGGATATTGTCTGAAAATCGGTAAGTCGGCAGTGCAAGTGATCACACTGAATAAAAAGAGCTTCGACCAGGTGTTTGAAGAATTGAAGCGTAGCAACTTCAACTTCTACACATTCAACCCCGAGAAGCCCCCTGTTAAGGTCGTCTTGCAGGGTTATCAAGACCGTCCGATCTCCGACCTGAAGGGTCACCTTTCGGACGCCGGAATAAAACCGCGGGAGATTAAAGTGCTCTCGCGCAAGACAACGGTAACAGGTACACACACACTGTACCTGTTGTACTTCGACCGCGGCACCGTCAAGATCCAAGACCTGCGGCGGACTAAGACGTTGGACGGTTTTTGGGTAAACTGGCGGTTTTACACCAAGAACCCGACGGACGTAGCGCAATGCCACCGTTGCCAGAAATTCGGCCACGGCTCGCGGAACTGCAACCTCCGGCCCCGCTGCGTGAAGTGCGGTGAGTCACACCTCTCGGAGGCGTGCGCACTGCCACGAAAGGCGGACTTGGGGGACAAGGCAGAACAAACCAAGCCGCGCGTAAAGTGCGCGAACTGTGACGGTAACCATACCGGCAATTACCGCGGATGCATCGCGCGCAAGGCCTACCTCGAGGAGCAGGAAAAGAGAAAGAAGAAAGCAGCAGCGTCCCACTCTCCTCAGCGAAGTACGAGCGCAGCCGTTCCTGCAGCTGGACAGCTTACGGTTCCAGCGGAAAACTCAACGTTCCCTCCTGGTTGGGGGCGTTCGTTCGCCAGCGTGGTCGCTGCCGGTAGCGGCAGTACGGCCCAGCAAGAAGTCACCGGGGAAGATCTTTTCACCCTGCCGGAGTTCTTTGCTCTCGCGGGAGAGATGATGACGCGGTTTCGGAGCTGCCGGAACAAGGCAGAACAATTCCTGGCCCTTGGGGAACTGATGATCAAACACATCTACAAAGGATAAATTATCTGTGATCTAGATATAAGCTTTCTCTTCCTCTATCCCCTTTCCCTTGCAATTTCTGTAAGTTTTTTTTTATAGTTTTTTCTTACTCTTGCTAGTGCCTTAGTTAAAGAAATAATTTTTCCTAAATGGATTATGATGCAACACACAGCTGTAAGGAACTCCAAAACTCTGTTATGCACTTCAAAATAACTCATTGTATCTTGATTATTCACCAATAAAACCGAATTGAATTGAATTGAATTGAAGCCAGATTTTTGTAATTGTTTAAGGAATCAATAGTGTTTCTGCGTTGGTACAAATCAAAATAGGACTGTTGCAAATATTTGTCAAGATTTTTGTCACATTTGTTTGCATTTTCCAACTAATTTTTCAAAGTAATGTTCAATTTTTGGTTTGCTAGTAATTTTTTTTGTTCATAAAATTCTGTCAATATTTTTTCCAATTTTTTTTAAAATGGACCATGACTAAATTTGTTTTTTTCTTAATTTGTTAATGCTGTTGCAAATATTTTTTGCACGTTTGCATGCATTTTTCATCAAACTTTTCATAAAAGTGTTAAAATTTTGGCCTGTAATTTAAATTTCTATATTTTTGTTTGCTCATAAAATGCAGTCAATGTCCAAAATTTTCAAAATGGGCCATAAACAAATTCGTTTATGGAATTGTTAAGTTAATTTAGAACTTTTTTTTTCGTGGATATTATTTAATTGGTTTATAAAATGCAGTTTTAATTGTCAATGACATTGAATGTGGTCTTTGAGCTTTTTTGTTCTAAGTTGAAAAATGTATAGCCAATTTTTGTAAGTATTCACAGAGTCATTTTTTTAAATGATGTTATGTTGAAAGATTATTTATTTATAAAAAAGCTGGTTCAAAATTTGAGGTCAGATGTGAGGTTCAAAAAAAAAAAAAATAAGACAAAATTTCTCATTTCACGCCTAATTCTTCATAAAAGATTGGGAAAAAAACTTGAAATAAAATTATCATTGCCCTTACTGATATTGTAGGTCAGCCAAATCGAAGATATCTTGGTAATAACAGAACTTGAACTTTTCCACTTATTTCCACCTGCCCGGGATTGATGACCTTTTAATTTAAATATAACAAATTACAGACTCGTCACCGTCACCGTCCCAAGGCCTCAACCCAGCTCAAATTATCGTGGCTCATGGCGAGGATAATTGTTTCCTTGTAAGGCTCGAATTCGCAACCAAAATCGCGCAAGGCCGGTGGCTCTCCGGAAAGGTCAGCCCCCGAAACGTTTTGCCGGTTTTGCGCTGATTCACTCAAGGCGAGTTGGAATTAAAGTTTATTTTTTTGTGGGTTTCATAACTTGGTTCGCGGCCAAGTCGATTTTGTGGTTGGTTTGAGCAGCGGAAATGACCGACATATTTTTTTGGTTAAATGTGAGGACGATTGTCACCCAAGAAGTGTCGCCGGCACACGTCTTCATGGGCAGCTGGAGCGATGAACAGTCACAATGACTAATTGGAGAATTTTAATAATGACTCAATTTTAGTCTCAAGAAGATTTTTGTCAACGTAATGTTTTATACAGATTTCTTGAGATTCGTGGTGCGTGACTCTGACAAACTTTTCCAATTGCATAAGACGACAGTCGCTAAATCATCAACACAAAATCGCGCACACACACTTGGCAGTACACGATTTCATTATGCACCGCACATAGTCGTCAGTCAGCCGCTCGTCAGAGCCCTAAGGTACCTCCTTCCTGCCTCGATCGCCGAGGATCGAGCCTTCCTAGGTCTACGATCACTGCGCGACGCGACCTGACCGACTAATGTATTCATGGAATGTGTGTGTTTGTACCATGCATGTGCCACAGCTACACGGTGCACAATTTATCGATCTTTGTCGATCTTGTCGCGCGAGGTTCTGCAGAAAAGTCTGAACAACGACTCCGTGATTGAATGCTGTCTGACCGACCGAAATTCGCCCGATGACTCATCGATCTTGTCCGCAATTGAATTGTCCGAGATTGTGCAAACAAAGGTGTTCACAAATTGAATTGCACACCGCCAGCAAGGGTTCCGATCGAAATCACAATCGCGGTAGACACTTTCAGCTGGTCAGCAGCTCCCAAAGAGGCTGACTGACTAAGCAGTGAAATATTCACTGTCTAGGTGCTGTCCAGAGTGGTCCAAAGTGATAGGGGTTGCAACCCGATATGGTTTACCTTGGTACAAGCTTGGTAGACGCAGATATGCCGTTTTCCTGCTGTGTTACTATAGCGAGGTCCAGGCCACGAACCGGCAGCTGCAGTCGATATATCACACCTTGTGGAAGCAGTGTTCTGACTGTCCGGATAGGGTTACCTCCCAACTAACGCTTAGGTTAGTTTTGAAGCAGGGTTCGACGATAAGCACACTTGGTTTGGGCACGGTGTTAAAATGTGCATAGTACTAAACCTCAGTTTTATAAATAAATTTCATGAATAGGAACAAACTGACTTGATTCCGTCATTCAATATAGCCCAAAAGTGCATTTTACACCTCAATGTGCCAAAGTGTGCTCGCTGCCTATTGTCGAACCCTGGCTGCAAACCCTATCAGAGCGCTAACTAAAAAGTCGCATGTACTAATTTTGCAAGAATTTCTACCGCGATCTGTGAAGGACTTCTACAACTCTACCGAGTCTAGCTGCAAGCCAATCTCGTTGATATTGGATGTTAGGTTGAGGAGTGGCAATTTTCAATGCAACCAACTTTTTTTCGCTCTACTTTGTTTGAATCTTTTGATCAGTTCAATCAAACTAGTTTTGATTTAAAAAAAAAAAAAAAAAATTTAAATTTTCCTAAAAAAAAACAAACCAAACACTTTCAACCTGACTCAGCGTTGACCTTTCGCCGCCGAGTGATTCTCCCCTTCTAGTTGGTGCTGATTGATGAGTCATCGTGTGCTCAGCTGGCCGTATCATCTGTGCCAGCAAGCCTCCTCTCACCGGCCTTTTTTTCAGCGTTCAGCTGAAACTCAATTTACCGTAAATCGAAACGCACGCGGCAAAAGTTGCCAGTTTGCTGGACTTGGAGGAGGAGGAGCTTTGCAGTCTGCTCAGAACAACAACAGACGGGGGAGCCAAAGATCACTTGACGACCTTGGGCTTCTTCTGGCGGATGCTGCGACTGCTGCTACTGAGTGGTAGCGAGAATTACTGCAAATTTGTGGGTTGTAGAGGACCATATGTCTTGTGCTGATTAACGATTCTCGGCGTTTCAATGAACAGTTTAAAGATCATGAGATGTGCAATTTTTTTTCAACTATAATTGCTATTATTATACTAAACGTATGGTTTGTTGTTATTTGAAATAAAACTTCTCAAAAACCGTCCAACTCTGCTAAACTTATTTGGAGATACCGTGGAGATTTTCCCTTATCCCCTTAAAAAAGGGGAGCTTGGTTGGTTTTATTCCCAGTTATCAATTCCAACCTGTTTTGGAAAATCATTTATACATGACGAAATCCAGTCCGCAAACCACTAAAATTACCGTTTCCAAGCGAAGCGATGTTTTGACGTTATTTGATATAGAATTAAACGTAATTTGTAAAAAAAAACCAAGTGTCCTACATATTCTAACCAGACATGAGTCAACCAAGTCCACAGTCCCGAGTTCATTCAACCTACCCTGTTCTACACCAAATCCACGTTCAACTTGAAGATCGTGCGGCGTTCTCTGCCTGACTCGCAAACCCAATGCCTCACCGAGCATTGTCTTCCAGCAGTGCCCTTTTTTCCCTCTATTCCAACTAAACCATTTGACCAACTGCAGATCGCAGAACACGTCCCTCGCAAAACCCGTAAAAAAACCCTGCCTTTTTGCGATCACGTAGAAATGGCCACGTGAATGTAAACTAGCAAAATATCTACTCCCGCGGACAAAGAACCGCCGACTCCTCTGGTGCCACAAAGTTGAAACAACCTCAACTAATTGTTTGCTGCGAGCAGAGTACAGAACCACCACAATTAGCTAAGCTCCGTTTGATCGCGAAGTTTTGCTTCCTGCTTTGCGCGCGTTCAAGGTCAGCCGACTCCAAACTGTGGCCAAACGATCGATTCTGGGATCAGCAGTGGATGATTGCATGGTGGAAGATTGTTTTGTCTAGAGTCGATCTCTTGGCGCGGATAATTGCAGCGTAGCTGGGTTTTGCATTCGAGGGCACGATTTGCGGACCACGCGCCAAGCTCGAGTGACCTAAGCGTGGTGATCGTGGTGATCAAGTGCGCAAATTGCAGTGGGAATGACACAGCAAACTTTCGCGACATCAAATTTGGTTTTCATAGAAATATCGATCAAATTTCAATACGGAATACAAATCAGACAACCCTGACCTAAGTCAACTGCAAACAGTGTAACTACTCACAGCTAACGCGGTAGCTCTAGCGCACTTTGTTGACAGTAAAAACGTTCATCATCAATCGGACAAACGGACAAGCGGTATATACTAAATACTAAACCCCACTTGGCCGCGTCGAGTCAAGTGTGTATTTGTAGTAAAGAGTAAGAGCTCAACTGATACTCTCTTTCCCTGCTAGTCTTCCACTATAACTGCGATGACTACATTGTTGTAGTCGACTCGACGCCACCTCGGCATCAGCTATTAGACGGACGAACGCGAACGGCGTCGACCAAGTTGACTTTGCACTTTTTTTTTCTTGCTGTATTTCTATAATGGGCTTCGAAGCTTGCGAAGAGTTATCGCAAATGAATCGAGCGCGATGGAAAAGAACCTTTCAAGGACACCGGTGCCGATTGAGTGGTGAATCCGGCCATTTGGCACACCCCCTCGCGGTGGTTTGCGATTTCGTTTTAGCAAAATGTTCCAATTGTTAAAAAAAGCTTCCCAAATTTGTTTTGTTTACTTTAAATCCATTAAATGCTGATTGGTTTAACAAAGCTCTACTAATATTATTTGAAAATTTTAATTAACATATTTGTTTGCTTGATATATGTTTCTCGAGTAGCATTTTTCAGAAGTATTGCCAAATTGTGAAGTTATAAAGATTTTTAAAAATAAATTTTAAAATAATCCAACTCTGAAAAATGTATTTTCGAAAAAAAGAGAAAATTCTATTTCATGACATTTCTTCCAATGTGATAAGGTTATTACAGTTAATTTTATCGTGAGCAATTCTCTACGAAATCAGCCGATTTCGACCATTTTTATTTTTTGTTTTTTTCTTATTTGGCTCAAACTTTGTGGGGGCCTTCCCTATCACTAAAAGAAGCCATTTTGTGTCATTGGTTCACTCATACAAATCTCCATTCAATTTTGGCTGATGTTCATACAAAAATGGTACGTGAATATTCGAAAATATGTAACTTTTCAAGGAATTTTTTGATTGAGTGTCTTGGGCAAAGTTGTAGGTTCTATTCTGAAAAAAAGGTACACGGAAAAAAATAGCTGATTTTTTTTATTAACTTTTTTTGACAAAAAAAAAAAACAATTTCCCAAAATCCTTATATTTTAATTTTTGATTTTTTATATGTTTTAGGGAACAAACCCTCGCATCTTATAATCCATTCAGCATCATGAATCAAAATGTTGCCGACTAGTATTGATTTTTTTTTAAAGTGAAAAAAAAAACAAATTTTGTACTTAAACATTTTTGACCAAATTTTTTAATGAAAATTCAAATTTGCAATCGAAAAATACTTTACAGCTATTCAAAGTTAAACTTTGTTCGAAAAATCCGTTTGTTTTATTTTTGAAAAAAGTGTCCATGATTGTCTATTCCTGAAAATATTTTATTTCGAAAAGTTCTTTTTTTCGAAAAGAAAAAAAATAAGCTTAGTACATTACAACCAAAAATAGATAAAAGTTCAATGAATTTTTGAAAAAAAAGTTTCCTAAAGTTGTATGCCTTTTTCCGCGGCTGATCAATAAATCAAAATTTGAAAAAAGTCTGATTTGATTAAAAAACACATAAATGAAAGTTTTACGATGTATTTTGAATAGTATTCAATCATTAATATAAGGTTTTTCAATTAAAAATGCTTTTTCGAGCTTAAATTATATTTTGCCCCATGATTTCATGGGGAATTTTTTGAAGCGGGAGGGGGCATATAAAATTTTAATAAAATATGCATTGGCCTTATTCACAAAATATTTTATTAGACTCTGTAAGCTGTTTATAAAGACATATTGTTTGACAATGTAGTAAGTTCAAAATTACAAGTACTATTTTTTACAAAATATATTTTTTTTCAATCACGTTGTTTGACATTGTTTAGGCCGATGCAAATATTTAAAAAAGTTTTTGTCCCTCGGCCCTTGCCAAGGTCAAGGGGGGGGGGGGGCAAAAAAATAAAAAAAATATAAAAATTTAAATAACAAGCCATAGTTTTCACATTTAAATGAAAAAAGTGTTTTAAAATGCATTTTACACTAGTTCAGTTATTTTGCAATCATTAGTTTTCAAAAAATCTAAGATCTGACAAAAACAAAAATTGTATCGAAAAAAAAAAGATTTTGCATCGAAAATTTTCAAAAAATCTTAAGATTTTTTAATAAACCCAAACATGCTAAAAATGATTTTAAACGCAGGAGAATGTATTTTAATTTGATTTCAGCTGGTTGCACTTGAATTTTCATTGAAATTTTGAAGTTTATTGTAAAAATGTTTTTTTTGCCCCCTGATTTTCCGGGCAAATTTTGAAGGGGGGGGGGGGGGGGGGTGACAAAAACTTTTAAAAATATTTGTACCAGCCTTATGGATTTTGATTATATTAAAGTTTTTATGTGTAAAATACTAAACTCATCACAAAATATTGTTTTTTAAGATACCTTAAATTATGTAGAATTTTAAAATTGGCATCAAACGACGCGAAATTCGTTATTGAATTTTGCATCATAATTTGGAGTGCAAAATTTTTTTTTTGCCAAATATCGTAGTTTTTTTAAAACATTTTTTTAATAAATTGCAACGCAGGTATTGCAAAATTCGTTATAGATTTTCTGTGTAAAATGCATTTTTTTGCAAAGTATGGTATTTTATTGAAAAAAACAGGGGCAGAATGTGGGTATGGAACGAGGTGATTTTTTTTAAATAAATTGTAATGTAGTGAAACTCATCACAATATTTTATGTTTTTTGATATTTACTAAAATTGCAATTTAAAAAAGAGGATTGAAAAACGAATTATACGTAGTAAACTTCAGTATACAAAAAAATTCGGATAAAGTGAAAATTTCTGCAAAATTTGCCTGAAATGCGCCTCTAAGTTAATGTTTTACATTGAAAAAAAAAAAAACTATTTAGGTTACATTGAATAACAATAAATTCTGCATTGTTAATAAAATAGAGCATTTTTAAGCTTTTTACTAATGTGAATTTTGGGACCACAGATTGGAAGATGACTTAGGGATTTTTTTATGTATTTGCTTTAAAAAAGATTTTTTTAGAAAATTGGGCTAGAAATTTTGAAGTTTACTTTATTTTTATTTTTTATTAGTTTAGCTTGTTTATCATGTTTATTTCACAGACAGTTATAATAATAGAAAACCTGGGATTGAAAACATTTGTTGTTATTGTTAATTTGTTATTTTGAGTACATATTTCAAATAAATCCTATGAAATCGATTAAATATCTTAAAAAAATAACAGCAACAGCAATGACCCAAGAAATTGAAAAAAAAACATATTTTTTTACCAATCAGTTTTGGTAAAATGATTTTTATGTTTCTCTTTGTTTCGTCGTTCCTTTTTGAGTTTATCTTTGTTTCGTCGTTCGTGTCTGTCGCGGGCCATGATCAACGACGACCAACTTTTTTTAAACTTTTTTTTTCGTAAATTCGTGATGATTACATGCAAACTTCTTATGTTTAGATATCAAAATTTTTGTATTTGTCTGTTCTACAACTTTGTAGAACATTGTTACACTCTAATAAATTACCCGGCAAAGTTACAAAAAACACGAAATTTCAAATGGAAAATGTTGATCTAAATGAAAAAAATCTCCTTCTGTGTTTTTGTGTGAAAGATTTAAAAAGTACATTAAATTTCCCATAAAATGACATATTTCAAATTTGTTTAAAGTCGAGTATCAAAAAATGGAAGAATTTTTGAAACCATTTCTGTATTTTTTTTATGATGAAAAATACTTTTTTTCATTTTAAAATTTTCAAATCGGGCCCTAAAATTAATCCTTTTGTACGACCGCAAAGGATTAAAATGGATTTTTAAATCAATTTAAAAAAAATAACTTCGCGGCCCTTATTGACAGAAAAGGTCCTACTTGACAGCTCGTTCCAAGAGAACCATAGTTGATCCATCAAAAAATGTTGTCTTGTCAATTTTATTTGCTTAAATTGTTAAAAAAATTTATCAGAAGCGGGTTTTAATCGCGTTTTTACCACTTCACATAACAATTTACATAGGGCTTTAGGACCCCAAATTTCCAAACCAAAACAGTTTTAGGCTGCAAATAATTGAATAAAAAATATTTTTTCCAAAGTACAAAAATGGAAAGAGTTGTACCGCCCCTTGGTCACGAGATATCGAAAAAATGGAGCTCGGATTCGTGATTAGGGTCAAAAATTAATCTTTAGGACAAAGTTTCGCGCAAATCGAAGAGGGGTCGGGGCAACTTCTGTGTAAGTTGGTGGAGAATTACCCACTTATTAGTCCGAACTCAACTTTAAAAACTAGAAATAATCGCTTTCTAAGCCAGTTTTCTAAAAAACATCACATTGCTGCCAGATTTCTATTTTTCTAATTTAATATTTTAAAAATCTGGAAATCAAGGTAAATACCTATGATCGTTTTACGAATCCCCCACAGAACTGTCCGGCCCCCAACTCGTTGACTCCAAGTTCTTGCAAAATCTAGCCTCCAATCGATATATATGTGTGTATGTGTGACTTCCATTTTGCTCTCACTCTCTCGCTCCGTTTCCACTTCGCTTTTCGAAGGTAATTTAACTTTCAAAATTGCTTTAACCTACAATCGGGGGTTGGCAGAAAAAAAAAGAAGTTTTCTGCTGCTGAGCCAGAGTTAAGCCTCGCTCGGCACGTGAGCGAACTGAGCTGAGCTGAGCGAGTGGCGATTTTTTTTTGCTGCTGCAAATCGACTTGAGGCTTAATGGTTCTGCTGCCAACCAACAGTCGTGTGACCTGCTTCTTAAGGCTTAAGGCCGCTCGGGTCCACCACGCGTGGTCGGTTGGGTGGTTGCACCTTAAAAAAGATTCGAGATTTAAAATTTTCGAATTTGAAATTTCTGAAAATTTAATTATTTTGACAACATTTTATTTCACAATTTTTTATGATAACTTTGCAATAAATTTTCAACTGTGTTGGAGAGTTCAGAAGCTGATTGATGAAGTTGCTGAAGCCTGCTGGCCCGGTTCTACGGATCCGGGGAGGGCTACTTAAGGGGGGTGAGGTATCGTTGAACTCACGCTGCTTGGGCGACCGACGACGACGACGACTACTCGTGAGTGCACCTCTCTCTCGCTACAGAGTAGCAGCTACGGCAGCCTAATAGCATTCCATTGATCTGTACGAGAGTTGTATAATAAAAAGTCCTTAACCCTATTTTGGGTCCCCTGTGCGAGCGTGTGCGGCGTGGAAGTTGTTGAGAGTTGTTGTGAGTGGATAGGCAGTTGTTCTGAAAGTACTACAGTGAAATTCAATTTAATTTTGAATCGTATGAATATCTGTTAACCTATTTTTTTTGAAATTGATTTCTGTAAATGCTTCAGTTTCATCAAGGTATGATAGATTTGATCTTCCTGAACACGCTCCAATCGACAGAACTGAACTTTAGTGAATTATCTGTCAATAGATAAAATTCTAAATTTCGGGGTTTGAATGCTATGGGTTCATTATAAGCAACCATGCGCACCCCCTTTATTTTGGTTATCTTACAGATAAACATGGGTGCGCATGGTTGTTTAAGATGATTCCGTACCATTTATTTTTGAAATTTACAATTTTAGTTACTTGCAGGGAATTCACTAAAATTCAATTCTATTGTCATTCTGCGTGTATCCTCCAGAGCAAGCAGCAGTTAAGTGCTCAGTGCTCTAGAAGTTTTTTCGAATTTTCCGCCGCAATCGACCGTGATTACCCGCGAGTTTGCTCCACCAGCATGCCGAAGGCCGGCCGTGGCCGTGGCAGTTCGAGTGCGGCCTCGAAAAACCCGCGAAGTTCGTCTACCGGCCGAGTGCAAAAAGGTAAACAAAACAACGCCGCCGCGTCGTCCGCCATCGCGCAGGGGAGCGTGTGCGCTGATGGTTTCAATCCGGAGTTATTGCACGCTAATTACCGTGTCCAGGATCGCAGCCCTATAAGAAGCAGACTCCGCTCAGGTACTTCCGGCAATCTGTCGACCGGTGGCGCATCAACATCCGCCAACATTCCCACCAGTAACAAGTTCGCGAGGCTGAGTGACGAGGAAACCAACAACAACAACACCGACGGTAGCAGCACTACCGACGACGACGACGATGATAGACGTGCACGCAAAAAAGGTAGTACGACAAAAAAAGATAATTCTCCGAAGGAACGGCGACCACCTCCAATTTTTGTTTTGGATACGTTGGCGGACGATGTTGACGAGTTGCTGGAAGGCCTCCAATATAGTCTGAAAATTGGAAAATCGAAAGTACAAGTGATTACTTTCAACAAAAAGAATTTCGACCTGGTGGTGAAAGAACTGAAGTGTAGCAACTTCAAGTTCTACACATTCGATCCAGTTGAGAAGACCGCGGTTAAGGTAGTCCTGCAGGGCTACCAAGACCGCCCAATCGCCGACCTGAAGGAACACCTCTCGGGTGCCGGAATAACGCCACGGGAGATAAAAGTGCTCTCGCGCAAGACAACAGTCACAGGTACGCACACTCTGTACCTGTTGTACTTCGACCGCGGCACCGTCAAAATCCAAGACCTGCGACGGACTAAGGCGTTGGACGGTTTTTGGGTAAACTGGCGGTTTTACTCCAAAAACCCAATGGACGTAGCGCAATGCCACCGTTGCCAGAAGTTCGGCCACGGCTCGCGGAACTGCAACCTCCCGCCCCGCTGCGTGAAGTGCGGTGAAACACACCTCTCGGAGAAGTGTGCACTGCCGTGCAAGGCGGACTTGGGGGACAAGGCAGAGCACACCAAGGCGCGCATCAAGTGCGCCAACTGTGACGGCAACCATACCGGTAATTACCGCGGATGCGTCGCGCGCAAGGCGTACCTCGAGGAGCAGGAAAAGAGGAAGAAGAAAGCAGCTGCATCCCACCCTTCTCAGCGGAATACGAGCGCAACCGTTCCTGCAGCTGGACAGCGTACGGTTCCAGCGGACAACTCAGCGTTCCCTCCTGGATGGGGGCGATCGTTCGCCAGCGTGGTCGCTGCCGGTAGCGGCGATGCGGCCCAGCAAGAAGTAACCGGAGAAGATCTTTTCACCTTGCCGGAGTTTTTTGCTCTAGCGGGTGAGATGATGACGCGGTTCCGGACCTGCCGTAACAAGGCGGAGCAATTTCTGGCCCTCGGGGAGCTAATGATTAAGCACATCTACAATAGATAAAAAATACTGTGATCTAGTTTAACCTTTTTCTATTTCTATCCCCTTTCCTTTGCAATTTCAGTATGTTTTTTTTCTATTTTTTCTTACTTGTGGTAATCTCTTAGTCATAAGCAATAATCGTTCCAAAATGGATTGAGATTTAACACACAGCTGCAAGGAACTCCAAAACTCTGTTATGTACTGCGAATGAACTAATTGTAACATGATTATTCACTAATAAAACCGAATTGAATTGAATTGAATCAATTCTATTGATTGGAGCGTGTTAAGGAAGCCCAAATCTATAATACCTTGAAAAACTGAAGCGTTTACTGACATCAACTTAAAAATTTCGAATTATGTTATTGAACTAAATGTTTGCATAAATCTCATTGCACATCCAGTTCAACCTTCTTTTCAACCGTCCAAAACACCAGCAGCAGCAACTCAGTGGGACAGGTGATTCGCCGCCCAGCACATTCGTTCCCAGTTCCCAGCACAAGAAAAACTGTGCCTCTTGGCCAGTTTGCGACGACGACGAAGGAGATCGGCCAGATTAAATGAATTAACGGTGAAAAAATATTTGCTGTCATGTCATGCGGCCCGCAGGCTATGCCTCTTTCACTCTGTCCTTCTGGTGTCGTTCTGAACCGTGGAGTTGAGAGCTGGTTCGAGCTCTTGATATTTAGCTCGTTTTCTTGTCACTGACCGGCAGACTTTTTTCAGTTTGTGTTTTTGTGAATTTTATTTTGCTGTTTTGCAACTTTTTTTCAAAACTATCTTTACTTAACGGCGCACATCAATAACAGATTTTGCACCCAGATTTTTGTTACAGGCATTATAGTATCTACATAATTTTTGATTCATCTCCTAAAGTACTGTTTACAACATAGTTTACAACAAAGTTAGACTTTTTTTGCAATCAGATTGTTTCGGAATTGGGTCAATAAGTTTGACAATTTTGGAATAAAAAGACAACAACTTTTTTGGTTGATGTGCATCTTCAATACCACATTTTTAATTTCAAAAATGTCAAAATTAAGTTTTCCTTTTTGAACAGAGTTTTTTTTTGTAGTTTTTATATTCTTTAATGTTAATTGTTTAAAGGGACCATTTTGCCATAATTTTATTATTTTTACATTTTCTTCGAACGAAACTGGCGTTTCGGAATCGAAAAAAAAGAGAAGAGCAAAAGCCGATGATCTTCTCACCTTTCCTCGGTCCTTGCGAAAGTGCAGCTTCGCGAAAACGTGGTCATTCTCCGGTCCCGGCAACCAAGTTGATTAGCGCGAGGAATTTCAGGAATGCGTCCCCTCATTATGTGGTGGTCGCTTTTGGATGTCCTCCTGCTGAAAAAGATGCGAGACAAAGCGATAAAGTATGCAAATTAGTGTTATTTTCGTCCAGATATGAATAACTTTAAGTCTCCATAACTACTCTACAATCAACGCTACTTTTTTGTTTTCTTTAGCAATCTTCACAACTTTGAATGTTTAAACTTAAATCCAAAATTTTAAGTGACTCTACAAAATTTATGTTTACAAAACATAACCCTTCTTCTAAAAATCTTTACTCTACACAAGATTTCTCTCCACTTTTTATTCTTAAAAAAGTTTCCTCAATCCATTTTGTCTAATGTTTTACCAACTTTACTCTGCACAACTTTAATTTTTACTCTGCACATCTTTTTCTATAATAAATTAATTCTCCTCAACATTAATTCCAGCAGCTGAAACTCTCCACAATTATGTTCAACGCACTCTACAAACCGTATTTCTTGACGAGCATGTTTTCCGCTGACAAGCATATTTACGTCATCGAACTCTACACGAAGCTCCATAACATAACTCTACACTACACAACTATTTCTAAATACTTCTGAATGTGTTGAGTTTTACAGAGTAACGTAATAAAATGTTGTGTAGAGTTAGCTGACGTTCTTTAAACCCAGGAAAAGAAAATTTTTGTGACGAGGAAATTAGTGTAGAGTTAGTAGAGATCATGGCAAAAAACTCTCCAAATTTGTAAAGTCATAAAAAAATTCGCCAAAACTTAAAAAAAAATCTATTTTTTTAAAGTTGACACAAAGCTTCTTCCCGATCCCCGTTGGCACGCCCAAAACGCCAACCATTCCCAACTCTACACACATTTGATTTACATCATCAAAATTTAAACGAGGTTCCATTACATAACTCTACACTACACAACTACTTCTAAATACTTCTGTGTAGAGTTTTACAAAGTAACGTAATGAAAAGTTGTGTAGAGTTAGATGACGTTCCTTAAACCTTTAGGCCTGAATTTAAAAAAAAAATATTTTTTTATCTGATGGTTGGAACTTGGATGGGAAAATGATTTTGAGGACCATACGAAAATTATAGGCTGTTTTCAAATTTTTGATTTTTGGGTCATATATAACCCATCAGGCCTGACAGTTTAAAGTGAGAAAAAGAAAATTTTTGTGGGGAGGATTGTTGTGTAGAGTTTAGTAGAGATCATTGTAATAAAACTCATCTAAAAATATATTTTAGATTTAGGTCAAACATTCAATATTACGTCCTTTTGAAATGTTAGTCTTGATTTAAAAAAAATGAAAATATTGTTTTCGGAAAGATCGGAAAATTTCAGGAATGCTTCATATTTTAGTAGTAGTACTTATTGATTGCTAATTCGATTTTACTTCGAAAAGTGATGTTTAAAAAATTTTGCGACCAATATTCCGATTTTTCGAAAAAATCAGTATTGATTCAAAAATTCATAACTCGGTCAAAGATTATTTGCATACTCTGGAAATTTCTGAAAAGTTGGCATTTGATGTCCCCTCTAGCATATCAAAAAATGAAAAAATATAAATTGTGTTTTTTGTAAATCAAGTTTTAGTGACAAAAAGTTCAATTAAAAATCATCCTTTTTTTACCGTGTATCATTTTTTTTCAGTGTAGTACTTATTCATACCTACATCTTTGCCGGAAACACCAAATCGATTTAAAAATTCCTTCAAAAGATACAGATTTTTGAATTTTCATACTGCCAAATTTGTATGGAAATTATATGGACAAACTAATGATGCAAAATGGCTTCTTTTGGCATACCGAAGGCACGATAAAAGTTTCAGCCGCATAAAAAAAAATACAAAAAAAAAATCGAATGATCGAAATCTTAGAGAATTGCTCAACTACTTCTACACTGCTTCTTAATAGTGTAGAGTTTTGTCTTAATTAAAAGTTGTGTAGAGTTAGATGACGTACTTGAAAGTTGTGGAAAGGGAATTTTTGTGACACCACGAGTTGTGTAGAGTTTGGTAGAGATCTTTGTAATAAAACTCTCCTAATATTTTAAGTGTTCACAATTTTGTAAAACCTTTTAAAAATCTATGTTTTCCAAGTCGACACCTCCAAAGCTTCTTCCCGATCCCCGTTGGCACGCCCAAAACTCCAACCATTCCCAACTCTACACACAGTTAATGACAACAAACCAGCGCGAAGCTCGCGAGACATTGAACTTTGTTGGATCGATAGCTGCTATTGGGGGGCGAAGCCCCTCTCTCCACAAATGGGCCTACAGGGGTTTGGTATGGCGCTTATTTGCATACCCCCCCCCCTCCCTCCTTCTCCCCCTACTCTACACAACCAAGTTCGGCATTGACGGTCGGTGGCCTCGGCTGCGCCGGCAAGGTGATTGATTATGCTGGAATGTAACCTGATAGAAGTTTCCCGTTTATGTTACAGACATTAAGTTTGATGGGGCCTAGACGAGTTATGATGGGTGTTGTTGTTTGTTGGGGTGGCTTGGCCCGCTTCTGATTGACGCTGATCGTGTGTGTAGAACATTTTTGGAATAGCGAAGGAGCGATAAAATTATTCATAGCTGATGGTGGTTCGATGAACTGGTTTGGGAGGAATTGATACTTTCCAAAGCATAAAAAGACGATTTTAAAAAAATTGCTTAGTTGTGTAGAGTTCAATAGTTTGACTGTAGAGAAAAAGTTTGTAGAGTAGATAAATGTAGAGTAGTGTCAGAGTCAGATTCAAAGTCAGAGCTAGAGCCTGAGCCAGAGTCAGAGCCAGAGTCAGAGTTAGAGACAGAGTCAGAGTCAGAGTTAGAGTTAGAGTTAGAGTTAGAGTTAGTGTTAGAGTTAGAGTTAGAGTTAGAGTTAGAGTTAGAGTTAGAGTTAGAGTTAGAGTCAGAGTCAGAGTCAGAGTCAGAGTTAGAGTTAGAGTAAGAGCTAGTGTTAGTGTTAGAGTTATAGTTAGAGTTAGAGTTAGAGTTAGAGTTAGAGCTAGAGTTAAAGTTAGAGTTAGAGTTAGAGTCAGAGTCAGAGTCAGAGTCAGAGTCAGAGTCAGAGTCAGAGTCAGAGTCAGAGTCAGAGTCAGAGTCAGAGTCAGAGTCAGAGTCAGAGTCAGAGTCAGAGTCAGAGTCAGAGTCAGAGTCAGAGTCAGAGTCAGAGTCAGAGTCAGAGTCAGAGTCAGAGTCAGAGTCAGAGTCAGAGTCAGAGTCAGAGTCAGAGTCAGAGTCAGAGTCAGAGTTAGAGTCAGAGTCAGAGTCAGAGTCAGAGTTAGAGTTAGAGTTAGAGTCAGAGTTAGAGTCAGAGTCAGAGTCAGAGTCAGAGTCAGAGTCAGAGACAGAGTCAGAGTCAGAGTCAGAGTCAGAGTCAGAGTCAGAGTCAGAGTCAGAGTCAGAGTCAGAGTCAGAGTCAGAGTCAGAGTCAGAGTCAGAGTCAGAGTCAGAGTCAGAGTCAGAGTCAGAGTCAGAGTCAGAGTCAGAGTCAGAGTCAGAGTCAGAGTCAGAGTCAGAGTCAGAGTCAGAGTCAGAGTCAGAGTCAGAGTCAGAGTCAGAGTCAGAGTCAGAGTCAGAGTCAGAGTCAGAGTCAGAATCAGAATCAGAGTCAGAATCAGAGTCAGAGTCAGAGTCAGAGTCAGAGTCAAAGTCAGAGTCAGAGTCTGAGTCTGAGTCTGAGTCTGAGTCAGGATCAGAGTCAAAGTCAGAGTCAGAGTCAGAGCCAGAGTTAGAGTCAGAGTCAAAGTCAGAGTCAGAGTTAGAATCAGAGTCAGAGTCAGAATGTCAGAATCAGAGTCAGAGTCAGAGTCAGAGTCAGAGTCAGAGTCAGAGCCAGAGTTAGAGTTGGAGTCAGAGACAGTTGTGTAGAGTACATATGGGTAAAGAAGAGTAGCAAACATTCACAAACCCAAGCTTTCACAAATGATTCACCCAATAAATCAACCCGGAAACTGCCCAGCTCAAAAGAAGAGCTCATCTATGACACACACCGGTTTTGCCCCTGTGCAACCGTTTAGTCTACCCCCCCCCCCTCGCCCCTCTCCCTCTACACACCCCAAACCATCCAATTAGTGGCCGCAACTCTGCGTCCCTCCACTTTTTATCCAATTTCATTAGCTCGTCGGTGTCGGGTTATTTTCTCCCGATGTGCATATTAATCTGCATAATATCTGCATAAATACCGTGTCCCGACCGTCCGTCCGTCCGCTTTGTCAAACCCCCAAGGGGCGGGGTGCTGAACCGGCCGGAGGAAGTGAGAAATTGGACCAGATTTGCTTGGCCGGCAGTATCCGACCCGCAGCGTAAAGCTGACCACCGCGACCACTTGTTACTAGTTTGTTAGGGGACACGGAAAAAAAAGTTTGGAGAAAAAAAATGTTGGGATTCGAACACGAGCCTACTGGTTGGAAGGCGCGACGCCTACCACAATGCTACCGTAGCTTGCCTAAAAACAATCGCAGTAAGCTTAGATATTCGCTCCGTGTCCCGCTTGAATCCATCGAATCAAGTGAAATAAAATACTGCCGGGTGTCACCTCTCCCGATCTTCCCCTTCTACCACCGATTCCTCCCCGTAGTTCGCGGTCATTCGCACGACTCTGTGCCATTTCTAGCGTATGTTTCTTCGTCGTGCCGTTTCCGCGAGGAGTGGCTGTGCCAAGTTTCGCGCCACTCTTCGTCGGCTTCTTGTGCCTTCTACCGCCGACCGCCAAGTGTATTTGTGTGTACGTTCTTCGTGAATTGGATTGGATTTCAAGGCCGAGGTAACGGTCTGGTGAGTCAACTGGCCGCGCCGGCACAAACTCAACTCTCCCATGCTGGGTGAAATCGCCTAGCTCCTAGAGTGCGGTGAGAATCGGTTTGCCGAAAACAACGACAACAAAAAAACACGCTTTTCGCATCGCTAATCGAACCCTTCGTAGAAAGTTGACCTTTGGGGCGCAGCTAATCGCTCGCTTCCGATCGCGGGGCGTCCCTAATCATCCGAGTTGGCGCGATTACTAACAAAGAGAGAGAGACGAGTGTAATCGCGTGCTCACATGTGCTAGCAATCGTAGTAGGCGCGGTAGTGGTGGTGCTGGTCACACTTTGATTACGGCCTCAAGCTGGTGGTGTGGTGGTCGTAGTAGGTGTTGGATTTGGGGGTAGAGAAAGTTGAGCCGCCTTCCGCCATTGCTGTGTGGATTGTGGATTGTGTGTGCTTGTGTGGTGATTTATAAGAGGAGAGTATCATCATCGTAGTAAGCTGCGCCTCGTTTGACCTTGAACTTTCCGGCATTGTTGTGAGTTATTACTTTGTGTTGGATTCGTGTTTGATGTGTTGTGAGTAATTGCGGCTTTGCTTCTTGCTTTGAGATTACACAGAAAGGTTGCGGGGAACGTTTGGTTTGGTTTTGAGTGAATTGACAATACTTGAGTAATTACATTTGTTGCTGCATTCCCTATGTCTTTGTTTCACCATACAAGTTTTTATACAATTTTGCATGACATATGTACACGAAATACTGAAAAAAAAAAGCATTTTGTTATTTAATGGGGTTGAAGAACTCGAATTCAATGTTAAAGAGAGGACAATGAAAAAAAAGAAAAAAATTGTTCGTGATCAAGTCTGGACTGTACTAGAAAAAAAGGCTGTTATGATAAGACTTGAAAAACTTCAACTGTCTTGTTTCTTTTTCTTCAATTCGCTTTATTTCAGCAACCAGAGGTTAAATTTTCAACAAAATTAATCATTGACACTATTAAAAAAATACAAACAGCTGGTATTTTACAGTTAAGTATAAATAAACTTTAATGGCTTTTGGCTATATGGGACCATCCACAAACCACGTGGACACTTGAGGGGGGGGGGGGGGATATGGCGATTGTTCACGATCCATACAAAAAAGATTTTTTTTGTATGGACAATTGTCCAAGAAGGGGGGGTGGGGGGGGGGGGGGGGTTGATACGTATTCTTAAAAAAGTGTCTACGTGGTTTATGGATGGTTCCTATGTTGAAAACAGTGCATAATATTTTTTTCGAGTAAATTTTCAATTTTTCGAAAAAAAATTTCAACTCAATTTAAAATGCAAACATTTTATGAGTGGTTCTTTAGAAAAAAAAGATTTTATTTTTTTTTAAAACCCTTTTCTGACCATAAAGTCATTATAATTTTGAGAGTTTTTCCATTCTTTCAAACATGAGCAGTTTTTTGAAAAATAATGTTGACTTGTAAAAAATTTTGGAAGCTTATTTTTATTTTTAAAACAACCTATTCGTGATTGTCATTGTATTTTTGTGAATTTTTCCATTCATTTAAATATGAGCGGTTCTTTTAAAAATAGTACGACTTCTGAAATATTTTTTACACTTTTATTTTACTTTTGAAAAAATAACCTATTCTTGAGTGTCGTTATATTTTTGCGAGTTTTTCCATTCTTTCAAACATGATCAGCTCCTTAAAAAAATATGTGACTTCTAAAAAAAATTGTTTAAAAAAACTACCTTTTTTTTATTGTTATAATATTTATGTGAAATTTTCCATTCTTTCAAATACAAGCAGTTTATGAAAAAAAAAGTTCGACATATAAAATATTTTTTAACTTATTGTTTTTATTTTTTTAAACCTTTTCTTGACTGTCGTAATGTATTTGTGATTTTTTCCATTCTTTCAAATATGAGCGGTTCTTTTTAAAAATACTCTTCTAAAATATTTCGTATGTTTTTAATATATTTATTCAAAAAAATAATGGTTACCATGAAATAAAAAAGTCTTGCTTCTTAAATATTGTTGCATGTTTTCTATCCATTTTCAATCTATCCTTCATAGTCACATTAGATCCTGACATCATGAATATGTACAGTCCAGACTCGATTATCCGAAGCCTCGATTTTTCGAAGTTTCTATTATCCGAAGTTCAAGAACATAACATAAATTCGTTTTTTTTATTTTCTTTTTTTGACATCAAATTCGAGTTCTACGACCCCATTTTAGTTAAAATTTAAATGGTTAATTGCCTATAAAATTAAAAAAATGCTTTTTTCAATATTTCATCACATCCTTTTTGGCCGCCATCTTGGAATTAAAAATCCTAAGTCACTTTAGAGTATTTTAGGGGTCATACTGAAGCTCAACAATCAAAAATAAGACATAGATTATTTTTATGATTCGATTATCCGAGATGAAATTTGGCCAAGGCCTTCGGATAATCGAGTCTGGACTGTATATACAGTATACACTCAAAAAAATGAGTTCGCGTAAACGTGAACAGAGTTAATGCTAACGAGAACCAGGAAGAAAACTGTTCACTTTCATGGTGCAATGCACTATAAAAGTTGAACAGTTTTCTTCCTGGTTCCCGGTGGCATGAACTCTGTTCACGTTTACGCGAACTCATTTGTTTTGAGTGTATAAAAAAGTTGATCGTATTTATTTATATTTTTAAAGATAACCGGTTAACCCCCCCCCCCCCCTCCCCTTTTCAAAAAATCTCCATCAGTCCGGGGGCAAGTTTTTATTCAGAAGACCTCTGAATTTTAAAGAATATCGTCGCTTGTGTGCTATCTTGTGACACGTCTGCTGTAAAAAGATGGGACGTGTCACAAGATAGCACACAACCGACGATATAGAGGTTGAATTAATGAAAACCGTTTAAAACAGCTTTCCATAGCTGCATTTCAATATTTATACGTTAAGGTTAACATCAAACTTTTCTTTCGTGAAAAAAAAAATCGACTTTTTGTCCATTCGTCCATGTGTCAATTCGACCTATTGACATTCGACCTTTTGTCATACTTTCTACAAAAACGTCTTCTTTAAATCGCTAATAACTCGTCAGGGTTAGTTTTTTTTTTAATTTTTTTTTCAGTCCTCTGAATTTTAAATAATATAGAAGTGAAATTAATGAAAACTGTTCAAAACAGCTTTCCATAGTTGCATTTCGATATTTATACGTTAAGTATAGCATCAAACTTTTCTTTTGTTAAAAAAATATTCAAAAAAATCGACTTTTTGTTCATTTGACCATTTGTCACTTCGACCTTTTTTCCATTCGACCTTATTTCTTTCGACCTTTTGTCATACACTCTACAAAAACGTCTTCTTTAAATCGCTAATAACTCGTCAGGGTTAACTCGGATCTTTTTGCGGTCTTCGACAAAGTTGTAGGTCATAAAGTTTAACTCAAGAATCTTACACTTCACAATAATCCAACACATTTAACGTCCCTTTTTGGAGGAATTTTTAAATTTTTGCTTTTCTTCAAACATTTTTGCGGCTTTTCCCATATAAACATCAACGATAAAAGACGACCCTTATACCGATTTGGCCCAAAATTGGCACAGTAACTTATTTTTACCTGAAGAATCGAACCAGGGGATATCTCTTAAGATTTTTTTTCTTGTCACTTTAATCAACAGAAGGTTAACAAATAAACTGGCTGTATTTTGGAAGTGACAGCTGTTTGTTTTCAGCACAGCACGGTGTCATGAACATACTCGTTTTACAGGTAACTTTATTCGGCTAGAAAGCCTCATGCAAAACTCACAAAAATGTACTACAAAGATTTTAGTATTTTTAATACGAATGAATAACGCTCCAAAATGTTTACAAAATAATCCCGAAAACTTATTTGGAAATGGTGCAGGTGATTATGTTACACATGACCAATATGACAAAGAACTTTGCAAAAAGCTAGTAGAAGTGTAAGTTTAAGGTTGATAATTGTTTTTTTTTATTGTTAGTTATTGTTCGTAACAAGATTGTCAGATGTTGGTTTTTGTTTTACATCTTGAAGCAGTCATTAGTTATTATAGAAAAGATTTCTCGATGCCAAGAACTCCGTCATTTGATTGCATCGCAATTTTCTTCGAATCACCTCCGCCAATCAGTCATCTTAAGGAGGAAAAACAATCGAACCATCAGTGCTCAGATCCCAATTATACCGGTAACTATACGGTTGAACCCGGCCAACGACCACGTCTTCTCCGGTAAAGTTTGTTCTCCTTCTTCAATAGCGAGACAGATAGAGGGAGTAGGTGTCATTACCGGCGGCTACAGACGTCTTGTCTGGTTGGTTGGTGCCCAATAATTACTCATCTTCAATGTCAATTACAGCGCACACGAAGAACAGCGCTTGTTCGCCCACGTCGTTCGTTGTCCTTTTGCCCCGTTCTGGAAGCTTTGGGCGACCTCTTGCATAAGCGTGTCGAGGGACGACCACGTACCGAACTGGCAGGAGTGTGGGGACTAATCAGCAGAAAATCTCCAGAACTGCGAGCAAATCAAGTTCGTCATTACGAACGTTTTATTCGTTGCGATATTGGCGATGAATCTTGTGAACCACCCACACTGCCACGTGCGATGAGTTCTGTTTTGCGAAAAAAAGTAATTCTCAGTTTGTTTTGTTACAACACTTTTAAGCGACCTCCACAAAGTCGAGGGGGACGACGGGCAAATCAACAATAAAAACGTTTTCGAGCGGTGATGATGATGATATGGAAGCAATTTCTGAGCTGATGTGCTTTTTTTTGTGTGAGCTGTGATATATTGTGGCGCGTGGGTGCGTCCATGTGTCATCGCGCGAAAACCGCGAGACGACCTCTAAGACACAAGGAGACTTGCTCTCGAAGCGTCCTCCTCCAAAGTCAACTCTGATGCAAGAGCAGACAACAATGGGTTGTTTGCCGGGGAAAAAAGGAATTGGAAATATTACCCCTTTGAAGATTGAAATCGTTCTTTAACTAAAAAAAATTGTTTGAAGAGTTAATACAAGTTTATTATTTTTGAATTCCCATTTAAAAGAAATCGACTCTTGTGTCCATTTGTCCATTCGACTTTTTGACGTTCGACCTTTTGTCCATTCGACCTTATTTCTTTCGACCTTTTGTCATACACTCTACAAAAACGTCTTCTTTAAATCGCTAATAACTCGTCAGGGTTAACTCGGATCGTTTTGCGGTCTTCGACAAAGGTCTATGGCATAACATTTTGCTCAAGAATCTCACACTTCACAATGGCCCAACACATTTAACGCCATCTTTTGGAGAAATTTTGAAAATTTTGCTTTTCCTCAAACGTTTTTGCGGTTTTACCCATACAAACAAGTTGGTGTGAGTTTGTCAAACTAACTATTAAACAAAAATTATTGTAACGTTTCTTTCTTTCTTTCCAGATATCCTTCCATGCCGACAGACATGTAGCGCCCAGGGTTGCATAATCTCCTGTTATTAGCACTGGTAAGTTTAAATACACAAACAAAAGTAACCTACAATTACCTTGCGAAGGTTTCGTCTCGAAGAAATTCGCCCCTCCTCACCCAGGAACCTTTAGCCTACTTGGATAACCTTTTCCACTCAAGCACAACCCCCTACATGACTCCTCCGCGCCTACTTCGACCCTGTCATCCCTGCTGCCCCAGAGCAGCCAACTCTTCGCGGTCGTCGTCCATTGTTCAAAGTTCGCGCTGGATGGTGCTCTTGACTCGGTTGCCCCCCATGTAGACCTCGCCACTTCTTCTCGCGTGCTGCTGCTTCGGCCGATTAACGGTTTCCGTACTTCGCGTCTCCCGCTACTTCTACACTCCACCTCGCCAAGAGCTTGCGCTCACGTCGACGACCTTTCCCCATCATCGTTCTTCTTTTTGTCTTGCTGCTGGCGTTCTGCCCCATTCAGCGCCGCGGCTCCACACCAATACCATCGCAGTCGTCGTCGCGTCGCTGGTGGTGGTCAGCCATTTATGTTGCCGCGGACGACCCCCTCGCGCCTGCTACCACCTGTGTCTAGTCTTTGCGTCACCGCGGACGATCGAACGACATAGTAGGCTGGACGTCGCTGCCGGTTTTTGCGTTGGTGTGTGTTTTTTTGTAATAAAAAGTATCGTTTTATAATCCGCTTGGCCTTGTTCGGGTTGGAAAATGTCAAAAAAGCACGCTGCATGTGTCATCGTGTGGTGGTGTTCATAGGGAAAACCACCATGTTTTGTCAGCTGATGAATCGCCACTTTAATGGACCTCGACACATCTCGGACGTTGTTGTGGCACACCTCTCTTCTTGAACGCCTTGAACGGAAGAAGGTGGCCTACTCGGATTCACGCTTTGTTCGTGCGATGTTTTCACACCTCGCGTAACCTGCTTGGATGTGTTCTGTACTCAACGGTGTTTCTGGTCATCCTTTGACGCCTACTTGGAACGACTCCATGATTTGAGTTCCTTCAAGATATCTGCAAATTGTGGTCTACAACACCAAAGGTCGCCAAGATATCGTGTGACTCGAGTCGCAGTCAGTCAAGTTCACCGCAAATATCGGTTGAGAGTGAAAGAGAAGAAAGACCTCACTCTTAACCCAACTCTCACACACCTTGCAGTAGAAAAAAGTCTTGCGGTTTTCCCTGAGGTTTGCTTTCTCGCCAGGAACGGTGGACATTTCCTGAAGACGGCGATTTGGTTCCTCTCGCTGGTCGTTTCTTGGTGTTTGTGTAAGAACATGCAACACGTTTCGGTACGGATTTTGTCAGTCATGGTAGAATCTGTAGAGCAAAGTGGCAGGTTTGGCCGTATTTATCCTGGAGTAAAACGCTGAGTTTCTACGAAACTGGAGATCTTTATTAACCGCGTGCAAACTAAACGAACTTGTTGTTGTTCCGAAGCTTTGACAGCTGCACGCAGTGAGGCACGAAAAGGAGTTCGGCGAATCAGGTCGAATCGATAGTGTCAACAGGGTTGTCCGTCTGTTCAGAATCGGTGTTACTGAGAGTAATCCAAGTATCCACAGGAAATAAATTGGTTACTTTGGCAATCATTTGACGCTTGAAGCCTAAGTTGATAGAGATTCCGATTTCACCAGTTCAAGCAGTGTTGCCAAGATTTAGAGTTTTCGATACAACCAATTAGAAAATAGAGAATTACTTTTGAAAAGAGTTCTAATTAGAAAAAGAAATATTGTGCAAAAACCCTATCAAAAAACATAGTCCAGAATTACATCAGAACTTCCCGAAAGTACAAACCTGTCAACTGGATAGCCATTTCAATTATCGCCCCTCCTCCTCGTGTTAGCATGCTCTCGGATTAAAAATTGTTTTGTCCATTTCCGCAAAATTTACTCTCAAACAGTCCGTGTACCGCGGCATCTCTTCCCTTTTTCCTTTGCAGTGTGTTTGTTGTTTATCGCTCACCAACACACACACGCACACGCTCGAAACTAATTTCGAATGCAAATCCACGGCTTGCTTGGACCGGCTCTCGAACGCGCCGCGGCCTACTACGTCGCGCGCGCGGTCTGTCTCTCTCGCTTTGCTTGTATGTATTGGTGAGAGGAAGCTCACCCGATCTCATTCGTTGAGCGCGCGGACATGGCCGACTGCGATGTGGTGAGGATGACGCACATGCAAGGTCGTTGCGTACAAATTCAACATATCTGAAGGTCGTCGTGTGTTTGTATACACACCAGCACACGAAGCGGTTGCTTGGATGGCACGAACACTAGCGCGCGGGTTTTCGTACAAACAATGTGCTTTTTGGTTTGGGTGTTTGCGTGTGTGCGCGCGGGGCTGTGCGACGGAATGCTTGTGGTGGGTGAAGGAGCGAGCGAGCGCGCTGAAAGTACAGTAAGAAAGGTGAACGTGTGTGAAGTTGACGCGGAATTGGAGCTCTGCTGCTGCTGGTCGGGTCTGCAACTTGTTTGTCGGGAGAGGAAAGAAAGAAGGTACCTTTTCTTGGGGACAGTTCTGGAAGACGTTTTTTGAGCGCCTTTTTCGGGACGGAAGAGGATTAATTGTTGTAGGTTTCAACGCAACGAAACGCTAGTGTGTAATGTGATATGGGCCGCAAGTGGTAAGGAAGCCTCTTCGGAAAGAGGTTTTGTGAGGGTGTGTGTGTTTGTGGATGTCCGTGCAAAGGTAAAGGTTAGAAAGAAGAGTTGTTTTGTTGAACGCCAGGGAACGTAGTGCTGACGCAAGTGTTGTGCTCCTCCGAGTGGTGGTGCCCTTTAATCTTTTGTTGTCTGCACGGCATGCGGTGCGTGACCTCGAAAGTGGCAAGGCTTAGGACAGTCTGATTAGAAGTTTGGATAGAATTTCCTGTTGTTTTGTGACTTTCCAAAAATAGTGCGGCTTCCGTATCCTTTACTTGGACTTTGTAGGCTGTGGAAGATTATTGTCGATAGGGACTCGAAAAAACAAGGCCTGCTGCTGCTTCGCAATACAGTATTCGCAAAATATTCAAATTAATCCCAACTCTCGTTATGGTTTCTCGTTCCAGAAATGAAATCTGCTTCCATATTATTGTCGTAGCCGCAACCGAGTGTGGTAGTGTGAAGAATAATTATTGAAGCAACACCAGCAGGATGACATCAACGGAGTCGCGCGGAAACGTCTCGGTGACGACGATCAACTGCGAGAATGAGAATCCGGCGTCCAGCAGCAGTGCGTCCGTGGGGGCGCCCTTGGGGACGGGATCGGGAGGAGGGAGCAGCAGTAGTAGTAGTAGTAGCAGTAGCAACAGTAGCAGCACCAGCAATACGCCGAATCCGTCGACCGGTGGTTCCGGAACAATCTTCGGGAACGTCGGGATTCGGATAACCGTGCCAAAAATGGAAGAATCCGATGAGTCTGATACGGAACTTTCGAACATTGAAAAGACAGCAAAGGTAAGCATGAGGGATGACAGTCGAGCTAGCAAGGGACTGCCGCGGCCAATGTCCTGGGAGGGCGAACTGTCCGAACCGGAAGCGATGATGATTGATAATGAAAATAGTTCTACGGGCGATATAAAGCCAGAGCCGCTGATCGTGGTGGCCAAGGAGGAGCCAAGTGGTCCCGGGATTACCGAACCGCTAGCGTTGACCGCTAATCACAGCAGTAGCAGTTCTCCGCTGCCAGGACGAGCAATCAAACCGGAAGTGGGCATTCCGTTGATAAGCCACCATCATCACAACAGCGTTGCGTCCAGCTACGCCAATTCCATTCCAACTAGCAGTAGTAGTAGCAGTAGTATTAACGCTAAGAAACTCCCGGACGTGATCAACCTGAAGTACGAACACGACAACCTACCGGCGGTGCACTCTCCGCTGCTGGTCCGCTCCAAGACGACTCTGCTGCCGGCCAACCCCAGTCCGGACTCTGCCATCCATTCGGTGTACACGCACAGTTCGCCCAGTCAGTCGCCGCTCACGTCCCGCCATGCCCCGTACACTCCGTCGCTGAGCCGGAACAACAGCGATGCGTCCCACAGCAGCTGCTACTCGTACAGTTCCGAGTTCAGCCCGACGCACTCGCCCATCCAGGGACGGCACAACATGTTCGCGGCGGCGGCCGGCGGATCCTATAACGGCTCCCCGCTGCATCACTCAGTATTATACAAGCCGATGATCGACAACGAACAGGCGCTGAAGCTGGCCGGCCAGGAGGAACCGATCTTCGACAGCGAACATCTACCGTCCCCGGGAATCTCCCGACAGCAGCTGATCAACAGGTTTGCAAATGTTAACCCCAAGTCAAGTCCTCCATAAAATCAATCTCTCAATTTTAGTCCCTGCCCCATCTGCGGCGACAAGATCTCCGGCTTCCACTACGGCATCTTCTCGTGCGAGTCGTGCAAGGGCTTCTTCAAGCGGACGGTCCAGAACAGGAAGAACTACGTGTGCCTTAGGGGGGCGTCCTGCCCGGTCACGATCGCCACCCGGAAAAAGTGTCCCGCCTGCCGTTTCGAGAAGTGCCTTCAGAAGGGGATGAAGCTGGAAGGTAGGTCATTCAGTTGAGACTTCATAGAAGTGAAAATAAGAGAAACCATTCCCACAGCTATTCGCGAGGATCGCACCCGCGGGGGTCGATCGACGTACCAGTGCTCGTACACGCTGCCCGGTACGATCCTGAGCCCGTCCCTGTCCGGCGAGGGCAACAACTTCCCGTACTCGAACAGCCACGGCCAGCGCGGCCAGTACCCGCCGGGCATTTCCGGGCTGGTCATCAGCCAGCAGCAGATGAAGCTCGAGTGCCAGCAGGACATCAACAGCAACTCGAGTCCCGGCGGTGGGTCGAACGGCGTGCGACCGGGCGTCCCACAGCTGCTGCAGGTGAGTTTTTTCAGGTTGACAATGCGTAGATTAGAAGCTCACGATCGCTATCGTTCGCAGGAAATCATGGACGTTGAACACCTGTGGCAATACAACGCCGCCGAGCTGGCACGGCTGAATCAGCCTGCGCCGCCGGTGGATCGCGCCGCGATCGCAGCGAACCCGCTGCTCTCCAGTGCCGGCATCTCGAGCGAAAGCAGCCCCGATCTGATCGCGAACCTGTGCAACATTGCCGACCACCGGCTGTACAAGATCGTCAAGTGGTGCAAGAGTCTGCCACTGTTTAAGAACATTTCGGTGAGTTTGCTTTTTGGGGTTCGGTTTTTCTGGATTGATCTTGAACTCAATTCTTCTTGTAGATCGACGACCAGATCTGCCTGCTGATCAACTCGTGGTGTGAGTTGCTGCTGTTTTCGTGTTGCTTCCGATCGATG
Organism: Culex pipiens pallens; assembly: GCF_016801865.2. Taxonomy (NCBI): domain Eukaryota; kingdom Metazoa; phylum Arthropoda; class Insecta; order Diptera; family Culicidae; genus Culex; species Culex pipiens. The sequence goes on from NC_068938.1 coordinate 5,178,715, forward strand.
GCGACTCCCGGCGAGATTAAGATCTCGCTCGGCAAGTCGATCACGTTGGAACAGGCCAAGCACAGTGGGCTACAGGTGAGTTGCGCCCGCAATCAAGTGTTTCTAGGTCAGGGTTGTGAGACAATCTTTTTCCAATTCCCCCCACTAGACCTGCATCGAACGAATGCTCAATCTGACCGATCACCTGCGGCGGCTTCGCGTCGATCGGTACGAGTACGTCGCCATGAAGGTGATCGTGCTGCTGTCGTCGGACACGTCCGAGCTCAAGGAGTCGGAGAAGGTACGGGCCAGCCAGGAGAAGGCCCTGCAAGCGCTGCAGGCGTACACGTTGGCCCACTATCCGGAGACGCCGGCCAAGTTTGGCGAGCTGCTGCTCCGGATTCCGGAACTGCAGCGCACCTGTCAGGTAGGTTTCCTCAGCGCCAGCGTTTGCATGTTTGCGGAGAGTAAAACTGAGCTGCAGCTCTCGTTTCAGGTGGGCAAGGAAATGCTGACGATCAAACCCAAGGACGGCGAGGAGCCGTCCTTTAACCTGCTGATGGAACTGCTCCGTGGCGAGCACTAAGCAGAACTTAACAAGCGCCAAGTAAAAACAAAAAAACAGACGATCGTGCCTCAACAATTCTAGTGTTTAGACAAGTGTGTGTGGTCCCAGCGCAGCGGTTGGAACCAAGAGTCTGGGACTGATCATAGTAGGCGCGGGAACGCCTAACATCACTCTTCGCTCTCTGTCTCTGTCTGTTTTTCCGCTATCTTCGTTCCGGTTTTTGTTTCGTCGTCCCGATCAACACGCCCGGCTGTCGTCATCGCAGTAGGCTCTTCCACAAAAAAAAAAAAACACTGAGAGAAAAAAACAACCCGAAATCAAAAGTAACTCTTTCTAGAAATTGTGATTTTTACTCTAGACTTGATAAGTAGAGCGAGTTTATTTTATTCTTTTTTTTGTAGTTTTAATCAGATATTTAACACAGATTTTTATTTTCTCCCTGCGATTTTTACATTTGTCTGTTGTAAGAAAGTTTATTTAACTACTCGTAGTGTAACCTTTGTTTTATTAAAATGAAGATCGTTCAAAACGTACCCCATGAAGCGCGCAGGCTGAGTCCTGCGGTGGATCCCTTTTCCCAGAAGAGTTGATTTTCGTTTTTTAAACCGATCGATGATTGCAAGTACCAACTAAGTTTCCTTATAGCAGTTTAAGCTCAAGAGCTCATCGTAAGTTAATCGTACCGAGTAATCGCAAGACGAATAGTGTTGACTCTATTCGGTAGCAATAGAAGTTTTCTTACTTTTTAAACCTTACTCGTAAGTGGATAAGTTTTTTTTATTAAACTAGACAAAAATAGCATTGTATTGTTGATTGATACAAGTCCTTTTTGTTAAGCAGCGCTTTTAATCGAAATTGTTTAAGTTTTCTGTCGACTTCCAGTCGACACTGCGATACATTCGTGGAATGTACTCACCGGAGGCGATTTGAGAACAAGTAGCGAGAGGTAAATATTCTATTGAAAATCTATAAAATAAACTGAGATAGAGTCGTTTTTAAGGTTTAGAGCTAAGAACAACCGTGTCATCGCAAGATCTTCAGAACGTAAACGTTAATCGAGAAACAGGTGTCAAGGCACGTAACAGCAAAAAAAGGTTTCCAAGTTTTTGTAAGATCAAGATATTCCAAGCAATTCCCACGCGTCGCTCCTGATCGATATAACGCGATTATATCGAATCGGAGCGAAATTGGGAAACGCTTATAAATATATTTTACGTGTCAATTGACAGCACGAGAGACGGAAAAAGTGTGCCTTTTTCTGATAACAGCAAACCAGACAGAAGAAAACATTACAGTTTTGGACCTAGAATAAGACTATTTTTTGTATAGAGAGAGCAGAGGAAACAATTTATCGAAACCGAGAACAACAACAACAACCGTAAACAGGAAACACACGTCGTAGAAGTGAAGAAAACCGAATATGTAAAACAACTAGTAAGCATAAATGACTGAACTTTTTAGTCTAGTGTTAGTTAAACAAAAAAAAACGTGAACAAGCAGAAATACACATACACACAAAAAAGAGAGAAAACAAAATCTTATATACGTCGTGCGTCTTCGTCGTGTAAAGTAGTCTAAATATGAAACAAACAACCTTTTTGAAACGTGTTTTTTGACATCCGTAATGAAAAAAAAAAAAAACAATATTCTTTGATAGTTGCAATATATACAAAACCCCCAGACAAACGTGGAGTAATCAGAAGTAGCAAAACAGGAGAACAAAATTTCCTTATATTGTATGTGGAGTGCAATAATATTTTTTTAAACCAGCAAATCGTGTGTAGCTTCCAAAAGAATCGAAAACTACGCGCAGGTAAATTTATGGAGGGCATTTCTAGCTTTCACGAGATAAAAAAGTTTACAACAGCAAGATTTCCGAGAGATTGAGATGTTTTTTTTTAATTTTTTGCGTAATTTATAGAGAGAGTTTACAGTTCGTTTTTGTTTCAGTGTAAATATCGTTTCAGAGCAGCCTTTCAAAACGAATTAAGTTTTTCTTTTTCTCCAAGAAATGAGAAGTATGTGATGAACTAAGTGTAAAACGTAAATAAAAAAAAAATCTCTAGCGTAAAGTATCGATGCAACCCAGAGCAGAAACATTTAGCAAAATATACAGCTACTTAAAGCAAACAATCGGCAAAAACGAAACTGAATCGATGAAAAATTGCAGTATTTTTAGGAACGTACTTTTTACTCAAACAAAACCCTCCCCTCCCCCTGTTGAAACTCTGCGCATTGTTTATCGTTTTTTACATCTGTTGCAAGTACATTGCAGAATCTTTAAAAAAAATCAAATCAAGTTGACGACAACAACATTTCAGTAGTAGTTTAAATACATTCACGAAAAAACGGAGTGAACAAATCCACACTCACACACACATACTGTACTTAAACGAATTTTTAGGTTTATTATTTTGTCTCGGAACGTAACTTTTCCTACCCTTAGCAAGAACAAAAAAATAAAAAAAACGAGGGGTGAAAATGGGCCGGGCACCGATTAGCAACTAATTGGTGATCCCCACCTCTCCCCGTATTGGGTGGGAACAAAATTGAGAATTTTTAATAAATATCAGTTTATAACGTAACGCACGGAGGCATGCGCTTTGATTGTCCGAAAATGTCCCCAACCAAGGTAATAAAAACGCTCGTCAAGTGCGCAAATTGTGATGGCAACTAGACGGCGAAATTTCGAAGCATCATTTTATCGCAGTATATTTGAACCTTTTTTATTATTATTTTGCCATTAAAATTTAAAAAAATAGGAGAGATTATCTGAATTCACAAAATTTGTTACAAATCTAACCTAATTTTTTTTCCGAAATTTTTTTTTTTTGAAATTTCTTTGTGTGGAATTTTGATTAACTTTATTATTGCACATTTCTATCATTTAAATTTGGATGTTATTATTTTTTCCCAAAATAAAAATTTTACAAAATTCTCTTCTATTTTTTTTTTCTAATAATAATTCTTATTTAATTTTCGAATTATATTTCCTGCGCAAAAATATTTCATAGTAAAAATCATGATTGCTTTTGGAAAATTGATCTTCACTTCTTTCGCATTCTATTATCACTCTATATTTTGTTTAAGCTTGCCTTAAATATTTCAACAATAAAATAGCAATAATTGAACAGATATTTAAACAAACTATAACCAATTGATTTATCATTGATTTTGTAAACCAATTTTTTATAAGTTTTAATCACAGATCTAAATAGTGGAATAATAATAAAATTCCAATGAATTGAAAATGTTTGTTGAAAATCCATATTTCATTCTATTTAAACACAGTAATTTTCTAAAATTTTATATCAGGCAAATAAAAATATGCATCAACTCCAATTATGTGGTTGGAACTCTTCGAATCATCCTGAAAAATTCAAACCCATGTTTGTCTTATGTTTCAATCAAAAATGTATAAATTACACTAGTTTCTTGAGTTAAAATTAGTTGTGGTTTAAAAAGTTTGCTTAGGATGGTACAAATATTTTTTGAACTTTTGGTCACCCTCGTGATTTTAATAATTTATCCATATTCTGAATTTTTAACGTTGATCAACGTATTGTCAAATTTTCTCTTTGACCTGTGATGCTTAAATTTGATTTGAATTCAATGTTGTAAATTTGCAGGATGATCCGAAGTAGTTCAAACAACCCAATCTGACGTTTAGATTTTTTAGACATTGTTTGTGATATAACAGTTATGAACAATGCTAAACATCGTCGTTTACAAATTTATTTAAGGTTCTCTTTTTTAAACACAACTTTGTTTTGAATCTAAATTTAATTAAAGGAATAAGAGTTTTCATTATTTTTCATTGGTTCATTAATTTTAAAACTATGAACGTTTTGAAAATCCTTGTAATTAATTAATTGATTCTTTCCAAATTCATAGAATCGTTGAAGGGGGTAGGGACCATCCACAAACCACGTGGACACTTTTTTTTTGGAAATCTCAACCCCCCCCCTCCCCTCGTGGACAATTGTCCATACAAAAAAAAACTTTTTTGTATGGAGCGTGGACAATCGCCATACCCCCCCCCCCTAAAGTGTCCACGTGGTTTATGGATGGTCCCGTATAAATAAATTGTGATTCCTATTTTTGCAAAGATTGAATATATTTTTAATCATTTTCCCTGGAGGACCGACGTTTGGTGATTACTATTCTAGAAGATTGATACCGGCCAGCGATGAAAGAATCTCCATTGTAAGAAAATCTTTCGACGCTCATCAGAGAAAAAAAATTCGGATATGAACAAGGCTCTTCCCTCTCGGATACGAAAATCGGTCATCGGCCCGTATAAATAAATTGTGATTCCTATTTTTACAAAGATTGAATATATTTTTAATCATTTTCCCTGGAGGACCGACGTTTGGTGATTACTATTCTAGAAGATTGATACCGGCCAGCGATGAAAGAATCTCCATTGTAAGAAAATCTTTCGACGCTCATCAGAGAAAAAAAATTCGGATATGAACAAGGCTCTTCCCTCTCGGATACGAAAATCGGTCAAATGAAACTCAATAAATCATATCTGAATTGTTCGGCGGAACACCGATGTCATTTCCAACTTGTAAGTGTAAAGTCACACGTTGAAAAACGACCTCTCACTTTTAGTAGATGAACAATGTTTGTAAACAAAACGAAATAAATGAACTTATGTGGTGCTAACATTGAGATCCACAAAAAATCTTCGACTGTTTGGTTTTCATCGCGCAGTTCGGGAGCGATTCTCTTGTGCGTGTTTCGCCTCCTCTCTCTTTCGCGGGTGAAGAAAGTTCCCAAGCGAAAAAGATGTTTTTTCGATTATTCCATCCGTGCTACCGGTACATACTGATTAACTTGTTAAATTGAATGATCTTATTTCAAATTTTGATCAAAGACACACGACTGCCATTTTTTCCGACCGGTTTTCGTCTCAGTTGCCGGTTTCGAGAATCACCTAAAATTCATTCAATTTATGAGTGAAATAGTGCAACCCAGTCACGAAATATTCTAGCAGAACTGGTTCTGACAAAATTCTGCTAGAATGGTGGAACATTTCTGCTTGAGTGATGTAAGAATATCCAGCTCTGTCAGAACTTTGCTGGAATCCTGCTAGAACGTCGTGACTTGGAACGATGAAGATCCAAGGGGCAAGCCACTCCGAAAAACGCCCGATTCGTATGCTTTACACTCTAAATTGCACTTCGCGCCAAACTCACCACTCCGCGCAGGGTTGGCACCTGTCAGTGCAGTGACAGCTCAAAACTCACCTCACTCTCTTGCTCGCTCGCCACGATCTGACAACAAAGTGTACATGCATGCATGTGTTTTGGCTTGGCCCTCTCTCCCTCAATTCATTAAATTCTCTCCCGCTCTCTCTCAATGGTCGCGTGCGGGGTGGCTTCTTTCGCCCTCGCGCGCACCATTCACAAGTCAGTCTTTCGTGGGTCGTCGAGGAGCCAAGTCAGCTTTACGGGCGGTGTGTCGTTACGGTGTTTGGCGTCGCGCCTGCTGCGGCTATCGGAATTTTGTTATATCGAACGGCGCGTTCTCGCCGTGGTGAATGTGTGTGCGTGAGGAGAGTCGCAGAGAACCGTCATAATAATTATACACACTTTTTTGTTGGCTTGCTGCGGATCCTATTTTTTCGCGATTTCTCGCGCTAGAATCGGGGTGAAATTTCGGGATATTGCGCGAAAGTGAAGTGGATCTATTTTGTGCAAGTGACATTTCCCTCGATACATTGTGCACCGCCGCGAGTGAGTGGGGAGGGCAAAAATTGTGTGGAAAATTTCTGTGTTCGCGTCGACGAAGACCAGGGGACAGGGAAGTGAGTAAAAATAAAATATCTTAGCTCAACTCAACTCGGCGCTGCCAGCAATCAAAGTAGTTTTTGACGTTTGATAACACACAGCAGTAGTAGTCTGTGCTGCGGTTCGGTGTCGGTCCCGGGGCCAAACATAGTGGGCCTTGCGAATGCGATAATGATAAGCAAGACGGGGCAGGATATTGTCGCTTCGCTCGAAAGTTGTTGAGTGGTGATAAAAAAAAATCAACAAGACGCGACCGTCGACGTCGGCCTAATTGAGATTTCCTCTCTCGGCTTTCCAGCGCAATTATCGGGGCAATTTTGTAATAAATAGCGAAAACCAGCTCAGTTGGCGTTCGATTTGGTGCGTTTTAAGTGTGTGAAGGAAAAGTTTGGCTTGATTCGAGGTGGAGAGCAGATTTGTGGTGAATTCGTCTACGAGGGGCTAGTCAAAATAGCTACGGGGATAGTTTGCCAGAAACGCACGCAATTTTAGTTTTTTTTGTGAAACCACGAAAAGAAGAGTGTGGTGAGTGTGGGTGACACAACATCCGTGGACTTCCCCAGCTCGCACTTCATCAACACGCGAAACATACCAACATTGCACGGTGAGTTTGTTTTACGTTCTTTTATTTGAGTGGTACAGGGGAGTGGTGAGTATTGCTCAACCATGCTGCTGGCAGCTCGCGAGAGCGCTCGCAAGAGAATGCTCTACTCACCACCAATCGCAGCGTGCGTTGCGAAGGGTGAATGGGATTTTGGAGTGTAAACAAGAGCTCGAGTGCTTTTCAGAGAGTGTCGTGGTGAAAAGTGACGTTTACGAAATAGGAGTACACAAGTGTGAGCTGGGCACCGTTGTGTGTGAATATTGTGGGTGAAAAATTTTTGTTTACCAATCATTTTGGAAAGTGTAATTTCACGCCGATAATTGGCGGTGTAGCGTGTGTTGGTTTGGGAAGGGAAAATCGTCGTTATTGTTTACCGTGTGATTGGTGATTTTCGTCGGTTTAGGCCAATTTGTTTTCGGACCGACGACGACAAAGTCTTGTCTTGTCGCGGTGAGTTTGGTGGTCTTTGCGGGGGATCGAAGTAGGCGAGACGGGAAATAAGAAAGGATTTTTTGGAAGAACGAGGCCGTCTGATAAAGTTCAATGTGGTGGCATTTTGAAGTCATGACACTTCTGCGAAGGACTGAATTCGATTGACTTTTGCAGTTTGTATGCCTGCTTTGACTGTAGGAGAGTGCTGGCGTCGCGGTTCGTTATCGCTGCAAATGTCAAGTTAGCCTTGAGAAATGCAATCTCCTTTGTAGATAAAAAGAGAAGAGCATCTTCTTGTGATCAACGCTTGCTATGATATCATCCTTTCCTTCAACTTTAAGATTCCAAATTGGACGTCCGCAGGTGGATTTTGTATTGGTAGCAATATTTGCATTCCGTATTCTTCGTAAAATTAATTAAACAAAGTTATTTACGATTCATTCAATATTGTTCACAATAAGTAGTATCTAAATCACGGTTGGTAGCAGTTCAGAATTATCTCAAATTTAATTGGTTTTTTCTAGCTGAACTAAGTAGACACGTTCAGAACTGTTATTGGTAGCTAGTCAGGAAAATTACACGTAGATTTGGTAGCTTTGGTAGCAGGATGAGTTGAAAAAATCAACCAAGAATGAATTTTTTTTTTTTTTTCTTCATAACTTATTTTTATTAGGTCCTTTTAGGTGCTGTGACCAGGTTATGACCGAGGATCATTAGTACAAAAATAATAAATAGCAAAATAAAAACAGTAATTGAATAAGATGATTATTTTCTCGTGCCATGTGTCAGCAAGTGTGCGATCACGTCAATCTGTTCCTCGGGTGTCTTGCACTGGCTCAAGCGAACTCTGTATTCCCGGTAAATGGTCCACAGCTCCGACTCGCTGTACAGCTTCCGTTCACCTTGTTGCTCCTTCGGGGTTGCACCGGCGCCGGCGCCAGTATTTTCTCGACTTCTTCCTGCGGGACGAGGATGTTTATCTTCCGTCCCGACGGACGGCACCGCTCCAGGTAGCGGAGGAAAATCCGCCGCGGTGAACGCGGCTCCTGCCGGAGTCTGTTTGTCCTTCTTCCATGCTGGCGGCTTCGGCTTGGACGCCTGCTGCCTCGACTGGATGAACTGCGCACGTTTGGGACAGCTGCGGTCCAGACCCTCGTGGGATCCAGAGCAGTTGACACACTTCTTGGCTTGCGTTTCTTCTGCTTTGCACTTTTCCGTGCTGTGGGCACCCCCACAGCTGCTGCACCTTGGCTTGAGATGGCAGTTACTGGTTCCGTGACCGAACTGCAAGCAGTTCTTGCACTGGGTCACGTGCGGTTCTTTGTTCCGGTAGGCCACCCACCGGACGACGACTGGTCCCACTTTCTTTACCTTGCTACTCAACTCCTTGATACTGGTGTGCCCCTTGGGAAAAAGCACGATGAAAGGCGTCTCATCGATGGCGGGAAGCTGCTGCTTCCGCCTGATGGCGTGTACTGCCAAGACGTCCAGCTGATGTTCCGTCTTGAGCAGCTCCTTGATGTAATCCGGTTCCACGTTCGGGAGACCTCGCATTACTACCCGGTGCGGTCTCGCACTGCGCTTTCCGTGCGTGTAGAACTGCACCTTGTTCTTCTTCAGGTGAGCTTGCACCGTGTCGAAGTCGTCGCTCGAGAAGCACGTAATTTTGGTGCCATACCGCGTCAGTTTGTGTTCCGGCTGGACATCACATGACGACATCACCTTCGCAAGGCGGGCGAAGCTCGTTTCTTTCACCACCAGCGGTGGCTGCTTCTTCTCCCCGGCCGACTTGCCGGTTGCTGGTACCACGGGGATGGTTTTTTCTGCTGCTGGGTTCGCATTGTTGTTGTTGTTGTTGCTCTCCTCCGCTAGCGGGCTGAACTTGTTGTTGCTGAGCAGTTTCTCCACATCGCCGTCGTTGCCGCCATCGCCGACGTTGATCTCCTCCTTAGCCTTCCTGCGGCGAACCTTGACCACGGGACGAAATTCGCCCCCGTCCTCTCCTCCTCCTTCGGAGTCTTCCACCTCCATGCCCGTCGCCGCCTGCGTCTTGGGTTGAAACCCGTCCGGTTTCTCCCACACACTTTTCCTCAAGGCCGCGTTCCAGTAGAACGTCCTTCCATTCTCAGCCCTGTGCTCCGTCCACTCACTCTCTACCGTCGCGGCCGCCGCCATGGCCGTCGGCGAAAGTTAACAAAACACCGTCAAAAACGCGCTAAGCTAGCTCGAAAGACGACCAAACCCAACGAAAGTTGAACAGGGAATGCAAGAATGAATTCTGTGCTTGAGATACTCTAGCAGAGTATGTTCCCTAAGGAACTGTTCATTTGAAATCCGACGTCTTAATCGGTATTGGTAGAAAATCATAATGGTCTTAAAATAAATTGGAAGCTGATTGAAACGGCCACAAATGGAATTGGTAGCTGTTCAGGATGACCTCAAGTGGAACTGGTTATAGTAGCTTGACCAGGGGGCTTTGAGTAGGACTGCTATTGGTAGCTGGTCTGGATGACCACTTTAACTATGGTTTTGGTAGCAGATTGAGATGTTAAAAATCGACCAAAAAAGTATACTGCGCTTGAGCATAGCGCGTTGGATGTTCTAGAAGAGTATTTTCCCTAATGAACTGTTCATTTGACATTTTTCACATATTTTGAAGCACATCAGGACGTCACAATTTTTATTGGTAGCGGATTGTCATAAAAGAAGTTGGTAACTGATTGAAACAGCGGCTAATGGAATTAGTAGCTGTTAAGAATGACCTCAAGTTGAATTGGTTTTAGTAGTTGGATGAGTTAGCCACGTTTAGAATGGCTATTGGTAGCTGATCAGGAATACCACACTTGGATTTGGCTTTGATAGCAGATTGAGATGACTTCAAGTGAATTTTGTATTGATGGCAAATTAAAATTCTAGACAATTAAATTGTTAGATAATTGGTATGACCATTTGAAGAATTGGTAGCTAATACCTCTGAGTTAAGACGAAAGAAGAAGCTGATCGAGGAGGAAATTGGTAGCCTGCTAGTTACCAGACTTGCTTTCCAAATCTGCTTTAAACGCTATCTCTAATTGATCGCTGAGCTTCTGATCTCGACATTTCGGCGGCTTCCCACAACCACTTCAAACACACCAGCGCTAGATCTTTCTAAGTTGCATTTCCAGCGAATCACGATATTAGAAAAGCGGTTCAAGTCATGCAGTCGGCTCAACTCTGCTGAGTGATGAGTTGCTCAGTAGGCGTTGAATGTTGCAGTTTTCTCGAAAAAAAAAATAGAGCACATCTTTTCAAGATCGATCATCTTTTAAGCGCTTTTTTTGCTACAACAATTTCCCAATTCCCACACACCTCACGTGGTGATGGCTCTGCATAATTACAGGTGGCGTGCAGCGGAGAAATAACCTCAAGAGTTTCGAAGCCACCCCGCTGAAAAAAAAATCCCAATCGCCATTTGTTTACCCTGAACGACGACGGCTGTTGAGATGTGCATCGAATTTGGTTCGACCTCGACCAGATTCAGCGTCTTCTTCTGCTTCACCGTCTCGCACACAGACGGTATTGTGTGCATTTTGCAATGGCCGGCGGTTTGTTTTGCCATTTTGTGCGCACCATCGAGCACCATCCGCGAAACCATCCAATTAAGCACCGAAGCAATCAAGCCCCCAAAGGTTCGAATATTGGTAAGGTCCGCAAGGAAAACTGCATAATGGCGGAGCGAATCTTGGTAGGCTTTGAGCTTTTCATTCCGCTTCTTTTAAATGTTTGCTTTGGCTTGTTTGGTTGTTGAAATCGCGGGTTGCTACGATCGGCGAGCGCGATTTCCTTCGGCCTTTGTGAATCATTTACTGGTGAAGTCGAGTTTGTTTACGTTTTTTCAATGTGCAATGCAAATGATACCTTTTTTCTTCTTCCAACGAAATTGTTCCCCTAGTAAATGTCAAATTGTGTAATGCGCAGTAAAGCGACGCCATATAATAATGCATATCGGACACTAGTCACAGCGCGTTACCTAACCTCTTTCACGCGACCAAACCCGAACCTGACTCAACCGCTTGGACCAGGTCGGCCTTAATCAAACACCAGCACCACCTACTAACAATAAAGAAACCAGATTGACCGGGTGTAAAACGAACAGAAAAAAATAAGGCAGCCGCAGCACTGAATATTTGCATAATTTATACTCACCACGCTAGCAGTTGCTTTACTTTCGGACGTCTTTCACTCTGATTATGAGTGTACGTGGCTGTCACCGTACACGCTAAAGCGAAAACAAGCGCGCTGATCCGGTTTTGTGGTCCCACGTGACAGCTCAATCCTAGGGACCTACATAGGGAAATGAAATGTTCTGGGAGAAATTTCAAACACCCAAAGTCATTCAAATTTAAGGTTGAAAAACTTGTAGTTTTTCTTTGGTGCTGGCACTTTTCTTATACCGAACAAGCGCAAACATAACAAAAACTACCAAATTATAATAATAAACAGTTTTACAATGCTTTTGATTGATATAAATATTGTTTTTTGGCCAACATTATTTAATATTGATTCCAACCTTGTTCTTGCATGATTTTGATGCTCGATTGGAACCCCGATTTGACAGTTCGATTGGAACCCTGAGAGTGACATTTCGCCTCTCCATATAGGCTCTCTACTCAATCCATTTCTTTGCCGGACAACAGGTTTCTGACCACAGCGGCAGAACCGAAGCTTCGATTTCCCGCTCGGGATCAAACCGAATCGAATTAAATAATCGAAAAAAGTGATTAATGAGCCGGGAAACGCAAATACCGCGGCGGGGTTGAAAAATTAGGCGTTTGACCACCACCTCGAAACAATCAAATTAAAGTCCTTTACAATTAGTAGTTTTGTTTGCGCCGCACCATCAATCTTCATTAGTGGGTTAGAATTACGCATGTTTCGAAGAGGCAACAAACCGAGCGACGTCTTCCGGAACGGTGTCGAACTAATTAGACAGATCAGAAAAAAATCTTCAATTAGGCGTTTATGGCGCCGTAAAGCTTGTCTTGCGAGTGTAATTTGTCGCTGAAATGACAAGTGGTCAACCCCACCGCGCTGCGTTTGACGCAGCGATGATTCTTCGACGAAGAGTCAACCAAGCAGGCTGCATTGCGCAAAAGCCCCAAAGTTAACTCCGATATTAATCACTTGACCTGATTTAGTTTCCATCACTCATACACGCGTTATTTTTTGTCTGCTTTGCATTATTGAGGCCTGCTGGGATGCTGTTCATTCCATAGAGCACACAACATTGGGGAGATCCATTGCCGAGGCACTTTATGTTTTGAGTCAGCCAAGCAGCACAAACAAACCAAACAAAAAAAAATAGACGATCGCCGCCGGTCGCCTGCTTGGATTTTGTTGCACGCTGCACACGCTCAAAGAAAACAGGCTAACTCGGATGAAAAATGGGGAAATCTTCTTCGTTTTAAAGTTATTGCTTCGTTTTTTCGAGGTGAATCAAGTTCCAGCGTGAAGAGTAAAAAACACGTCAATTAGCAGCGAGCAGACAATTGTTTTCCAATTATCTTATATTTTGTGCCCAGTTGTTGTTGTTGTAGTCGCTCAAGTTGCTGAGTCGGTTGGTACATAATAGTTCAAAATTAGGGGCTGTCGAAATGTGGTTTTTGAGAGTTGCGGAGGGGGATCTCCTCCCCATTGAGTAACTTTTATTAGGTAATTTTGGAAATAATATCGTGCCAGTCTCGAGAGGAGGATAAAGTGAGTGGTCTTCAAATTTAAGCGGAAGTCGAGAGTGTGATAAGAAGCGCTTGGCAACAGTTCTTAACCTCAGCGATGATTCAGGGTGGTCTGTTTATTGATAGGAGAATGTTCAAATGGTTTCGCTACAAAAATACAAAAAAAAAAAATAAAAAAAAAGACAAAAAAGAAAAAAAAAGACAAAAAAGACAAAAAAGACAAAAAAGACAAAAAAGACAAAAAAAGACAAAAAAGACAAAAAAGACAAAAAAGACAAAAAAGACAAAAAAGACAAAAAAGACAAAAAAAGACAAAAAAAAACCAAAAAGACAAAAAAGACAAAAAAGACAAAAAAGACAAAAAAGACAAAAAAGACAAAAAAGACAAAAAAGACAAAAAAGACAAAAAAGACAAAAAAGACAAAAAAGACAAAAAAGACAAAAAAGACAAAAAAGACAAAAAAGACAAAAAAGACAAAAAAGACAAAAAAGACAAAAAAGACAAAAAAGACAAAAAAGACAAAAAAGACAAAAAAGACAAAAAAGACAAAAAAGACAAAAAAGACAAAAAAGACAAAAAAGACAAAAAAGACAAAAAAGACAAAAAAGACAAAAAAGACAAAAAAGACAAAAAAGACAAAAAAGACAAAAAAGACAAAAAAGACAAAAAAGACAAAAAAGACAAAAAAGACAAAAAAGACAAAAAAAGACAAAAAAGACAAAAAAGGCAAAAAAGCATAAGCAAGCATAAGCATAGGTGCCCACCCGCAGTTGCTACTCCGTTATTGACCAGGACCTCCAGAAGTTACATCCACGAGCCGTGGAAGATGAGTGGGTGCTATCTTTCCTCGCTTCGCAACTTCTCAAAGGCCCCTATCATGCTGATCAATACCGGCGCCGGCCACGACCAGTGGTAGAGTCACGGGGAAGCGGATGGGAATGTTAGTCCGATACTTGAGTGATAGAGACCGCCCAATCGACTGCTTCTCCGACAAAGTATCACATGAGTTTTGAGGGGGTTAGTAGATGGGTATGAGGTCAGGATTCACGTGTGGCAGTGATGTGACCATGAGCATTTTGTTTATCGGTTGAAAATTTTTAATCTTAGGCAGCCGACTGCGGAAAGATAAATAATTGATTATTTAGAAAGTTGTTTTTAATCGAACGCGTGCCAACCGAGCAGTAGTGCTATGGGCTGGACTTATCAGTATATTTTTACTGTTTGTACAATTTTGATAACGCGAGCAATTTTTTTTTTAAGACGCTTTACTCGTTATAAAATCGTTAGTTTGATGAGTTAATACTATAACTGCCAGTTGGAATAAATTATTACGATCAACGAATATAAACGAAAACAAAACGGGACACCACGTAACCGATCTAATGAAATTAAAAAAAAATAACTCAAACGAACTAAACCGGCGGCGTGCCTTCCAATAAACGATGATAAAAGAAGGACTTATGAAAAATTAAATATCAAATAAAAGGCTCCGAAAAACACGTTGCAGAGTAACCGCGAGGTCTTGCTACTCACAATCCAATCAAAAAATTCAATAACGCGCGCGAATGGTCTATCCTAACGCGCCCGAAACGAAGCCGACAAAAAAAAACAACTTTTCAATCGCGCGACTCTTTTCCAACTAACGACGATTCTTTTTTCGCTCCATTCTGTGTGCCTCTGCGGCGCACACACACACTGGCGAAGCCTCTCGAACATCCGGGATTCTTCCTCTTCCCGCAATCATCCCATTTCACTTCTGAAACGCGCCCGAAACGAAGCCGAAAAAAAAAACAACTTTTCAATCGCGCGACTCTTTTCCAACTAACGACGATTCTTTTTTCGCTCCATTCTGTGTGCCTCTGCGGCGCACACACACTGGCAAAGCCTCTCGAACATCCGGGATTCTTCCTCTTCCCGCAATCATCCCATTTCACTTCTGAAACGCGCCCGAAACGAAGCCGACAAAAAAAAACAACTTTTCAATCGCGCGACTCTTTTCCAACTAACGACGATTCTTTTTTCGCTCCTTTCTGTGTGCCTCTGCGGCGTTCACACACACACTGGCAAAGCCTCTCGAACATCCGGGATTCTTCCTCTTCCCGCAATCATCCCATTTCACTTCTGAAACGCGCCCGAAACGAAGCCGACAAAAAAAAAACAACTTTTCAATCGCGCGACTCTTTTCCAACTCTAAAAAAAAAAAAAAAAAAAAAAAAAAAAAAAAAAAAAAAAAAAAAAAAAAAAAAAGACAAAAAAGGCAAAAAAAAAAAAAAAAAAAACGGCAAAAAAGGCAAAAAAGACAAAAAAGACAAAAAAGATAAAAAAGACAAAAAAGACAAAAAAGACAAAAAAGACAAAAAAGACAAAAAAGACAAAAAAGACAAAAAAGACAAAAAAGACAAAAAAGACATAAAAGACAAAAAAGACAAAAAAGACAAAAAAGACAAAAAAAAACCAAAAAAAAAAAAACAGGCAAAGCCATCTACAATATTTGACGAACGATTATTGTTGAATGCTAATTTTGCATTTTACTAAAATTGATGTGACCCATCGCTGATGGCCACTTATATTCTTAAGTACTACTTTGACAGTACACAACAATTACCACCGCCTCAAGTAGCGCTCGCTTATGCCATTAAAACTCAACTTGAAAACAAAAACTGCAACCGCGACCCATATTTCACCGTATGCACATGAGCAATTTCGCGCCGGCACCTTCGTTTTAAGCTTCTCTCGAAACCCCATTAAGGGGGTACACTCTAAAAATAAATCATAAACACACTCACTACGGTTGTGGCTGCGGCAGTGTTTTGCAAACCTCAACAAACACACTTCTCGAGAAAAATGGAAAGAAAAGCTTGTTCGGCTCTATCGGGTAGGCAAAGTAGGCACGTGCGTGTTTTTTTTTCTTCTTCAGAGAACTAATGGGAAAAAGTGCTAACTCTTGAAAAAGTGGGATCTTCGGCGGGGGCCTGGTAGTAGGCGGCCCCTTTCAGAAGACGGGTGTTGAGAACGAGTAGAAGCCGTCAACGATAGGCAACGCAGTGCTACTGTGATGAAAGTCTGCATTTGAACACATCTTTTTGAGCAGGTTGCGGCAGATGAGAAGAAACGATGCCGCTGAAAGGTGGTTGGATTTGGTTGATAGGAAAAGTTTTGGTAATTGGATGCGAGAAAACGGGAGGAAATGGTTTAACACTTCACATTTATTGTTTAGGGCCGGCTGTGAAGTTATGGGAAAGTTTGAACTGGAACAGAGTTGCCTGCTTGCCTGGAAACGTTCACAAATTTGACAGTTCTGAGAGCAAAGCACGACTGTCAAATCGCTGAACATCGCTTTTCTCGACAATTTCCACAAACCAGCTCACAATTTGGCGGCTTCCCTTTAAACATAACAATTAAATTTGCCGGTCTGTTAACTATTGCCCATGCAACACAGCTCTCTGTCCGATCCACTTTCCATACAATTTCTCGCTACAGAGATGCTGCCACAATGCTCCTCGAAGCAAACGAAAAAAAAAACCTGATTCTGCAAATCTTCTTCCCCGCAACTCTCTGCAGTCAGTAGTGTTGAGTCTGTTATCGCGGCCCACAGATCGCGTGCTCCTCAGCCTTCAGCGGGGATTCACTCTCGATTTTCCCTCACTCGCTTTACATTACTTTGTGAACGTACCGTAAATTTTCACGTTTCAAATTGATTTTAAACAATTAGCGCAAACGAAAGAGATTTTGGTGGGGGGAGAAAAAAGAAGCCACCGAGTCTACACAGAGCTTCGAGCAAACAGAAACGGGAATCTTTTTTTCAGAATTTGCTCTTTTTTCCAAGTCGGCGCGCGAGGGGTAAATTTTAATCAATTTCGCGCTCGCGAGATGGCCTGGAAACCGAAAATTGCATAAGGTTTTGCCGATATTATTTCGATCGGGGCAATTTGGTGGCTGGGGCTGCTTCTTGATTTTAGTTTAAGCTTCTTTTTTGTTGCAAATTTAGTTAATTCAATCACGGCGGCGTCGGCGATCGACTGTTTGTGGTCCAAGTTACGGTGGTTCGGCGGAGCGAGGTTTGGCGCGAAATGCTTCGAGGAAGAGACTCAACCTCGTCTGTTATTAGTAAGGTTGGGTTCTTGTCGTGATCTGGGGAGGGTTAGATAACCGGTTCGATTGCAGATCGACTGTTATTCAACAGTATTGTGATGGTTTAGTTGAAGAAATACCAACCTGGTTAATCTCACTGTACAATTTATTGTAAACATCTAAATCTTACTCCTAAACCTAATCTCCGCCGTCCTCGTCGCATTCCCTGCCCTGTTCGAAGCTCGACAAATGTACCGTCCTTCGTCTTCTTTGGAAATCCAAGGAAACTCCAAGTACTGCCCGTTGACCGTCACCCGAGCGGGTAAACTCTCCGAATTTGCCTTGTGCCACGACACCAGGAACGGCTGATCTCCACTGACGTTACACATAATGGCCACTTTGTCACCGGGTCGAACCTTCGACATCGGAGGACTCAAGCTGAACGTGATCCTCGGTGGAACGATCACCTTAAGAACGACTCTCACTACTACGGTTTGAGTGGTACTTCCCGAGGCATGGGCGACACATTCGTAGTGGCCTTCCGCATCGTACCCGGTTGGCTCGATCGTCAGTAAACCATTGTGTTGGCTAGATCCAGAGGGAAGATCACTCCCATCAGTTCGTCTCCACTCGGTTCGAATCTCGGCTGAAGGTTCGTCACACAGAAGCTCGTTTTTGGTACCGAAAATTACATCGTACCTATGTACGGAATCTACAAACATCACAGAGTTAACATCACCAAACTCGCACGATCACCCTAATGATCATACCTTCTCCAACTGTCCGTCCAAGCGATCTCCTCACGAGCAACCCAACCAAGATCACCGCCAAAATCTTTCGCATCTCAAATTCGAACAAAACAACTCTTCAAATGTTTCCGCAACGAAGTCACAATCGGAACTGATCACCGCTTTCCTCCACCTCGATTATATTCCATCAATTTGGCCATGGTGTCCAGAACGTGAGCGCGTTTTAATTTACATTTCCTACTGTAAACACGGAAAGAGCGGTCGTGCCGAGAGCTGTTCTGGAAAGTGGCAAATATTTACAAGTTATTTTCCGTGAACGTCGATTCTCAGGCGGCGGCGCTATCACCGCCCAAAGTCAAGGTCGTAGTAGACTGCGATGCAATGGAATGTTTTGAATATTGAGCGACGCTGAGTCAAAGCAAGTCATGAATTCCAGAGCGCTGCTGGGTGATATTGGTGTGATTGACGTTGGACTACTGATCAAGCAACTGGAAAAAAACGCTTTATAAAAGTCATGGCCTCCCTACAATCACTTAGCTTAGAATAGTTGAGTTGCGTAGAACAGATAGGTTGCTTAAAAAACTTAAAAAATTTGCTGGGCGTTGCTATGCAGTTGTTTGTTTACCTTTGATAAGGAAACGTCAACTTACCGTAGATTTTGAAATTTGATCCATTAAAAAATGTTGTTTTGTCCATTTATTGTTAGCATTAAAAATTATAAAAGATATCAGAAATGGTTTTCAATCGTGTTTTTTACCATTGTATATAAAAATTTACATAGGGCTTTAGGATCCTATTAAGATATTATTTGGAATTGTGTTTCAAAAACAAATAAAAAAAATATGTCAAAATATGTTTAGTATAAAATTCAGTATAAAATTGTTCAAAGAATCAAAATTCCATTTTTTCAGTTAGAACTTAATTTAACCCTCTACAACCCAAATCCGCATTTAGGCGGGGTTCGATTTAAAAAATTGGAAATAAGAACTCTAGAAATTTGAGAAAATTTATGAGTTGGAAGTTTTACTTGTTTTATGTGACTTTGCCATTGTTTTTAATAATGTCATATATTTAGGGGTAAGCTTTAGCTGTGGTAGTAAAAAAACCATTTCGTATATTTTAAATGAAAAGAAGCATGCAGTAGTTTTTCTTCAAACTATGCCTTTACGCATTTATTTACAACTTAAATGGTAATGATGCCATTTTATAGCAGAAAATGTGAAAAACAAGCAAAAAAATTTAAAGGTGACTGTAAAAACATGAACAAAAAAAGATAGGCAAAACGTAATGATAGGAGGTGGTACATGAACTAAACAAGATAAATGCAAATTAGAATACTAAAAATGAAACTATAAAAATATAAAACAAGGAAGTAAAGTTTTTTGTAAAACAAAAGTTGCTCAAAAAGAGAAAATATTTAAAAAAATCGAAAAAATAATTTTGTACAAGAATCTCACAGTTGTAATTTTTTTGGCGAGACCTGCGCCACCTGCTGCCAAAATACTAAAACGATGTTTTTCCTCATACATTTTTGGGACTTTTCCCGTACAAACTTCAACGATCAATAGCGATCCCTAAACCGTAACCGATTTGTCGAAAAATTGGCACAGCTACTTATTTTTGCCTAAATTGAGCCAGGGTGTAACCCCTTGCGTTTCAAAATTTCATTTTTTTTGTCACCCTACTGTCCAGATGATTTGCAATCATTAGCTTCCAAAATATTTAGGTATTGATGAATTTTTTTTATGGCGAAAAGAATATGTTTTTGCAAGGGAATTTAATAAAAATTCAAATTATTTTTAAAACGAT
Source organism: Culex pipiens pallens (assembly GCF_016801865.2). Taxonomy (NCBI): domain Eukaryota; kingdom Metazoa; phylum Arthropoda; class Insecta; order Diptera; family Culicidae; genus Culex; species Culex pipiens. The sequence goes on from NC_068938.1 coordinate 5,198,440, forward strand.
CCCAAACGCTCTAAATATGATTATTAATGCAAAAAAATGCATTTAGATTGATTTCAGTTGGTGAGCCGTGCTCAAACTCAACCCACTTCAACGAATCATCTCTGCGGAAAACTTAACGCAGTAGGCCTGGCCGCTTTAGCGTTTGTGATGTTTGAATGTATTGTAATGGCGCACTACAAATGTTAATAAATGATTAAATTAGATTAGATTTGATTAGAAAGGCCGAAAACTACTTGAAAAAATATGTAGAATGAAAAAAATTGTTGATTTTTTGACAGTGTGCAAAAAATCTGCAGGTAAACCTTAAATTATATCAAACAAAAAGTTTTTATTTAAATTTATTTCTTTAAAAATGATGTTTTGATAGCGAAAAATTGCAAAAGTGATGAGAATTGGTCGGAAAGTTTAGCTTGCCAAAAATGACTGTTAGTCCCCTATTGATAACTTAGTTAGCCTTCGGAAAGGGAAACAAACTGAATCTGGAGTTTTGTTTAAAGAGATCCGCGATCCAATTCCGTCAAATTTATGAAAGAACCATTCACCAAATATCATATCGTGTTTGTTCTCACCGATTCGTGCATCAATTTTCTCCCCCCTCAACACATGCTAGTGCTGGTGCCCTTTCAATCCACACAACCAGTTGCACCAATCCATCAGCTGTCCATTTTGACATTTAAGGGTCATTAAGCGTTGTGGAGGGGGGAAGGAGAGAAAAGGCCTTGCCCGCAAAGCTCTGGGGTGTAATTGTTTCTGATTTGTTGCTTCAATTCTCGCGCATTTTAGCTGCTGTTTCTAACGTGGCCTGCCACTTTCAAAAAACCCTCCGCGTTGGCTTCAAACGGCGAATTAAAGCAATTTCTTCTTCCTTTCCAAAAAAAAAGAGAAAAAAACTCACGGCCAGCAACAGATAATTGACGTGTGTGTGTGCGACTTTGAACTTATGGTTCTGAATTTGATCAATAATTTATCGCAAATCGGATCCTTCTCTTCGTGTTCTCAGCTCATAAACTGGCAGGCTCAAATGTTCTTTTCTTTTCTTTTTTGCTCTGAAGACCACTCAAAGCAATTCTTCACCGTTCTCCTTTTTTTAAGGTTCTGTTCTATTATTAATGTAACGTTTCCGGGGCCCCAATTTCGCATATTATTATAATCCCGACCACATTTTATAAAGGGCCCAACCGAAAATATTTTGCAACCGCGGCCAAGCATAACTTACCTAATAAGCACTTCTTCAGTGTGCCAAAGTGGAAAGAGAAGAGAAGTGCCTTCCTCTATTATTACAAGGTATTATGCAAAGTAAGAAGTAGTAGAAAAAAATGAGACTCAAGTCCAAAACCAACATACTCGGAGCGAAAAGAGCATCCATCCTCGCTGCTTGACCACACGGAGAAAAAAAAATAAAACTTTTTCGCAATTGTTGCGTTTCTTGAACGATCGCCAACTACGGGGCCAATCGTTCAGGGCAGCAAATATTACTTAATTATTATTTAACCGCAAGTTGGCAGCGGTAGCAAATTTTCGACCAGGAAAAGTTGCCTTTTTGTGTGGACGACGTATTGTGGAAGAAGTGCATCTGGTGTTGAGTTGAGGGAAAGGACACTGAAAAATTAAGACAGTCTTTTTGTTGTTTGTTTTTATTACATTTTAATTTTTTTATCAATTTTCATTTTTAATTTAATTTTTTATTCAATTTGAAATCAAATAAATGATTTCAGACTAAACTAAGCAATTGATATAAAATCGTTAATTTATTTTAGATGATTTATTTTTTTTTTTTAATTTTTTTATTGCTTCCCGAGCAGACGGAAATAACTTAGGAATACATTTTTTTGATATTAGGAAATACTAGGCCAATAACATTTTATGTTATTTATAACAAGATTTGTTATTCGTCGTTATGCCATTTTTGTTATTGGATTGTTATTATAATAAAAGACTAATAACATTTTTAGTTATTCTTCGAACAAATCTTTGTTATTATTTTTTGTTATTTTAACAAATAATCCGATCATCCCAATAACAGTTGGCGGTATTCTTCCATAACAAAAAATGTTATTCCAAAGTTGTTTTGGCTTTCAACCAATATCAGACCAATAACAAATTTTGTTATGATAACATAAACTGTTATTAAACCCTTATGCAAAAATGTATCTGCCCGGGTTTACCCGAGCAGACGGAAATAACTTGGGAAGGTCAGTTTTTGATATTGTGAGAAGATCGAAATATGTTATTGGGATGATCGGATTAGTTGTTAAAATAACAAAAATCAATAACAAAGATTTGTTCGAAGAATAACTTAAACTGTTATTATGTTGTTATTGCAATAACAAACCAATAACACAGAAGGAATCATGAAGGAATAACAAGATTTGTTATTTTGTGCGGAGAGGTGGAGCAGCATAATAACAAAAAATGTTATTGAACTGGTATGTCTCCATAACAAAAAAAGTTATTGTTTTGGTTTATTTGTAATTTGCAAATAAACCTGCAGTTGCCATAACTCCTCTGTACTAGTCAGGGCTGCAGAGTCGGGTACCTCCAAGCGACTTTGAATCCATACTTTGAAGACAACTCGACTCTGGATGCAGGATATGACGTCAACGACGACTTCAGCTCTCTAAAAATACCCGACTTCACAGATTCCGACTCCAAGTAAAAGATGCTGAAAATTTGCTGAATCCGATGCAGTCTCCGAGGTCTCACTCCAGCTCAAACTTCAACGTCAGCTCCGACTTCCTGGCTCTGTGAAAATAATAACAGTTTTTGTTATTCACACATCAAAAATTCTAAATAAATAAATCAATTCCGTTAGGGAATATAACAAAATTAAAAAAAAAATGAACTCTCAAAAGTAAATTTTGTCGGATTAATTTTAGCTTGAAACCCCGTTTCATGGTGAAATAAATGACCCTGATAAAATTGGTCAAAATTACTTCATAGTTCTAGCCAATTTTAGTAATATCCCTTAGGGGGTATATCAAATAATAAAAAAATAAACTTTCAAAATTTCAACTTTTCAGAATAATTTTAGCTTAAGGACCCCATTTCATGGCAAAAATAATGACCCCGACGAAATTGGTCAAAATTATCCCATAGTTCTAGCCAATTTTAGCAAAGTCCTTTAGGGGGTATATCAAATAATTAAAAAAATCAACTTTCAAAATTTCAACTTTTCAGAATATTTTTAGCTTAAGGACCCCATTTCATGAGCAAAATAATGGCCCCGACGAAATTGGTCAAAATTATCCCATAGTTCTAGCCAATTTTAGCAAAGTCCCTTAGGGGGTATATCAAATAATTAAAAATATCAACTTTCAAAATTTCAACTTTTTGGAATAATTTTAGCTTAAGGACCCCATTTCATGGCCAAAATAATGACCCCGACGAAATTGGTCAAAATTATCCCATAGTTCTAACCATTATAAACAAAGTCCTTTAGGGGGTATATCAAATAATTAAAAAAATCAACTTTCAAAACTTCAACTTTTTAGAATAATTTTAGCTTAAGGACCCCATTTCATGGCCAAAATAATGACCCCGACGAAATTGGTCAAAATTATCCCATAGTTCTAGCCAATTTTAGCAAAGTCCCTTAGTGGGTATATCAAATAATTAAAAAAAATCAACTTTCAAAATTTTAACTTTTTAGAATAATTTTAGCTTAAGGATTCATTTCATGGCCAAAATAATGACCCCGACGAAATTAGACAAAATTATCCCAAAGATCTAAACATATTTAACAAAAGAAAAAATAATAACAGATTGTGTTATGGACACTTAGAAACTTTTCCATTTGTGCGATTTATGGTAATTTTTTTTCTAAGTCAGTATACCGAACGAATAACAAATTTTGTTATTAGGAGAGTTTTTGAAATGTATAACATTTCCTCTTATTAGCGTGTTATTAAACATTTTCAATGTAATATCACTTCAATACCAAATTTTGTTATTTTATCAGAAACTGTTATTATTTTTTCTTCTTGAGGTTGAACTTCAGGATAAAATAATAACACTCTTTGTTATTTTAACAGGATTTGTTATTGAAATATTATTAATTTTGTTATTACCGTCTGCCCGGGTAGTTGGAAGAGATTTTGCTAAATGAGCGATTCTCTGAGGTTTCGGCCATCCGCGTTTTTTGCATTTTTTCATCAGGCTAATACTTTTTGGGGGCTTTCTGTTGGCTCGAAGAAGCCATTTTGAACCAACAGTTTGTCCTTATCATTTTCCATACAAATTTGGCAGCTGTTCATACAAAAGTGTTATGGGAAAATTCGAAAATCGATATGGTGCTTCGGCGAAGTTGTTTATATGGATGAGGACTACACGGAAAAAAATAATAATTGATTTTGAAAAACAATTTTTATTGAAAAAAAAAGATTTGCAGCAAAATATTTTTATTTTTTGTAAGTTTTACTGTAATGCCCAAGTAATGCCGTCTTTTTAGAAAATTCAAGAATAGGCTTAACTCTTAACTAAGTAATGATTTTTTTTTTTCAAAATATAGTATTTTGTTAAACAAAAAAATTAAAAGCTCAAGAATTTTGTTATTCAATTTTTCAATGTAAAATCAAATTAGTGAAATTTAGATATAGTGCACCGTTTTCAAGATGTAGGTAACTTTTTTGAAAAAAGTCGCAATTTTTCCATATTTCAATAAGTGGCCATGTTTGCCCATTTTTGAAAGCTGGGGAAACTCCCTGCATTTAGCTATTTGAAACTTTGTTCATACGGCCTTTTGTTGCTGAGATTTGGCCAGCAAACAAATGTAAAAAAAGCAGCAAAATTTGGAAATTTTCAAAAAAAGTTGTATAAGCCATTTCAAAATGTTTTTCTTAATAATGAAATTTCGATTTCCCAAAATGTTTATTTTGTCCCCCAAGACATAAATAATTTTAAGTGTATTTTTTATTTTTTTTAGTGACAGCATTTTTTGTTCGTGTTTTTTACTTAAAATGATACCTATTTTTTAATTTTCACAGACGGATGGCTGATACCTCATAAAATTGCTTAAATTTTTTACAGCAAAATGCCTAAAAAATCGTGTTCATAATTTAGACTTTAATATAAAAAATGACATCAGTAAAAATATCTTCACATTTTTTTTAAATTGAAATCCAGTCTTCATTACAAATCGTCTGATATTTAAAAAAAAATAAATGTTTTCAGAGTTCTACTCTAAAAAAAAACACTTTCAATACTAACAATAAAATTTAGGTGGATACACAACAAAAAAAAGTTGAATTTTGGAATGTTGAAAAATTTGGTAGGTTAAATATTACCACTTTTTTGAGTAATATTACCTAAAAAATGTGTAAAAATGTGAACCTGAGGAATATTCACAAGAAACTGATGAAATTTATCATTTTATGATGTAATATTATAAATTTTTTTAGACACAAAATCTGTCACCATTTCCTGATGAATATTACCATAATTTTTTTTTCTGTGTACAGCATCATCCAAAAATTAAGTTCTCGTTGGTTTTAACTTGATTCTCATCTGAAAATTTCGTTATAAAAATGTTAAAAAGCCAAAGATTTTGTTTCTGAAAAATAAAGAAAAATAAATTTCGAAAAACGAAAAATTGTTGAAAAATCGCTGCACGGCCAATTGATTTTCGACCATTTTGTGTTATTAAAGCATCCAAACAATTCCTTTTTTTTGGAAATGTGAAAAAGAGTAATCTTTTACATTTTGTTCTAGAATTCATAGCATGCCGGACGGCCCTTGTCTCCACACCATCAAAACCATCAAACTTACCCGAGCAGACGGAAATAACTTGGGAAGGTCAGTTTTTGATATTGTGAGAAGATCGAAATATGTTATTGGGATGATCGGATTAGTTGTTAAAATAACAAAAATCAATAACAAAGATTTGCTCGAAGAATAACTTAAACTGTTATTATGTTGTTATTGCAATAACAAACCAATAACACAGAAGGAATCATGAAGGAATAACAAGATTTGTTATTTTGTGCGGAGAGGTGGAGCAGCATAAAAACAAAAAATGTTATTGAACTGGTATGTCTCCATAACAAAAAAAGTTATTGTTTTGGTTTATTTGTAATTTGCAAATAAACCTGCAGTTGCCATAACTCCTCTGTACTAGTCAGGGCTGCAGAGTCGGGTACCTCCAAGCGACTTTGAATCCATACTTTGAAGACAACTCGACTCTGGATGCAGGATATGACGTCAACGACGACTTCAGCTCTCTAAAAATACCCGACTTCACAGATTCCGACTCCAAGTAAAAGATGCTGAAAATTTGCTGAATCCGATGCAGTCTCCGAGGTCTCACTCCAGCTCAAACTTCAACGTCAGCTCCGACTTCCTGGCTCTGTGAAAATAATAACAGTTTTTGTTATTCACACATCAAAAATTCTAAATAAATAAATCAATTCCGTTAGGGAATATAACAAAATTAAAAAAAAAATGAACTCTCAAAAGTAAATTTTGTCGGATTAATTTTAGCTTGAAACCCCGTTTCATGGTGAAATAAATGACCCTGATAAAATTGGTCAAAATTACTTCATAGTTCTAGCCAATTTTAGTAATATCCCTTAGGGGGTATATCAAATAATAAAAAAATAAACTTTCAAAATTTCAACTTTTCAGAATAATTTTAGCTTAAGGACCCCATTTCATGGCAAAAATAATGACCCCGACGAAATTGGTCAAAATTATCCCATAGTTCTAGCCAATTTTAGCAAAGTCCTTTAGGGGGTATATCAAATAATTAAAAAAATCAACTTTCAAAATTTCAACTTTTCAGAATATTTTTAGCTTAAGGACCCCATTTCATGAGCAAAATAATGGCCCCGACGAAATTGGTCAAAATTATCCCATAGTTCTAGCCAATTTTAGCAAAGTCCCTTAGGGGGTATATCAAATAATTAAAAATATCAACTTTCAAAATTTCAACTTTTTGGAATAATTTTAGCTTAAGGACCCCATTTCATGGCCAAAATAATGACCCCGACGAAATTGGTCAAAATTATCCCATAGTTCTAACCATTATAAACAAAGTCCTTTAGGGGGTATATCAAATAATTAAAAAAATCAACTTTCAAAACTTCAACTTTTTAGAATAATTTTAGCTTAAGGACCCCATTTCATGGCCAAAATAATGACCCCGACGAAATTGGTCAAAATTATCCCATAGTTCTAGCCAATTTTAGCAAAGTCCCTTAGTGGGTATATCAAATAATTAAAAAAAATCAACTTTCAAAATTTTAACTTTTTAGAATAATTTTAGCTTAAGGATTCATTTCATGGCCAAAATAATGACCCCGACGAAATTAGACAAAATTATCCCAAAGATCTAAACATATTTAACAAAAGAAAAAATAATAACAGATTGTGTTATGGACACTTAGAAACTTTTCCATTTGTGCGATTTATGGTAATTTTTTTTCTAAGTCAGTATACCGAACGAATAACAAATTTTGTTATTAGGAGAGTTTTTGAAATGTATAACATTTCCTCTTATTAGCGTGTTATTAAACATTTTCAATGTAATATCACTTCAATACCAAATTTTGTTATTTTATCAGAAACTGTTATTATTTTTTCTTCTTGAGGTTGAACTTCAGGATAAAATAATAACACTCTTTGTTATTTTAACAGGATTTGTTATTGAAATATTATTAATTTTGTTATTACCGTCTGCCCGGGTAGCTAAGATTCGATCAGAGAAATATTATCAAGATACCGATTTTCGAATATTTTCTTAGCGCTTTTCCTGTTCAGCTGCCAAAATTTTTTCTAGATTTCTACGGACTAATACTGCAAAAGGACATTTTTGGTCGAAGAGAAATTAATGTCGAGATGGATCACAAACGGTTTAGACGTCAACTGACACCGCAAAGGAAAAAAAAGAGAAATTAATCAGAATGTTTTGGCAAACTAATTTGATTCAATCAAAAAATTCAAAGAAATGGATAATTTTTTGAAGAATAGCTCTTCTTGAACTCACACTATTTTTTTTTTCATAAAAAATGAAGAATATTTGCGTAAATGTTGTTAACTATGTATTTTAAATGTAATTTCCTTTTTCTCAGTGACGGTTTAGATAATTCTTCAAAACCTAACGATTTTTAAATTTTTGGTTACAAAAAAAATTACATGACAAAACAATATATCTTAAACATTTTGAAAATTATGGTTTTGGTTTAGTAAATTTTGAAAACATTCTTGAGAAATTAAAATATATAACAAAAACCGTTCAAAAGGTATTTTTATACTTACATCAGATTCCGGAAAAAAACGGGAATTTGAAAATCGAAATCTGGTGGTCGATAAACAGTCGAAAGGCCAAATGGTCGAACGTGGACAAAAATAGAATGGATAAAAGGTCGAATGGATACTAGGTCATAAGATAAAAAAGATATCAAAGCACTGACATTTACACATTTTTGCTCTTGTGTTAATTTTTTTAAGTAAAAAATTTAAACGTTGTATAAATGCATTTTTTTGGCAATTTAATTTTAACGTGTCCAATTTCGCCCTACCGGAGGTTCACTTTTGTTACGGTGTTCACTGATCCCCCCTTCTGGTGGCAGGAAATGGTGGCAATTCGAGCGGAAAAGTGAGTATTATTGGTCCGGTCGTCGCTTTGGTGCAACGGAGAGCAGCAGCAACTCGCTAGCGCAATGCTCAAGAAGAAGAAGACGACGGCGGAGCTCTAGAAATGGTCCACTGCTGCACTGCCGGTTATTTCGTACGAAATGAATGGAATGTGGCAGCACTCTGCACAGTTGTTGTGAAGTTTCGCTAAGAGTGCAATTTTATGGCTGCGCCATCCGAAAATTATTGCAACTTTTGTTTACGTGTTTTCGACGTCAACATCGTCAATCTTGTGGTGAGAAAAGCGTGTTCAACCAGATTGATTTGTTTCCAATAATTAATCAGAATTTGATTTGATTGAAATTTTCTGTCAGTCTTTGCTTCAGCGTGTACTCTCCCCGCTGACGAGAACCACTCGCGAGCTGTCAAACGCTCTGGCATCACTTTCAAGTCGGTTGCCAACTCGCGTGTTTGTTTACGTTCAAAGCAACACTTTTGTTTATTTTCGCGCGCTCGCGTTCTCTCTTGACTCGGCTGAAAGTCAGCGGATTCCCACCGATATTTTTTTTCGCAACCTTGTTTCGCGAGCTCTTCTCCAGCAGTCATCGCAGAGTGCCATGGACCCAAAGTTCAAGCGATTTTTGAGGCACCCTAGAGCGTTTGGCCTTCTTGGATGGGGTCGTTCAAAGTGGGGTTGAAATGTTAAAACAAGAGTCCTTTGGAGCATCCGGACTACTTTGATTGGCTTTGACAGCTAACTTTGAACTAATCTTCCTCTAAATTGGGTAATCGGACGATTACCCACAATGCAACTGTTATCAAATCGGCCCACAGCTTGGAATGCCACATCGTGACGTTGCCGTACGATGATCGCATAATAACGGCCTGTGCAACTTCGTAAGCACATAATAATGTGCCCAGAGTGCACCGGCGAGGAAGACGGTGACGGAGAAGAGGACGCTGGAAGACGCTCGCCGAGCTGCACCGATCGAGCATGCTTGAGCTTTCGAGCCAAACTGGTTGACTTCTGGTGGGCTTCGTTAACCCTCAAGTGCCCGGTTGCAACAAAAAAAAAAAAACGATCAGCTAAGAATACTTTCTACTATGACTATTGGCTATTGGCTATTGGCTATTGGCTATTGGCTATTGGCTATTGGCTATTGGCTATTGGCTATTGGCTATTGGCTATTGGCTTTTGGCTATTGACTTCTGACGCTGACTATGACTTTTGACTACAACTTTAAACTACAACTTTTGACTACAACTTTTGACTGCAACTTTTGACTATGAATTTTGACTATGACTATTGACTATTGACTTCTGACTATGACTTTTGACTACAACTTTAAACTACAACTTTTGACTACAACTTTTGACTGCAACTTTTGACTATGACTTTTGACTATGACTTTTAACTGTGATTTTTGACTATGACTTTTGACTATGACTTTTGACTAGAACTTTTGGCTACAACTTTTGACTGCAACTTTTGACTTCAACTTTTGACTACAAATTTTGCCTGCAACTTTTGACTGCAACTTTTGACTGCAACTTTTGACTATGACTTTTGACTGTGATTTTTGACTGTGACTTTTGACCATGACTTTTGACCATGACTTTTGACTATGACTTTTGACTATGACTTTTGACTACAACTTTTGACTACAACTTTTGACTTCAACTTTTGACTACAACTGTTGACTACAACTTTTGACTACAACTTTTGACTACAACTTTTGACTACAACTTTTGACTATGACTTTTGACCATTACTTTTTCGCCTCCTGGCCCCGCCAGGGTTACCCCAACCGGAGGGCGTGCGAGATTTCCCTTTCATTTCAGCAGCAGCAAGTTTCATTTTCGGTTTCGTCTCGCCCAGCGATCGCGGCGAGATGTCACGTTCGGATGTTCAAAAATTTCACGTGTCGAGGTTGCTGCTTTTCGTGAAGCTGATGACGACCGCGCGATAAGGTGCAGCGCTTATTAGCCGACGAATTTGGAGGGTTGCGCGCCATTCATGGTGTACCGTGGTTTGGCGTGTGAGCGTTTTTGAGTTGTTTTTTCGGAGGGGGTGGTCGTGTTGTGCCTCCTTTTTTTCTAAAGTGGTTTGCGATCGCGCAGCCGTTGTGTGTGAATTCATTCACTTTTCTCTAAGCTGAGGCAATTTCGGTGAGAAGTGTTTTTATATTTTCCCTGACGACGAACGAGTGCGCGAATCGACCGGGCTGTGTTGAATAGATAGTAAAACGATTTTATGGCCCGCCGTAATTTGAAGGTAAATTGCTGTACAAAATGACTTAATTGCATCGGACAGGATGGGCTGTTTTGGACGGTTGTAGTCGCGTAGTTTGTTTGTTTGACAATATTTTTGTGGGGTTTTGCTGCTTTATCAATGAGCAGCTGGACTTTGCGTGACTTGCATTTGATGGTTATTTAATTGGGCTTAAGTATGTAGGTTAAATCAACAAAAATGTTTAAACAGGGTGATGAGAATAAGCAGTTTGTTCTGTTTAACGGAAACATTTGATTCATTAGAGCGATTGGGATTAATTGGTTAAAAACCTCACATGTTAGGATCTTATGAGTGTTATAAGAAATCTCTTGAAAATATTCAGTACTAATTTCTTTTTTCTTTATTTATTTTAGGTACGTCAAATTTGAATAATTTCGAGTGATACAACAATGGTGAGAATTAAACAATAGAAAATCGCTCTATTTATTTGGTAAGAGGATGGCTAAAAAACAGTCCATAAATAAAAAAAATAATATGTTGAAAAAAAACCAAGTGTAGTTTAAACATTTTTGGTGAATTTTCGTAGTGAAAAGATTTTTTTCTGCAAACACATTTTTCAGGAATTTTTGAAAATGAATGATTGTAAACCCGCTGTACTTCTGTATTATGCATTTGCATCGAAATGTTGAAATTCTGGGTTCAATTTTTGAATTTTTTCTATGTTTTTGCCTCTCCCCTCGACCTTGTTCAGAGCCGAGGGACAAAAACTTTGAAAAATGTCTGCATTGGCCTTATGGATCAATGATACTAATACTAAAGAAAGAGTCTTAGAAAATGCGTATTAAAAAAAATAATTCGATTAATTTCGAAAAGGATATCCCGAAGAATTTTTTTTTTGAAATGATTTTATAAGAATTTTCAAAATTTTTAATCAAACCGAACACTTTCAGTTGTCCAAATCAAGTGTTGTATTTGTTTTAATATGTCAAGCTTAATTTTAAAATTCTTAGATATGTTTATTAAAAATCATAAAAAATCACAAATGTTCCATTATTGAACCCTGTAATCATGATACCTGATTGCCAGACAAATCTGGCATTGCCAGATTTTTTGAGTGGCAATTTGAAAAAATTGATCTTCTATTTCTTCCAGAATTTGTTAAATTGATGTATGTTGTTCATTTTCAGCACAATGTTTTTGACTACTTTGAGAAAAGTGGCTTGCCAGGTTTTTCCCAGATTTTTTGCAAGATTTTTTTTTTGATTCAGCCCTGGTAACCCTGCCGGTAATGCTAAAAAAAATCGAAAAAAAATCTTCTTAGGCAAGGACTGTGGGATATTTTTACAGCATTTTGATTATTTTATTATATTGTCTTATCAAGTTTTTCACAATCCAAAAAAAAAAAAAAATAAAACAAGAAAATATTTTTTTTAACAATTTTATTTACAGTTGCAAAAAGGAGCTTAAAAGAAGTTGTTTTTAAGTGAACTCTTTTGTCTTATATAGTGTTAAATCTAGAGTACTTTTCCAAAAGGTCGAATGCGCCGTGGTTTTCCTTCCGCGGTATAAAAAAAAAATATTTTATTTGGAAATGAGTACATCTCTTTTGATAAAAAATGTGTAATTTTACCCCTAAAAATGTTTAGTGTTTAAAAAAATGTTTAACCTCTTTGCCAGTTTCTTGATTTTTTTATATTTTTTTTTCGACCTAAATTGATGATTTATAAAAAGATGATACATTATAAAAAAGGTAATATTTAACCTAAATTTTACACGCTCGAAGTGTAACACAATTTTAACTGTGTATGCTGATAAAACCTTTTGAAAAAGTAAGCTTGATTTGAATATCTCTTCTTGGGATACATGCGCAATGTTATAAACAAATCCCAAAATACAAATTTTTAAAATGCAGAAAAATTTGCGAAAATCTGGAGAGTTTCTTAAATATCAAGCAAAAAATGTAGAAGATTAAAATTATGTTCTTGAAAAAACATTTTTTTCATAAAAAAATCCTAAAATTTAAATAACTTTATGTTTTTATGTTGATCGAAATGTTAAGCCAAGTAAGCGTTCTTTTATTACGTAACGCAGCGGAGGGCTTCGAAGACCGTGTTACGATCCAAACATTTTTTTAAATTTGTATGGACGTTTGTTAAAATATAGGAGAGAGCGGGTTCAAAAATCAAAATTTTGGCGTTACGTAATAAAAGAATGTACCCAAATTTCATGTCACCCTTCCGCAATAGCTTTTTTTTTGGAAGGTGATGTTGAACAAAAACGTATTATCCAAAGTGCTACAATAAGTGTTCATTTTTTTTCTTCAAAGTGATTTTAATTGTTTAGTAATAAGGCTTTTTCAATAAAAGACCAGCGTTGCCAGATCAAAATTGATAAAATGTGGCCAAGTACCGATAAAAATTCTGGAAGAATCTGGCAGACTAAAATCATAAACTTATAAATATTAATCTTTAAGAGAGAATTTGAATTTAATTAAAAAGTTTGTATAATTTAGATAGTTAATTTTTTTGGCCAAAAAAAGGTTCAATTTAAACTTTTTGAAATGTATATTTACTTATACAATAATAATTTACTAAAAAAAATCAAAAACTGCCATTCCTTGATTTTCAACCATTTTAAGAACATTTTTATAATAACGGAAATCGTTAAAGTGAAATCATTTATCATCATCAACTGTGTCGCCATGTTTTGACTTTTTTGAAGACCAAACATAAAAATAAAATCTTAATACTTTAAAATGCTTTGACGAGCCGTCAACTTTCTCCAGGAAGAGAATGCACTCAGAAGAAATCGATTAACTTTCGTCTTAACTTCAAAAAGCATCTGATGCAAACGCGAACCAAAAACAAAAACGATAATTAAGCAGACTAGTTTTACATTTAGTTAAAAGCCCTAATTAGACTGCTCTCGTTTGCGCGCCGGCACTATCATTTGAACTGCATTAAGCCGAAGGGGGGAGCGACATGAAGCGAGCCACTAATCATCGACCTCTCAACTTGAGCGTCTCAAGAGTCTAGGCAAAACGGTACACCAAAAAGGAAGGGGCTGGTTGGACGCAGGTGAAAACCCAACCCCCGTTATAATTAATTACAACTAAAAGGGTGCGCTCATAAAATTTTTCTACTTCTAAACAAAAGCCTCGAGAGCCCTCTCGAAGAGTGCGCGCAGATCATCCAAGTAGTCCGGATCGCGCCGTCAGCAAACGGATGACGCATCGAATTTCCCTAATCGCAGACCACCGGCGGCCGCCGCCTACTCCGCCTATGTTGATGCGTTTTATGCTAGGTTGGCTTCTGATGCTCGCGCGGAATGCTTTCTCGAATTACACGGACCAATTTGTAAACAAGCGGAAATGAATGCTTGCGTGCTTTTGCTGGGCGGGTTTCTTCTGTTTTTTAATATCTTTTTTTTATCGAACAAGTCGATTAACATTTTTTTTACGGATGTATGTTCATTCCAACAAGTAGTTGGAATTTATCAAATTGTTGTAAACAAAAACACTTATTTTTTAGTTATGAAACATAAGTTATAAACCATTTTCAAAAGTTACACCTTAAAATATATCAAGTTACCACGCGTGTGCATCGAGAAAGCAACAAAAAAAAACAGAACAACAACTTTTCAATCGCTTTTACTATATTTACTACCACGAAAAAAAAAAAACGGTGTAAATAGCAAAACAAACAAAACAAAAAAACGTGCTTACGAGAAAATAATTGAGCCAGACATTGAAGGGGGGCCTGCGGGGCTGAACAACAAACCTTTTGGATGGGTTTGCTGATTGGCGGCTTGCACCAGACAGACACACTGAAACTACTGGGTTCTGCTGGTCAAACGATTAGCGTATGACCGATTTCCGTTTTGTGAAGAAGGGAGTAAGGGCACTGAGAGAAAAAATAGGATAGTTAACCATAAAAATATTATTACTGAAATTGTGGATCTTTTCAACGAATATCTAATAAAATTCATCTAAAAATGTCCTCCTTCCTTTATTTATTTGCTTCATTTCAAAACAACATTACCAGAGTTTTTTTTGAACATGTCCTATAAACATATGAAAGACAATAGTTCATAGGACCTTTTCAAAAAAAAAACTCTGGATTTCTTTAGTTGGAACATTTGGTACAGTATGTACATGCATCCTTCCTCCTTTTTATATTCTGTGAAAAAGGATCTATTCTCAGAATCCTCTCTTCGGTTCATGCAACGCATTAGCCGCTTTATTTTTTGTAATGCATTTACGGGTATTTTTGGTGTTCACAAAAATGCGAAATTTGAAATGTCATGCTCTATTTTACTAATTTGGAAAAATGGTCCAAAATTCGTTATCTATTATTATAGATTACTCTTTAATTTTTTATTTTCTAAAAAATCAATGAATTCTTGAAAATATTTTTTTTTCAAGTTTCACGTCTTTTATCGATTTGTGGCACCAACATTCAAAATTTGTTATAATGCAGTTATAATGCAGAATATTTGGCAATCAATTTTATAATATTTTTTTTAAATAAAATGAAAATTTTAGGCAAATCTATTTTGCCCCCTGAATTTTTCAAGAAATTTGAAGAGTGAGATGAAGGCAACAACTTGAAATGAAAGTTACTTTAAATTTAATCAAAAATACATTCGAAAACATGAAACATTATTTGTCAAATTTAGCTAAATTAGTAGCTCTCTCGAATTTCCCGTTTTTCGTGATTTTTTTTTTATGATTTGAATGAAACTTTGCGAATGGATTTTCTAATCGATTTAGTGTCTTTGGCAAATTTGTAGGTTATGATTTTCTTTTTCTTGCTGTAATTCAGCAACCAGAGGTTCAATCTTCAATGTTTCTTAGGCAATTTTATTGTAAATTTTCTCGACTATTCTAAAACAATATTTTCAGGACAATCATGGGCTCTACTTGAAAAATCGAAAAACTGGAATGTTTCATTTAATAATTACATTTGTGTGGCTTTATCTTGAATGTCCTTTTGAATTGCAGGTTTGCTTTTATATTACAGAAGTTAAAAAAAAAATTAGAGTAAGATTTATTTTTTTAGAAAAAAATACATTTTTTTTAAAAATCGTGACTCGGCTGCCTGTTCATACCTTTCTATGGCTCAAAAAATGCGGGTTTTTTGTCCATTTCAAAAATCTCAAAAATTCAAATACACCGATTTTAAGAAACGGATTTTTTGTGAGAAAAGTTAATCAAAAATCAGCTATTTATTTTTAACGTGTACATTTTTTCTGAATGATCCTCATTAACCTAAAACTTGTTCGAAGACATCAAATCGATCAGAAATAACCTTCAAAAGATACAGATTTTCGAATTTTAACGTACCATTTTTGTCTGAACAACTTCCAAAATTGAAATCGACTGATTTGACCTCTGTAAAGATTTTTCCAGTAAGCTGAGTAACTCCTACAATGTTCAGTTGGTTGCTGTTTTTTTTTATAAAAAAATGAGTATTTTTTTTATTTTTTAACCCTTGATATCTCGGAAACTTTTGGTTCGATTTTCAATGATAAAAATCGAAACTGTTTTGGAATTTTATGCATTTTTCAAAAAAAAAAAAAGAATTTGAAATTCTAGGCCAACTTTTGAAAATGTCTAAAATAAGTGTTTCTAGTCGTCCTTAAATGAGATTTTTAAATTCTAAAATTTTGTAATTATTTTTTTAAAGAGGTGTTGAAAAATTCACAAATGTTATAATTTTTGATACGACGTCTTTTTAAAAATTATACAGCAAAACTGTATTTTTAAAATGGGATTGAAACATTTCACAAAATAAATAAAAAACTGTGCATAGTGAATTGATAACAAGATTTAATTTTAATAGAACTTTTGATATTCTCTGGATAAATCTAAATAAATTTACTTGTCAATGAATAAAATTCCCCAACAAACAATACTTTTCCCTCCGTGCCCGCCCACCAAATGACGCACGAGGTGCTAACGTTATGCGGAAATCGTCACTTATACCCATTTCCCCTCCACTCCCAAAACCCTCCCCACACTTCCGATCGATTGGGGGAGGGAGGTGAGGTGACCATCGCCGATATAGCTACCGCGATCCAGACCGTCTTCTGGCCCAGATCCACCACTATCGCCACCGTCGACGGTGTGGCCCACTCCCCGTTTCACAACACAAAGTGAAAAAAATATGTGGAAAAACAAGAAATAAAAACAACCCAAAGCGATTGAATACAAACGTTTCTGTTTGTTTGCAGAATAAAAAACCGGTTGTTCACCGATCCAAATGGGTGGCGGCTTGCATCATACGGGGGTAACGTTTGGAAAGGTCGTATGGTCGTTCCGAAGAATTGAAATTTGAAACATGTATGATTGAAAGTTGGGCGACCGCTGACCATGATCCGTACACACTTTTGGCGCCAAATTTGCATTAATTCCACACCTTGTCTGACATTTGACGCAAAACTGGTGTGGGCGCGTTCGTCGAAAATGTGGGTCATAACACAAGGTCGAATTCCTGAATGTTTTACGGACCCGGAACTGAAATTCCAGCTGAAATCCGACAATTTTTGCTATGACCTAAAAGTTTGTCCTATTTGGACCTTTAAGGACCTTACATTTATAAGACTGCAGTTTGTGACGAAGTGACCCCTAAAAATTAATTTAAATTCGTCGTTAAATCATAAAGCGAGGGACGACGGCGGGTGGAGCCTTAACGAAGTCACGTCATTAGTCAACGCTCCCCTTGAAAACGTGTTTAGCTATGTTGCACCATTTTAGCTAACGAACTTTTAATCCGTTTATGTGCGCTCAACGCGAGAGAACATCAATTCGTAATCGCATAAAGTTAGGATACGGTATGGTACGGACATGTTCTTTTGAAAGCTCAACATTTTCATGAAATTTGTGCCAAAGATAGGCCAAAAGTAGCGCCCTTCACCCTAGCATTCCTGACGCGGAACGTGCACCTTCAACGTGTCAAGCTGGTGGAGGTAGGTCTTGGCACAGTCATACACCTGTCCACAGCGACTGGCTCACACAATAATGCACCCTAGGTGCAGAGCATCGCAGCATCACTTCACCCAAAGCGAGTAGAAGCAGAAGGCTGATTTGCATATCAAACGAGCATCAAATTCGCATCAACATCGTCGCCGTCAACGCGAGAGTCAGCTCTGAGTAGGGAGAAAAGTCATGTTATGCTTGAGCACGTGGTGATATTTATTGTACGGAAGAGGAAGAGTGTAAACCGAAACGTCGAGACGGCCGAGAGTTGACACCGAAAATGTAGTGGACTCGGAGTTCAGAGGGATATAGTCTGGTGGTGGCCCAGAGTTGAGTTGAAAGTCGGTGGTAGAGTTTAACAATGAGCACAGAGAGGTGGACATTGAACACTTAAAAAGCTAAAATTCAAAAAAAATTAGATTAGATTTATATAGAACTCCTGCGAATAATGAAAATTCCAGTATTTTCGAAAAAATACGGTATTTTGTGAAAATCTGGGAATTTAAAAAAAAAAAAAAAACTGTTAAGTTAATATGCATACAAAATTTCACCTCGTTTGAAACCCATGTTGCAAATTGGGTACTAAAGCCCTATGTAAATTTTTATGTACAACGGTAAAAAACATGATTAAAAACCATTTCTGATAACTTTTTTTCATTTTAATGCAAAAATTTTTTTTGACTGGATTTTTTCGATGGATCAACTATGGTCCCCTTGGAACGAGCTGTCAAGTAGGAGCTTTTCTGTCAAGAAGGACCGTGAGGTTTATTTTTCAAAATTGATTTTAAAATCCATTTTAAACTCTTTGTGGTCGTACAAAGGGTCATTGTACTCAGAAAAATATGCTTTATCGCTGTAAACAATAATATCTGCAATCTAAGCTTCATTTTAGGACCCAATTATAAAAATTTTAGCTTTTTCGAAAAATTACGGTTTTTTGTGAAAATTTGAGTATTTTATAAATAGACTATAATTAGGTGAAAATACATGCAAAATTTAGCAAACCCTAATAAAAAGATTTCAAAAAAATACAGTATTTTGTGAAAATTTTAAAGTGTTTAAAAAAGGTACGGTATTTTGTGAAAATTTAAGTATTTCACAAAAAAATCAAATACAGGGAAAATGCATACACAACTCTGTTTCATTTGATACCCATATTTTAAATTTTCAAAATTTTAGTAATTTCGAAAAAATACGGTATTTTTAAAATTTTTAGTATTTTCAAAAAAATATCTAGTGAAGTGAACATGCATACAAAATATCGCCTAGTTTGATACCCATTTTGCAATTTATGAAAATTTTAATGTTTTCGAAAAAGTACGGTATTGTGTGAAAAATTGAGAATTTTTCAAAAAAAAAAAAACTCAAATAAAGGGAAAATGCATTCAAAACTTAGCTTCGTTTCATACCTTTATTGCAAATTATGAAAATTTTAGAATTTAAAAAAAAAATACTCTTGTGAAGTCAAAACGCATACAAAATTTCGCTTAGTTTGAAACCCATTTTGCAAATTATGAAAATATTTATATTTTCGAAAAAAGTACCATTGTAAAAATTTTAGTTTTTTACAAAAAAAAAAAACTTTAATTCAGGGAAAATGCATACAAAATCATCCTTCTTTTGATATCTGTATTGCAAATGATAAAAATTTGAGAATTTTCGAAAATTACGGTATTTTGTGAAAATTTAAATTATTTGTGATATTTTTTTTGAGTATTTAATACATTATCAAAAAATATAATATTCATGTTATTTAAGAAATAAGTTTTGGCCATGTTGAAATTTGGTTTAATTTTTTTTATGTTTTGAAAAATCACTCTTAAAAATTTCAACAGATTTTAATATGCAATTGAAAAGAACTATTGATTTTTTTTACAAAATTGCAGCGTTTTTTAGGCAAAATTTTCGGAAAAATATTAAAATTGTGTTCAATTTTGTCCACATCCAAACAAGTATTTTTAAATAACTAAGAAAATTCTCTACAATTTCTTTTTTGAAAATTGCGTTGTTGATCCGTCTTTGGTTGCTGAATGAAAATTTTACAAAATATTTTAAGTATTACTGATTAAGCCCTCACTTACAATTGGCGATATCTTTCAAACTACGAATGTTAAAAATTCACAAAATTTCACAAAAGTAATTTTGGATTACAAATTCAATTCTTCAACTAAATGTATAATAAGTAGCAAACTCGGTTCCGAGGTCACTGGACATTGTCTGGCCCCACCTAGACATTGAACATGAGCTAGGCGAATCCTCGTACAAAAAATATAAAATTCATCATTCAAGATGTAAGCCCTTGGCCTCCTTGGATCACTTATCAATCGTTTTCCTTCAATACCGAAATCGTGCCAATCTTCTTACGAACCACGTGTTGACATTTTCCACCGTGCCAACCACAATGCACTCTGGGATAACGCTGTGACCTTTCACGAGACTAACCTTAGCTTAAGCCGCCGCTGGATGGCTGCCTGACTATCGTCATCACCGTGTACACTGCACTTGTCGTCTGGGAGATGCTGCAATCTTTCCGCATTCAACAATACAATGCACGACACACACTGAGTTAAATTTGCACAGGTTTTGCATGGCTTTAATCTCTTGGGTCAAAGAAGGCCGCTGTTTGGTTGCCAGGTTGACCAGGTAAACCCATCCAAGTAGCCACGAGGTGCGGATATGCGGACATTTGCATGCAATTACGGAAAACAATGCAGGTTTGGTGGAACCCCGTTGAATCCGAACGGCGGTAGTAATTTGGTCGACTCTGCGCGGATTTATGGTTGACCACTTGACGAATGAGATAAAAAGCCGGAGATATCATGGCGTCATCGTCGGTCGTCTCGTTTCATCAGGCTTTGACGAGCTTCCGCGGAACGAAAGTGAAAGAATTCACTCAAGGCCGCCGAGGAAATGATCCGCACAGCGCAATCAAATTAAGCCATTAATTCGGCAAACCCCGGCCCGAAACGTCACGTCGCAGCAGATCTCAATCACATTTCTGCGAGGAGTGGGTTAGCAAATCCGGCCACTTCCTGTAATTGCGTCCGCGTCAAATAGAGCACGCCGAATTTGACAGCTGAAATCCGCACTCATCAGCGCAAACAATGAGTACCGGGCGGTACTCATGCAACGGCGAAGGCTGAATCAATCAGAGAAGGCGTTGGTCGTCGTCGGCGAGGCTTGCTTTGTTGCGCGCTCTCGTTAGGTTAGGTTTTGTAGGGGAGGAAGCCGGGCAGGAAATGCACGTGGCGGCGGCGGCTATTAGACTGCCGGATTAGTCAATCAACTTAAGGGGAGGCCTGTGGTGGTGGTGAGAAATTGATTGAGGCCCCTCGTCGTCGCCATACGGCAAATACGGAACGGAACTCGCGTTTTTTGGGGCACGTTCTATTCGTTAGAGCTGCTGTTGCGGTTTTGTCTTGGAGGTTTCCCGTCGTGTGTGAAGTGTTTTGTTAATTATGATGTTGGTTTATTGAGGGCGCAATGGGTGGTGTTTTATTAAAGCCCGCTGCTCTGTTGTATGTGACCCGCTGCTGTGAACTGGTGCAGTGTCGAACTTGATGTGTGAATGAATACGTTAGGATGGATGTGCAGTTTTAGGGGTTGGGTTTTCATACTATTCTGTTTCTTTTTACTTTTTTAGTAAGTGGTTTTGGGAACTATTATAAAAAAAATCTTTTTTTTTTCTCTCTTTACTGCATAAGTTTACCGCAGAGATAACTCTATAAGAACGGTTCACATTACACAGAATCTAAAGGACTAAACCGTATTAAATGGAAACTTAGTTTTCAAAAAATGACAATGGTTTCAAAACAAAAAAAAAAGATTTTGAAATATTTTTTTTCGATTTTTTAAGTACGCCAGCCAATTGGGAATCCTTTTTTACAAAAAAAAAACTTATTTTTTTTATCGTAAAAATGCGATAAATCGTTATGTTTGCATCAAACTTCATACTTTTGCACATATTTTTGAAATTGTCTTCTCTCTCAAAATATAGAATATTGTCACACTTTAAAAATGTTCCTGCAAAGTTACCTTAAGTTAACTTAAATGGCATGTTAACGGGTTTTTTTTGCGATTTTATGTAATGAAAAGTGGCGGCAGTTTTTTTAAATTTCTTCTATGAGAATGTTTTTTTTGTTCTTTTTAACATAAAAAGGGTTAATTCTATTGTAAAGCAAATTTTGGACTGATTTGGTATCATTGTCAAAGTTGCAGTCTATAATCTGAACTATTCAGAAAAAAAGTATACGAGATAAATGTAGTTTTTCTTTTTTAATCAACTTTCATTTATTTTTTTTTGTATGTTTTAATGAACCAAAATGTCAAACTTTTATTTTTGGCCGAACTAAGCACCGTTGAAAAAAATGTGATTTTAATGTTTTTGAACCCTCGAAAAAAATCAGAAATCATTTTTGAATGAAGAATTAAATTTCTAATAAATTTAATAAATAAATAGCATAAATTTTGTGATTTTTTTTGAATATTCAATAAACTATTGATTCGTAGTTTGAAGGATATCGCCAATTGTAAATTAGCATTAGCATTAGCAATAGCATTAGCAATAAAGGTCGCACAATTCCGGATGGCTGCACAACGCTTATCTTGCTGTTTAACTGTAATTAAACGTATGATAGCACTAGACTTTCATCCGGTTACAATATTCCAACACGGGAGATACCATGTTTTCATCTTAAGATGAGCGTGTAATACTATCCAGTAAGATAAGGGGCTCCTGGCCGGTACCTTGCTAACCTCGGGGATTGGAAGGTATGTTAGTAAACATCTATCTAGAATGCGCAGAGATCTCTACGTCACCTAGTGGTATAGATGTTTGTAGGGAGGTTTTGGACTCAATGTTAGTAAATTGAACGTTTGTTTTTTAACACCATCACCACCACCACTAAAACAATACCATCACTACAAAAAGCCATGCTAGATTTTAATACAAATACATTACAAAACGAACACGACAACAAAACCATCATCCCGGCACTGCCTACTGACGCGCAATAATATTCATTAGCATAATGACTCCCCACTGCATGCATGACTTGAACATGAACACGAACACAGCACAAAGAGAACACCACAAAAACCCATCTTCCCATCACCACTGCTTGCACGATACTCTGAAGGATATCGCCAATTGTAAATGAGTGCTTAATCAGTAATACCTAAAATATTTCTTTTAAATTTTCATTCAGCAACCAAAGGACGGATCAACAACGCAATACGGCGATTGTCCACACTCCATTCAAAAAATTTTTTTTTGTTTGGACAATTGTCCACGAGGGGGGGTTTAGATTTCCAAAAAAGTGTCCACGTGGTTTATGGATGGTCCCTGATTTGCAATATGAGTATTGAACGATGCGAAATTTTGAGCGCTTTTTCACTTCACTGTGATTTTTCACTTCAGAGCTTTTGTTTTAAAATGCTCAAATTTTCACAAAATACCGTAATATTTGAAAATGATCTATTTTTTTATAATTTGCAGTACAGGTATCAAAAGAAGGATAATTTTGTATGCATTTTCCCTGTATTAAAGTTTTTTTTTGTAAAAAACTATTTTTTTTTCAAAATACCGTACTTTTTCGAAAAAAATAAAGAAAATCATAATTTGTAAAATAGGTAATAAATACTCAAAAATAAATATCACAAATACTTTATATTTTCTAAATACTTAAGTTTTCATAATTTGCTATATGAGTAATTTTTGTTTTTTTTTTTACTTCACTGTGCTTTTTTACTTCTGAGTTTTTTGCTTTAAATTGCTTAAATTTTCAAATAATAAAAAATTTCAAATTTTTATAAGGTTTCAAAAGAAGGATAATTTTGTATGCATTTTCCCTGTATTACAGTTTTTTTTTGTAAAAAGACTAAATATTCACAAAACATCATGCTTTTTTGAAAACATAAAAATTTTCATAATTTGCAAAATGGGTATCAAACTAAGCGAAATTATGTATGCGTTTTGACTTCACGAGAGATTTTTTTTTCGAAAATTCAAAAATTTTCACAAAATACCGTATTTTTTTAAAATACTCTAATTTTCATAATTTGCAATAAAGGTATGAAACGTAGCTGAGTTTTGAATGTATTTCCCTTTATTTAAGTTTTTTTTTGTAAAATACTAAATTTTCACTTTTTCGAAAACATCAAAATTTTCATAAATTGCAAAATGAGTATCAAAATAAGCGTTATTTTGTATGCACTTTCACTTCACTAGATTTTTTTTTGAATATACTAAAAATTTCACATTAAACCGTTTTTTTTTAATACTTAAATTTTCATAATTTACAATATAGGTATCAAATGAAGCAAAGTTGTGTTTGCATTTTCTCTATTTCAGAGGTTTTTTTTTGTAAAATACTTAAATTTTCACAAAATACCGTACTTTTTTTTAAAACACTTTAAAATTTTCCAAAATTCCGTTTTTTTTTTGAAAAAATAAACTTTTCATGGTTTGTAAAATAGGTGTCTAAGCAAAATTTTGCATGTGTTTTAACCTATTTATAGTCTTTTTGTATTATACTCAAATTCTCAAAAAAAAATTTTTTTCGATAACGCTTAAATTTTTATTTATTTCAACATGGATATCAAACGAAGCAAAATTTTGTATGCATAACACTTTAAAACTTTACAAGATTTTTTTGAAATTTTTTCACATTTTCACAAAATACGTGTGTTTTCGAAAATACTGAAAATTTCATTGTTCGCAAAATGGGTATCAAAAAAGTGAATTTTTGAATGGATTTTCAATGTTTTCAAGTGTTTTTGTAAAATACTTTTTTTTTTACAAATTACCGTATTTTTCGTTTTTTTATAATTTGCAAAATATCAACCATTCCAATTTGCCTTAAATTGGGTCGCAGAATTCGAATTCGATGTTTTTATAATGAAATGTTTTTCTATTAAAATGTTTTTCTATAAAAATGTTTTTCTATGGTTATGATAATTGTGCAGCTATTTAAAAAAAATGCGTTTTCAAATTGAATTTGCAGCAACTTTAAGTAGTATTTTTTAATTCAATATGAGAGCAAAATACTTGATAATCTAGTAAAGGTTCGTAGGCAAGATGCAACTTATAATATAAAATTCAAAAGAAGGAAATTTGATTGCAATTTTCAGTATTATCACCCCCACAAGCTCCCCACCCCCCAGCACCACCCAAGTGCAGCCCCAACGACCGATAAAACCGATTTTCAAACGGGCTTCAAAACACAACCCCCACTTTCAAAAAGCCAAATCTTTCCCTGGGGCCGATTGAAAGTCCTTTGCCCTTTCACCCCATTTACCACCCAACCGCACCAGCGACAACTTTTGGCCAATTCCCAAATGTGCGAATCGTATCTTAATTAAACGACCACTCCCTACCCACCTCGATCTAACCTCCCCTAGGAGGGGTTGTTTTGCAGATCGCGGTAGGCCATCGTCACACACTAGCGCAGCGTTTTGCTTGTTTTGAGTTGGCAGGTATACTGCGGCGGCCTACTTTGATTTCTTGGCCAGCGGCGAAATTGGGTCAGTTGCATATGGTGACACCACACCGCCTACTATTCCTTTGGAGGGTGGGTGAGGGGCCAAAAACTGCAGTTTAGTCGTGTATTCAGGAAGGATGTTTGCTGAATGCTCTTGGGGGCAGTTTGTTTAGACGTTTGTGAACTAGGGATGGTCATTAATAACAAGATTTTTTTTTAATTTTGATTTGTTTTTTTTAGATGTTGGTGAAAGAATCACCTATAAATCAAATCATTGCCAGAAGGTGTTCAAAAACGGTTTGCATGCGACAAAACCCCCCTCAAACCGGCAGTACTCTACGGACACTGTCAGGCCGATCTGGTTTCGACTTTTTATACGCCCTCCAGGCGGTCATGTTGAAACAGTTTCCGATACGTTGCCAAAGGCCGAGGGGGGAGGCACTCGAATGTCGGAGTCGCTTTTTTTGCCCAAGAGTTCCACTGAATTAATCAGCAGAATTGATCAAACACACTTTCAGATTCGAATTTATTCACGTGCCAAACGGCGTTTTTTTACTCTCTGAAAACGAATAAAAATTTTCCCCTCAAATACCGTATGGGGCTGCCAAAAAGTCTCGCATTCAAATTCTCGACTTTTTCGAGGGTGGTGGTGGTTTCGGCAAAAAGAAAGACTTCAAATGGCTTGTCGGAAACTTTTTTTTCGCCTGTTTCGCCCCGGCTTCAATGAAGCAGAACCGACAACTCGGTGTCTGCGGTAGGTTTTATGATGCAGAAGAAACTCAACTCTTTTATGTGCCTCAAATGAGCGATTCGTTTCCCGTTCTGGCAAAACCACGGCGGTTTTTTAATAGTTTGTGCGAGGGGAAGCAAGGGCGTCTATGTGCAGTTGCATAAGTTAAGATGTTTCCCGTTTTTTGCTGCTTTTAGACTAATGCATGCATTTTTCATCTTTCAATTCCAGATCCTCAACCGACGTCAATCTGTTGATAAGGTAGGTTTGTTCAGCCCCCTTCCAAAACACAGTTAGCACTCAACGAAAAAAGAAATATAAATTCTTGAACTTCCTTCCTACCGAACAATAAACCCTCGAGCAAATGAGGCTCGTAATGGTGTTCCTTCTATAATCACGCCACAATCAGCAATACATAAATTTCGCACTTGTTAGAGGGCTGCATGCTGCTCCCCCGTTAATCGCATAACCGTCTCAACTAGTTATGGTGCGGAAATGCACATGAGACACATTTGCGGCCTCCTGAACTGTTGTGGTCTCGTTATTTTATTGCGCCAAACGTAATGACCGGGTACGCAGTGCATCGCAATTCGTTTTGCGAGGGAAGCAAAAAAGAAATCTGGGAAAGATCGCTCCTTTACGCGCTGCACTAGGACCCTGCGAGTAACCCTTGGCATTTTCACGTTTTAAAATGTTTGATGTTGAGAAATCAATTAGAATCAAACGGGCCATTCTCCCAAAAGTTAACAAAGTTTTTGCATTTTATTTGTATTTTTTTATTGTTTTTGCCTTCCTCACCTCAATAAGGAAAGGCTATTAAATCACTCGAAAAATTAGCTTCTTTATTTGACCTCGTAGACCCACTTTCACGTATATCTATCGACTCAGAATCAAATTCGGAACAAATATGCGTGTGTCTGGATGTGAGTCCGTGCACCGAAAAATATGCACACGATTATCTCCGGACTGGCTGGACCGATTTGGACTCATTAGATTCGTCTTGGGGTTCCACAAGACCCTAGTTAATATTATGAAGTTTAGAAAAGTACTTCAAAAGTTATGCTAAAAAAACGATTTGGCTAGAGTTTGAAATATCATAAAAAGGGTGGTTTTTGTAAGAACCCGTCATGCTATATATTGTTAGAAAGGTATTTGAAAGACCTTTCCAACGCGTTCAAAAGATTGAAGATCTGACAACCCCATCAAAAGTTATGAGCACTTAAGTGTTATTTATACACTTTTTTTAGGCCGGATCTCTAATATTTTGATGAAAAAGTTGTCCGGATCTATCATACGACCTATCGTTTGATAGGTAATCAAAAGACCTTTCCAACAAGCCCAAAAGATTGAAGATGTGATAACCCTATCAAAAGTTATAAGTACTTTACTGCCCCTGATCGCATAAATGTCCCATATGCATTTTCATCGATTTCGAGGTAATGATGCAGTTTGGTTCAAAATTGTATGCTCTTTCGAAAGAGCCTATAACATCCAGTACTTTGTTCTAGAAATCAGGAGGAAATCCAGTTTTTTCGCGAAAACTTAACACGTAGTCTTATGTATGGGACAAACTTCTAATGCGTTTTTCTCAGTTTGCTGTTTTTGCATATGGGACATTTATGCGAACATGGGCAGTTTAGTGTTTTTAATAAACCTTTTTTGAGGCCGGATCTCAGATATTTTGATAAAAATATGCGAGGAAGGCACCAACCACCTAAAGGTGGATTAAGTAACGCTTTTTTTATTTTTTCAATATGTCATGCAGCATTAGTACTTCCATACAAGTCTCAATACAATGTTGGCAACTGTTCATACAATGTATCTTGAAAACGAATTTTCTGATCAATTTACACTAAATTGATCAAAAAAACACACTTGGGCAAATATTGCTAAAGACTTTTCAGTAAAATAGCTATCTATTCAGCAATGCGAATGTTGCTTATAATTATTGTTAGTTTCGTTAATTTTGTCAATTTTGTTAATTTTGTTAATTTTGTTAATTTTGTAAATTTTGTAAATTTTGTAAATTTTGTAAATTTTGTAAATTTTGTAAATTTTGTTAATTTTGTTAATTTTGTTAATTTTGTTAATTTTGTTAATTTTGTTAATTTTGTTAATTTTGTTAATTTTGTTAATTTTGTTAATTTTGGAAATTTTGTTAATTTAGTTAATTTTGTTAATTTTTTTAATTTGTTAGTTTTGCTAATTTTGTTAATATTGTAATTTTTTTAAATTTTGTTAATTTTGATTTTTTTTTTAAATTTTGTTAATTTTGTGAAATTTTGTTAAATTTTGTTTAATTTGGTTAAATTTTGTGAATTTTTGTAAAATTTTGTTAAATTTTGTTAAATTTTGTTAATTTTTTTTAAATTTTGTTAAATTTTGTTAAATTTTGTTAAATTTTGTTAAATTTTGTTAAATTTTGTTAAATTTTGTTAAATTTTGTTAAATTTTGTTAAATTTTGTTAAATTTTGTTAAATTTTGTTAAATTTTGTTAAATTTTGTTAAATTTTGTTAAATTTTGTTAAATTTTGTTAAATTTTGTTAAATTTTGTTAAATTTTGTTAAATTTTGTTAAATTTTTTTAAATGTTGTTAAATTTTGTTAACTTTATTAATTTCGTATTTGAATTTTGTTAGTTTTGTTTTTTGTTAATTAAGTTTTTTCGTATTTTTATAAAATTTTGTTAATTTTGTTAATTTTTTTTATTTTGTTAATTTTGTTAATTTAGTTAATTTAGTTAATTTTGTTAATTTTGTTAATTTTGTCAATTTTGTTAATTTTGTTAATTTTGTTAATTTTGTTAATTTTGTTAATTTTGTTAATTATGTTAATTTTGTTAATTTTGTTAATTTTGTTAATTTTGTTAATTTTGTTAATTTTGTTAATTTTTGTTAATTTTGTTAATTTTGTTAATTTTGCTAATATTGTTAATTTTGTTAATTTGGTTAATTTTGTTAGTTTCGTAATTTTGTTAATTTTGTTAATTTTGTTAATTCTGTTTTTAATATTTTTTTTTATTTTTGCAATTTGGTCATTTTGATCATTTTGTTCATTTTGCTCATTTTGGTCAATTTGATTATTTCGGTCTTTTGTTAATTTTGGCCATTTCGGGTATTTTAATCATTTTGATCATTTTGATCATTTTGATCATTTTGATCATTTTGATCATTTTGATCATTTTGATCATTTTGATCATTTTGATCATTTTGAGCATTTTGATCATTTTGATCATTTTGATCATTTTGATCATTTTGATCATTTTGATCATTTTGATCATTTTGATCATTTTGATCATTTTGATCATTTTGATCATTTTGATCATTTTGATCATTTTGATCATTTTGATCATTTTGATCATTTTGATCATTTTGATCATTTTGATCATTTTGATCATTTTGATCATTTTGATCATTTTGATCATTTTGATCATTTTGATCATTTTGATCATTTTGATCATTTTGATCATTTTGATCATTTTGATCATTTTGAACATTTTGATCATTTTGGTCATTCTAATCATTTTGATCATTTTGATCATTTTGATCATTTTGATCATTTTAATCATTTTGATCATTTTGATCATTTTGATCATTTTGATCATTTTGATCATTTTGATCATTCTGATCATTCTGATCATTTTGATCATTTTGATCATTCTGATCATTTTGATCATTTTGATCATTTTGATCATTTTGATCATTTTGATCATTTTGATCATTTTGATCATTTTGATCATTTTGATCATTTTGATCATTTTGATCATTTTGATCATTTTGATCATTTTGATCATTTTGATCATTTTGATCATTTTGATCATTTTGATCATTTTGATCATTTTGATCATTTTGATCATTTTGATCATTTTGATCATTTTGATCATTTTGATCATTTTGATCATTTTGATCATTTTGATCATTTTGATCATTTTGATCATTTTGATCATTTTGATCATTTTGATCATTTTGGTCATTTGTGTCATTTTGACAATTTAGGCAATTTTGCTCATTTTGGTTATTTTGCTCCACCAAAATTTCGGTGAATATATTGTCACGAATCTTAAAAAATCGTTCATCTCTAATATTCAACGATATCAAATCTCACACAGCCGAGGGTTGACGTCCTATTCTGGCATTCATCCCAGTCTGCGCAATAATAACAAACTGCACACAACGAAAAAAAAATCTGGCGGGGCAGTTCCTGGCGATGAATTGCAAGGTTACTGGCCTGAACGCGCCTTCAGTTAATTCAATTTCTGAGCCCGAGCTTCTGCCCTGCCCCAGATGCAATTGCCCGTTTGTACTGGATGCCGAGCATGTAAGGGTCATAAATTTCCACGCGGTAAATATGCTCTCCAGAGTCGGAGGATCAACAGTTGAGGCCGGATCGGTGCCAACTCGAGACAGAGAGTGAGAGACCTCGTGGAGTTCAGGCTCGTTCACGCGCGCGGATATTGAATTAAATTAAATTAAATTGAATTACAAAAAACGAGCTAGACGAGACGTAAAGTCTCGCAAGACGCGAGCATAATTCGACGACCGGACGGGAGGAGGAGTTCCTTCCAGGATCCAAGCAACCTTGCAATCAGCGTGCGGTGGCCTTGAATGCCGACGTGGTCAATAAAAATGCCGGAGCATTATTTATCGAAGCAGGCTGCTGCAGCAGGCAGACAGACGGACTCAGAGCGTGAGCGCAGTTCCTACAGACTGTGGCAGTGCCTGCTACGATGGATGCCCTCGGGGGCATCGGCGCCGACGCAGCCTGCTATTCATTAGACGTGAAATGGATTCGATACGGGGTGTCGGCTTCTGCCTGCTGTTATGACGTGTCTTGGTGGGTTGCTGGAAGGAATTCCAAGTGAAGTTTGGCCAGTTTTTGTTGTTTTGGGTTTTAGTGTAATGAACTTGGGGATTTGAAGCTCTAGGGTCAGGGTCGTGGATTTGGAACGGTTCTTGGATTTTGATGATCAATTGTTTTGTATTATGTACCTTGAAATGAGGTCATCGTCGAGCTCATCTTTCTAAAAGATTGTGCAACGACATTCAACATAGTTGGCGGTGACGCGATGTTGCATCACAAGATGTGCCATTTCGAGCCTACCTCGCTGCGGTTAAGGAGACTTTCTGACGTTTCCTTGATCTCAGCAACCGTTCGTAAATCTCCGGCACCGTCCCATAGATCGGAGTTATGTGACATATGACATTCGGTAAATGTTAAAACGTGACACGACTGTCACAGCACAGCCAACCGGTGACATCCACGCGGTGATGCAACAAAGTAGTCTGGGCCAGAGGTTAGCGCGCTGTCATGGCCAACTATTCCGGCAATTTCGCGTATTTGCGCGATTCGCTGCGGTACCGGGGAACACTTTGCATTCCTTGGCAATTACGGCGTCACGCAACGGCAATTATACTCTCTCGCTGAAGGCCAATTCTGGCCGGTGAAATGCCACTCCTCTCAAGCAGAAGATCTTGGGCTGGTCAACGAACTCTCCTCTAAGTTCTGACATCAAGAAAAACCGCGACTTTCGTCGCTCTATTTGCGTCGAATTCCTCTTACACCATTGTGTCTGTGGGCGTTTCATATTTGCGCTGAGTCACTTGCTGGCTGGCTGGCAACACTGACCAACAAGCAATCCGTCATGGCCTACTGTGTTGCGTTTGCTTTGTATTGTCCGACGAAAGAACGGTTCTGAACAATTTCACCGTTGTTAAGGGTCACACAATGGAGAAGCGGGACCCCGCGCGAATGTAAACAACAATTTTATGACAACAAAAGGGCTACGCCGTCAAGGATTAAGGTCCGACTTCTTGGAGTTCGATCGAGGGTTGCCGCGGGCATGTTTGGACTTGATCTATTGTGCAACACTGACAGATGGTAGCTTCGGGGGTCAGAACGGGTTTCGCTACCGTAGGTGCGATCTCCGATGAATGCTGATGATGCAGGTGATCAGGTCTTGGAGGTAGGAAATCATAGTGCGTGATGCAGCACATCGTTAAACTGACACTTTTGTGTAAATAAATATTTTTTACACGCCACAAAAGGGCCGTTGAGACGGCATTGATGAGGGCCTTAATTATGGTCCTTCCGCTCTAAGCACCGGGTGGTATCTCCATGTCCATAGGAACTCTGCTGGGTTGTAATTAATAGTGCTCGCATCTTCTGAAGGATCATTGACGACGGTTGATGTGGCAAGGATTGATGAGTACTGTTGGAGGTTTAATTGAAATACGTTAAGCCGAGTACGAGACGCCGTTAAAAATAGAGAACTCTATTTTTAATACGCTATTTTTAACCTGCAAACAGGTCCTCGATTATAGCTGCAATCAAGCACCCTGCAGCGAATGCATCTCCGTAACTGATACACCCTGTGTATACGGGGGATGGGAACATGATTTATGGGAGAGTGTCAGAATGTGCCCTGGAGGTTGTTGGTCGGGAGTGGTAATTCGCTCGTCGACATCACGTTTCTCCCTGGCCAGATTATATGCCTCTGTTGGTTGTGGTTGTGGCGTGAATGTCGAATTTAATGAAGGTTTATTTACATTCGCGCGCAGTCAAGTGTGTTGCAGTTTTGTTGCAATCCAAGGAGGCTTTGGATTTTTTGTTTACACCCAAATCGAGCAATTTTGACATCCAAAAACCGTCCAACATCAAGCTAAACTTATTTGTGAATATAGTGGAGATTTTCCCTTATCCCCTTAAAAAAAGAAGAGCATTGACACGTCTCATCTTCTAAATCCCTTTCCTTGTCCCTGGTGAAATCCGATTTTCGCAACCTGTTTTGGAAAATCTTCACACATACATGACGAAATCCAGTCTACAATCCGCTGAAATCACAGTCTCCAAGCGAAGCAATTCTTTTGTTTACATCAGAAACTTCAAAAATTTGGAATACTTTTTAAACGTTAAACGTTTTCTTTGATCCAAAATCACGGCCTACTCGATTCTTTTGACCAATGAAGAAGCGGCAAATCAAGAATACTGATTTTTGTTCAACTTTGACGCCCCAACAGTTAGAAAATTAGTCTTCTCATCATCGCCATTGCGAAGGAAAATATTCAGATTACTTGCAGAACAGAAAGCTTTCCCCCTCTTATTCGCTTGCAAGTAAAAAAATCGACCCAATCAACGAGGAAAAACCATCAATCAACTTCTCCGCCGCAGGTCTAGACCGACTGGATGGGATATCCAGAGTTCTTCAAAAAGTAAGATTCCGCGTAACTCTCGAAGAGAGCGTCCACTCGAAAAAGTACCTTCGAATCACTCAAAAGCGGGCTTTCATTCAGATCCAAGTTCACCTTGCGCTCGCGGGTTTGCACCTGGCCCGAGCAGCAAAACAAAGAACAGAAACATAAGGCTTTCGGCGCTTGACATTCACGGGCCAGGGCCAAATATCGATCGGGGTGACGACCGACGACGGTGGTGCCTATTTTTGGCCGGGTTTGTTTTGGTTTTTGGGTCCGGTTATTACATATTTCATTTCTAACGCCCCACAACGTGGCCGTTTCAGGTATTTGGGTTTTTTTTCGAGTTGATTGGTGGGACAATGTCGTGACGATTCAGTTCGATTGTTTCTCGTGCTTGAGAGAAAGTTGATGAAAATTTGATTGCGACCTTTGACCGTTTGAAAATAGATTTTTCTTTCCAAACCGAAAATCAACCCATTCCAGGAAATTTTCAATCTAAATCACAACTTTGTTTGCTAGACACTTTTTGAAAGAAAACAAAGTATGTGGAGTGTCTCCCATGGTTACTTTAACGTGTATGGTTTGTTTTGAACCAAAACAACGATCATAGTAAGCCGTCTAAAGCGGAAAAGAGCCTCGTCACGTGTCACGGGTTTGGAGGGGAGCCTACTGTGATAATTGTCCTTATTTTGCTATTTTTTGTTGTATTCCGAAATACTGCATGTCAAAATAGAAAATCAGGGTTGTTTCCTGGATATCCAGAACACAACATTGTAAAAAAATGAAAGATCCAAGAATGTTAAACAAACAACAAACAGTTTGTTATTGTTTTCATGACGAGGTGATTTGTTTTTATTGTTTCAACTTCGCCAGCAAACGTTAACAAAATCGTGAGGTGATCCGGCAGCATTGGCAAGCAGAACATTACCAAACTTTTCGGCACTCTCAGTAAACGTCAAATCAATACAGATTGCTGCCGGATCTTTTTCCGGATCTCTTCCGGAAAAGATCCGGCAGCAATTTTGTATGGTTTGACGTTTGCGGAGGGTACCAAAAAAAGGTAAACAAATCGTACATCAGCCCATGTTTGCACTGATTTGACGTTTGCTGGAGGCGAAGAAAAGTTTGGTTCAAATACGTCGTTTTCGAAACGTCAAACCCCCACGTTCGACATAATATCAGAGTGGCCAGGCCTACTGTGTGATGTTTATCGCAGAGATGATTTATTTATTGACTCGAAAGGCAAAGCCTACTTGATTCATTTCAAACCCTACTACTGCTAATCATTCATCATTTCCAAGCATTCAACAGTGCTCTCCATCGATAAATCGGCATTAAAAAGCTGTAAAACGATGGGAATCAACCGGGAACCCATTGAAAAAGTGGCCACTTTTCGGCTTGATGCGTCCATGTGGCCACGAAAGAGAGTGAAAGATTCACACTTTGGACCTCTTGCCGTCAGAATAATCACCTCGAAAAGCAGGGTAATTGCGTTCGGAGGGCTCGTCCAGCATCCAGACAGCCGAACGAAATTAGGTGGCCGTGTCTGGTCGCCGTCGTCGTTCCAGTCTAGCTGTACTTTAATTGTTGACAAATATTTCCGACTCGACCTCGAAGAATTACTTGCACGCAAAACTTGGAGGTTTCTCACGCACACGTGGTGTCTGGATCAGACGCAGATTTGGGGTGCCGTTAGGGGCGCCAATTTCTGGTGGGAAATTTGGGATTTTGAAGAATGCGATGTGACGCGGTGTGATAATCGATTCCAAACTCTGTCGGTGATAAATGGACGACCCCATAACTAATGGCAATTTTATTTCGAATCGGGGTGTGGGAAATGCTTTGATTAATCGTTGTAACTTTTCGGTTCAAAGTTGAGAGACAAAAATCAAGTCAATTATTTCATTAATTAAGGCAACAATATCTCACTATACTGCTTCTTTTTATGTAATAACAGAAGAGCAGAAAGCGCCAATGGATAGTTGTTAACGAGTCTTCCAGCTCAGTGAACCAAAAATACTCGCCCAACAAAAGAAAACATCCCCAACCATTCATTGAGCCATTCATTCATGGGGCTATCTTTTGTACGATCGAAACACCCAACACCCAACATATCTTCATCAACAATCGTCTATGCTTTATGCGGTGAGCTGATGCACCACAATCGAGCACGAGATGATGATGATTATGATTTCCATCACACACACATTTATATTTATCTCGTTCTCTCCCATTCATCGTGACAACCGAGAACGTGAATGAATACATGGCGCGAAAGGGATTTGCGCTGGGGAGCTCCATAAATCATTATAAATTCACGCTAAATAGGGCGGAAAATGAAGGTCCATTAAAGGGGCCCACGCTCCCTCAGTTAGTGCAGTGGGATTCATAGTTTCGTGCAACTCCGGAGACGAAATGAAACATTTTTGGTGCAGTGTTTTTAGCAGTCTTTACACCGTGTAGAGAGATTTTTAAATGGTTGGAGAATTTCCCTTGTCCTCTTAAACCGGTGGAGTGTGAACCCTTCTTGTCTTCCGAATCCTTACTTTCGGTGCGCGGTTGAGATAAAGAATCTTCTTAAGTGGAATTAGTTTTATTCCCTATTTTCAATTCCTGAGCAAAATGAGCTAGAGAAGTTATCACTTCCATATGACGTAGTCCAGTCTGCAATTTGTTAAAATCATCGTTTCCAAACAAGATTTTTTTTCTTTCCAAAAACTGGGAATAACTCTCTACTTTTGAAGGTAAGTACTCATTAGGGCTACAAGCATCCATAAGAAATGGTAGATCACGATCAACCAAGTCTGCCGTAATGTCTATTTCCGGCAACGAAATCGCTCCCAAGCTTAATCAACCGCTCAATTTGCTGCGAAATTTATGGAAAACATGCCCGGCGCGGCATCAATCCCAAAATGCTTCCCCATTTGCGCGGTAATAAATACCTTTCGACCCCATCAGTCCCGTCCCCCCAACGAGCTTCTATAAATCCATAAATCCTGGGGGCCGGATTATCTGGCCCTGGTAGATCCTTAGGACCACCGCGAGCGGCCTCAAGCGGCCCATTATACGGCGCGCGTCTTTGCTTTGCTTTCCCAACTTGCCGAACGCACCATTTCACCGACTCAGCTGAAGGCTGCACCAACTGCACATAAATTCTTCGCCGGAGTAGGCGGTGCCTGTGCGGCGCTGCCGTTGCTAGGGTAACCGGCGCGGAGTTGGGCTTGCCGAAAAGTTGGGCTGTTCTCGCTGGTTTTTGGTCAGAATTGCGCTTCGTTACCCACAATAGTTTATTTATCTATTTTTCAATTTCACCTCACTGCTCGTCGTCGTTTCTAACGTCTTTCTTTATCGCCATAAAATGCTCTCAAATGAGATATATTACCTGCACGCGCTGCATCCACCTGCCTCTGGCTCCCTTGAGCTAGGTACAGTGGGACTCCGGTGGTTTGACAGCTGTCAAAAACTGTCTTCAAACACATTTTGAAACTTTTTTTTGCGTTAAAAAGGTAAAAAGACACAGTTCGTCATTTTGAAGAGCTGCGTAATCACGGGCAGACGGTAATAACAAAATTCATGCCATTTCAATAACAAATACTGTTAAAATAACCGAAAGTGTTATGGAATCTTTTTGAAAAATCAATTTTTGCATAAGGGTTTAGTTTATGTTATCATAACAAAATTTGTTATTGGTCTGTTATTGGTTGAAAGCCAAAACAACTTTGGAATAACATTTTTTGTTATGGAAGAATACCTCCAACTGTTATTGGGATGATCGGATTAGTTGTTAAAATAACAAAAAATAATAACAAAGATTTGTTCGAAGAATTACTAGAAATGTTATTAGTCTGTTATTGCAATAATAATCCAATAACAAAAAAAATCATAACGACGAATAACAAATCTTGTTATAAATAACAAAAAATGTTATTGACCTAGTATTTTCAAACATCAAAAAATGTTATTTCCAAGATATTGCCGTCTGCTCGGGATTACATCAATTTTACGTCCTACAAAGAAAAAATCAATTCCCGTAATTGTGAATTGTTTTCATGAATTTGTGAACCATGAACGAATTTATTCACAAACGTGAATATATTCCTGCGTGGTTCTAAAATTCATGAACACAGTTCACAATTCCGAGAATTGACTTTTTCCGTGTATTGAATGAATGCGACTCTGTCAAACAACCGTAGTCTAACCGTACCTCTCCAAGGCCTACTGTGGGTCGCGGTGGCGGCGGTTCCGCTTGTTTGGTCCAGTGCCAACCTCGCTGGCCACCATAAACCAAGCAGGCTGGCGAAAAAACATACACACTGAGTTGGTTGAGCAAAGTGTGCAATTTGGCATGCTCCACCCCCTGCAGGTCGATGATAAACTATTGCGTCTGGGTCATCGTAGCATGCCTTGATGTCTTGTTCGGCGCGACTAATGGTCAGTTTAATAGGTTTGTTCTTTGTTTGTTTTTTTTTTTCGGGGTGTCCTCACCCCACTGTGACATCAACCAGCACACTTTGACGTCGCGGCCTGCTTGGATTGATAAGCCGGCTTTAACTGTAATTAAAATACTTTGCCCGCATAACTTGCAGTAACTCTTTCTAGAGTTCTAGAAATAGTTGGCAAAAGTCAAAGAACTTTGCGGGACGACCGCGATTGCATGTTTGTGATTAATTACAGCGTGCCTGGCATGGCTTCGGGGGGCGACTTAACTTTGACTAGGAGACTCGAAGATTGCACACACAGTTAATAGGTAAGTAAACATCGCGTGGAAAAGTTCTGCCAACCCGGTTGCAACATTGTATCGAGGGAAACGAAACTATGGCTAGTGGGCGTTTCCGCGAATTACGTAACTTGAAATTAAACCCGAATGATCGTTCAACTCCAAGCGAAACTTTCTTGGGGATACCGTGGAGATTTTCCCTTATCCCCTTAAAAAGTGGAGCATCAAATCCTGTCGTCAACTTTTTTTTGGTTCGTAGCCTGTAAACGCCCCCAAAAATTCTTAAAATTTAACGCTTTAACAGTAATTATTACGGAGTTCCGCTTTACAAACGCTTAACCGGAGCATTTCTACGAGCGCAGCGCGTTCAACAGCTTTGTTTAGGGGCGGTTAATCGATTTCCTTCCGTTACACTTTTTACACCTTTACCCACCTCGAAGAGAGAGAAAGAGCGGTGGACGTTATGAAAAGTTTTGTTGTATTAGAAACGTGGCGGGGAGAAAAGGTGCACGTGTTTGCTATCTATAATGAAAATTTTCATCAGCTGGTACACACCTGTGTTGATATGGTCTGGGAAGGTGTGTACTTTGGAATTATGTTTTTGTTGTTTGATGGGGTTTTAAGGGGTGCACGATAGCAGGTGTGTTTTCTTTACCTTGTGGGGATAGTGTGACAAAAGTTTACTTTTTGATGATTAATTTTGAATTTCGACTGTTTCGAAACAATTTCCTTGCAAAACTCTCGAAAATTCTACGAACAACAATAACATTCAAATTAAAGAGCCCTTAATCAATCAACCCTGTCCAACCTTTCCATCGTTATCAACGAATGACCATCAGGCAATAGCAGAACGACGACAGCTGGATCGTTCTTTACACAGCCTGAATTCAATTTCTCCTCGTTGGCCTCTAGTCTGACATTTCAATTCGATATATTCATTCTCACCCGGCTATTTCTACCAGGTCATCAATTGGTCACTGAATCGAGGCACGGAAAAAATAAAACTGTAAAATTGAGCATTCAAAATCAAAGCACTATTTTTCAAACTTACAATAAACGGTCATTTCAAATCAAAATGTCATGTTTTGTAGTTCAATGTTTAACCGCATTTGACACTTGTGGCGCCACCGTCGTTTGACATGATTTTTTTCCGTGTATTTGTATATTTAGTTTTCCCTATCTTTCAGCCATTAGTGTTTTGCTAAACTAGCCATTTTCCATATCTAGCAAGCAGCATTTCCACTGACAGTAATGGGGTGGGTTTGGTCAAACATTCACAAATGGGTCGAAACGATACTCACCGATGATAACGAGCATGAAATGGTCGGTTTTCATTCTTTTTTCTTGCTGAAACGTGTAAGCTCTCCGGAACTAATCGATGGTATCTATTTGTTATTGTAGAGAATGGTATTGTTGGGGATTTTGACGGATCAGTCAATAAAAAGGCTTGTAAAACCAATTCTTGTTAGTAGATTGCAGAATTTTCAAACCATAAACGTAGTCTACAATTAACTGGCAATATTTTTCTCCTGATAAAAGCGCTTTAAGCACCACTTTCGATGCTATATTATCAATTACTAGCAACAGACAGGTTTTCGCTATCTTTCTCTCTCTTTTTCTTGACTTGACTCCATGGTAATTATCAATATCATCTTTCACACTGAAATTATTTCGCTCGTTAAATTATTACTGCCACACGGAGAAAAAAGAGTTCCCAAAATCGTGAACAAGCGTTCATGAAAATGAGAACCACGAACAAAGTGTTCAAATTTCATGGTACGTTTTTCAAAATCGTACCATGGGATTTGAACACTTTGTTCGAGGTTCCCATTTTCATGAACGCTTGTTCACGATTTCGGGAACTCTTTTTTCTCCGTGCACGCTCTGGTCCGGAAAAGCTCCTGGTGTCGAAGCTATAGAAAAGAGATTTATTGCTTGCTTATCTTGGAGGAAGATGTTCTTGGACGTTTAATTACGCCACTGGGAAATGTTCACAGATACGCAGATAAAAATGAAACGCTTTGCTTTATTTGTAGGAAACACAATTCAAATCAAGAGCTCGAAAACTAATTAACCCACCGGAGGTCGCGTACGTGTACTTTGTACACAGTTTATAAGGGCACTTGTAAGAAAGGCGAAAACACGCGACTTCCCGAAGGTTAAAATAAGTTAAAATTCGAACAAAAAGACAAAAAAGACAAAAAAGACAAAAAAGACAAAAAAGACAAAAAAGACAAAAAAGACAAAAAAGACAAAAAAGACAAAAAAGACAAAAAAGACAAAAAAGACAAAAAAGACAAAAAAGACAAAAAAGACTAAACAATAATTTAGTAATCGAACATCTCATAACAAGCACCTCCCAACTGTCATCTGGAAAGTTATGCTGCCAGATTGTTACGTGAGCCAATTGACCAACATCTGACGCACCCTTATCGACAAATGATGGCACAAGAGAGTTAGAGAGAGAGAGCCATCTTGTGGCCAGAAGTGGAAACACCCAGCTAATTGGCAGGCGTTGAACTCTTCTCTTTTGCTGTATCGGCAGCTCGTTTTCAAGTGCGAAAAATGCTCTTTTACATAACGACTGACAAAAGTGGAAAACAAATTCGCTTTTTTCAATGAGTGCCAAAATTTTGACGCCAAGAAAATCGTAAAATGACGGCGAAGCGCCAAGGTGGTTGCAACAACGGCGGCGGAGGTGTGCATTATG
Organism: Culex pipiens pallens; assembly: GCF_016801865.2. Lineage (NCBI taxonomy): Eukaryota > Metazoa > Arthropoda > Insecta > Diptera > Culicidae > Culex > Culex pipiens. The sequence goes on from NC_068938.1 coordinate 5,239,049, forward strand.
AGTCAAAGCATGCCATGGCTATTGCTGCTTCGGCCACAAGGTAATAAATATAATAGGTGCACAATCGACAGCCGCGCTGACAGGCCGCGAGTGCGCCGGGGCTTATCAGCGCTGGGAGATCTTCTGCTTGGCTTAAAAGCGCGAAAATTGTTATTACTTTGTGTGAGCACGTGGTGTGGCGGTGGTGGTGTACGGACGCAAATTAGCAGCATTGCGGGCACGGAGGGAAGTTGTGAAGCAGTTTGGTGGTTTTACTTTCTTTGATTTAAACTTGATAGTTATTTTTTGCTGATTTTTCTACAATTTTTTTATATTCTGGAATTTTTAATCGTGAATATTTCCTGGATTGAAATTTCTTGAATTTCTCAACCAACTATCAAAGTTTAATTTCCCTTCGTGCACTTCTCATGGCCTCCTTGAAGCGTCGGGTTGGGGGTGAATCGACACAATCGATACAGCTAATAGAGTTGAGTCAAAGCCTGCCACGACCAATGTAGGTAGATATTGTTGTGGCCAGCAACAACGAGGGGTCGTGGCCTCGCCGGTCGCCATGCTCATCACCAGGTGAGGAAGATGGAATTGATCAATTAAAGGAAAAAATAGTTTTCAATGTTGTCATCGTTATTGTGCTGGGTTGTTGCTGGAGAGTCTCCTCTTCGCCGAAGGCCACGTGCCCTCTCCGGAGTTATTCAAATTGTATTTCCGTCTCGGGCAGGGAAGGTATTTGCCGATGGGCCTCCAAAAAGCTTTTTTAATTTATTTCCTTCCAGTTAAGGAATTTACTATAATCATGTATGGAGCACTTGTAGATATTTTACTAATGCACAACTTTGTAGAACATTGTTTTGTTCTAAACTGAATGCTGTTGACATTAGAGCGTAAGCAAAAATCCCCTCACCATCGCGAGTGAGGGACGCCGATGGTGGCATTTTTAGACATTGTTTACGCTCTAGTGTCAACAGCATTCACTTTGGAACAAAACAATGTTCTACAAAATTGTTCGTTTGTACAAAATCTACAATTGCTTCATACATTATTATAGTGAATTCTGTAACTGGAAGGTAATAAATCAAACGAGGGCTTCGCGATGGTTTTTTGCCATTTGCCATCCCTGGTCTCGGGTGAAGAACATGCTCGAAACAAGCGATTCAGTACAGTGGAGGGGGATGCCTTCTAACGATGATATCACGACACCAGTATTGTCTGTCAGAGTGATGGGAACTTGTTAACTTATTTAGAACTTGGATCATAAATTACCTGACGAGGGATGAACCGTGATTGATGACTCAGTTACGAAAGGGGACATCATGTGATGTATTTTTAAACATTTATTGGCATTGATGCCGATTTGACGAAAAAAGTTCAAAACTTCAATGCGATTTCAAGATTTTTGATGAAAATCTGTTCCACCTGAAATTGGTCCATTTTCATCAACCTCCCCATAAAAAAGCTCTCAATTCTCTCATGAATATTAATCAAGCTCATTATGCCTTTCTATTCTATTTTCGTTACAGGTAATTACCCACGTGTCCACCACTCTCACTCAGTCTGACGCACACGTGCGTCATCATCAATCACCGGACGCCGGGCTCGTCACCAAGACAAAGACAAAACAAGGTAACAAGCGCTTAGAGGCAGGTGCCTCCCGGCTTGCTCTACCACCTCTCCCGGCAGGTCCTTTAATCTCAAGGCCTACTGTTGATCTGGCAAGGTGTCACTTGGTGCACGACACAGTAGACGGTGCACCGACGCGAAGCCCATCATAACTTTTAATTGAAACGTGAAACCGACCATCACATCATCACCAACATCCGAGTAGGCGCTGCGGCGGTCTTCCAGCGTCTAACGGGGGTTAAGGTTGGTTCATAATGATACTTTTAACAATTTTTATGAAAAAAAAAAACATTTTTTTTAAATTGTTCGTTCGAAACAAATCTACATTCTGTTCCAACCTTAACTCCACATTTTATGCTTTGATTTCCCAAGATGAGCGCTTAAGTTGCGCTGCGACCTTGGCAACGGAGTCTGTTTTTTTTAATGTTAGGTCATCACGACCGAAGCGGAGAGAACCGTTTATGATGATGCAGCTAAGTCGCTTTTTAGGCCCATTCAGAGAGAGGTTAGGTGTTGAGGATACGGCAGTTACCTCCGGCAAGGTTTCGGATGGATACTTTGAGATGTCCTTGGTGGAGGTAAATTGCGTTTAGAGCCGGATCGGATTTCCTGAATTGATTTGGCGCGCTGGTTTGATTGATTTATAATAGGAGAGGTGCGAGATGGTTCGGGGCGATTCTGAGGTATTTCTCATGGGAATTAGACGGATTTGGAGGTTAATCAATTTTTCGGCATGTCAGATATTTGTCTTAGAAATAACAAAAATTGAGATTAATATCTCTCAAAGTTAGTTAAAAAATAACACATGTAAAAATAAGACAGATTACTGAAAAAAAAATCTAACAAGACCGGTTTGAAGATGGAACAACAGAAACTGTTTTAACAGTTGAGACAGTTTGAACTGATAATTTGGGACAAGTTAGATAACTGCTATAAGTGAATTGGTTGATAAGACAGTTGAGATAGTTGGGACAGCTAAGGCGGCTTTTTAATGATTCGAAATTCGGGAAAGACTGGACAGTTAAGCAGGGTGGGACAGTTGAGAAAGTCGGGACAGTTGAGAAAAAGTTAACATTTTAGACAGGTAAGATAACTGCTACAAGTAAGACAGTTGGGGCACCTAAGAAAGTTGGGACAGTTGAGACGAATTCGATATTTAATTCAGGTAATTCAGTAAAAGTTGGGACAATTGAGACCAATTGGACAGTTGGGACAGGTTAGATAACTGATACATGTTGATACAACTGTAACAGCTAAGACAGTTGAGACAAATTGGACAGTTGGGACAAGTTAGATAGCTTCTACAAGTAAGACAGCTGGGACAGTTAGAAAAGTTGGGACAGTTGAGAAAGTTGGAATAGTTGAGAAAGTTGGGATAGTTGAGACCAAGTGGACATTTGGGACAGGTTAGATAACTGATACAAGTTGATACAACTGGAACAGCTAAGACAGTTAGGACAGTTGAGACAAATTGAACAGTTGGGACAAGTTAGATAACTACTACAAGCGAGACAGTTGGAACAGTTAAGAAAGTGGGATAGTTAAGAATGTTGGAATAGTTGAGACAGTTGGAATAGTTGAGACAGTTGGAATAGTTGAGACAAAGTGGATATTTGGGACAGGTAAAATAACTGTTACAGGTTGATACAACTGGAACATCGCAGACAGTTGGGACAGTTAAAAAAGCAGGGATAGTTGAGACAAATTGAACAGTTGGGACAGGTAAGAAAAATGCTATAAGCGAGACAGTTGCGACAGTTTAGAAAGTTGGGACAGTTAAGACAAGTTGGATATTTAGAACAGGTAAGATAGTTGGGACTTTAGAGAATGTTTTAACAGTTGAGACTGATTGGACAGCAAAGACAGCTTGAACATTTGATACAGTTGAAATAATTGATACAAGTGAGACAGCTGATACAGATCATTGTAAACCAATTGAGACAAATGACTTAACAGTTGAACATTCCAGCTGCGTCAAAACCATTTCTAAGCCCAATTCGCAACATTCCACACCGCCTGCAAGCCAAAAATTCGTCCGCCCCTAAAACTTTTTAATTATTTCATTTCCCTTTCCATTGGAGAGAAAGAGTGAGTTCGACAATAAGCGCAATAGTTGTACTCTATCCGGTTATCCAACAGAGTTTTTCCCACACACCGAGAAAACAACGAAAACAAAAGCAACAAATTTAGCTCAAACTCGATGCCGCAGGCTATAGCTAGAGGTAAAATTCGTTTATACTGGCTATAAAACTGTGTCAAGTTCAAACTAACGCCGCCGCCAAGCTCGGAATAATCAGCTATTTAGGCGAAATCTAAACCGACGTCGGACGGCGAATAAAATAACAACAAAGTTACAATTGATTTGTACGTGCTGGGGAAGACCTCAGGCCTTAAGCTATCGCACTGCGGCGCTTGTGTTTTTGTCTTGATCTCAGTGTGAATCACAGGAAATTGATGGAAGTTGAGTTGTTTCAGTTGTGATTTTCTGAACAGAAAAAGCAATCTTAAGCAAATTACTTATAATTTTTTTTTCTAAATTGAGAATGATTAGCAAAATAAAAAAAAACATTTGATTAAAAGATAGTCAAATTATTACATATTTTGCGTTACGTAATAAAAGAACTTTCCCTAATTTCAAAGAACATGCTCCGCGGTGCGTAGCAATACACAGTCCTGGTGACAGTAGCGAGCTGTTGGTCCCAAAATACATTCAACGGACTTTTTTGTAAACAAACTTTAAAAATCATCAGTCCCAGATCTGGAAACATTTTTCAAAGTGGTTTATCGTATGAATTGTGGATAAAAGTGACAACAAGTTTAAATATAATCGACTCTCGCAGTAACAGTCCCCAAAAAGATGTAAACCTCTCCACTCTCATCACAAGGTTGTTGAGGCCTAATCAAATTGAGCCTAAATTTTCCCATTTCCCTCCTCTCTTTCTTCTGGGACAACTCTGTCCCAGAGATTTGAGGGCAAACCCCGGTCATGAACATGGAAATTCAGCTCGGAAGATTTGCACGTCACACCGTCCACCGGGAATTTGCTGCCGGATGGACTGAATCGGATATTGGATGATTTGGTTCTTTTTCTGTGCAGTTTGGACCGGACACTTGGCATCGATTGAAGTAGAGTGACGCAATTGCTGAATTGTTCTGAGCTAGGTTACTCAAAATTTCTTTAAAAATGTACAGATTTAAGAACTTTCAGGAATTTGTAGATATCAAAATCGTTCAGACGATTAGGGTTAAGTTGAAAATCTTAGACATTACTAAAATTTAACCAAAATCATCACACAATCCAGTCCATTTCTTGAAAAACCCGGCAAGAATATTTCATACAAAGCAAAACAACCACAAAAAAAAAAAAAACTAGCCAAGGGATCGGTCAAGAAACGCGCGGTGCAAAGTTACGCGATTTATCGACGGCTTATAACCGTAAATTGGCGGTCGCGGCTCGTGCGCGAGTGAGATCGCGCGATTCTCTACGGCGACGTTCAAGTTCAAGTGGTGGATGCTGCGTGGCTTCTTCTATCTTAAAATCTTGCCAGGTCAAGACGGTAGATGGGGGGATGGGTGGTGTGGTAATGATGTGGTAGATTTGATTGGATATTTGCTGGACACAACGGTCATTAGCCCCTGTGTGTGGAGGAGAGTTTTTGTTGTTCCTTGCGAAACTATTGTGAGGAATGTATTTTGGTACTTTAAAAAATCAATTTTCATAGGATTTCTCAAAAATAACTAAAATATTTCGTTCGAAACGCATAATGTTAAATTTGGTATATTTAGACATTGATGGGTCATATTTTTGCGCCTACTTCGCCTCCAACAACAAAGGGTCGTCGTCGCTGTAGCACGTGAGTCCAAGGGGAGGTCAATGCTTCCTTTGCAGTCCAGTCAGTATCATTGTTGGTTGGCTATCTTGGTCTGACAGTTAGGTTAAGAGCTCTCAGATCGTTTGTTTGCCAACACTGCTGTTTAGCGCTGCGCAAATTTGTGCTGATGATGACTTCAACCGGTTGGCAATTCCGGATAAAAGCTGACCGGAACTGGTGACGGCATCAGCTGTGGACGCACCCTACTCCCACACAGGAAAAGGGGGGTCACAAAATGGCTGATGTTTGCTAATTTAACACTTGGATAAATGTATGCTGAAAGGAAGGGATGGGAAAGGTCTGGGTTTTTGGTGTGCTGGAATGTAATCAACAGATGAGCGCGACCCGAAACGGATTCGGTTTTAGGGTGGGTGTGGATTAAGGATTAAATGACCGTTTGTTTGTTTGGGGTTTTTTTTTGGGTTAGCAATATCGACAGCTAAGATGACTCAGGACGTTGAAAATAGATGGGTAGGGCAGTAACTTTTTTTCCGTCTGTCTGATGAGTCTATTTTAGCGGTCAAGGAAGCACAAGAAAGCGGTCATTGTTTGGCTTATCCATCCTTTTGATATTCTTTTTTTTGTTCTATATAAATGGAAACGATGATACGCGTGAACTGGAAATGGTCGATGGTGTTGAACGAGTCTTTTTCATACTTTTTATAAGCTCGAGAAATACTAGGAATGATTAAAAAACATTCAAGTAATCTAAAAAGAAATCCAAGAAAACATGTGTTTTTTTGTGTTACAATAAATTCAAAGATCCAGGAATCAAAAAAGGATCTATTATCTAGGCATGGTGTCGATGTATGGAAAAGATAAGGAAAACCTGTAACCTGTCCGGGAAGTTTAATTGACCTGAAAAAGTCAGAAAATTAAATTTCTTTTTGAAAATTCGCTCTTGACGAAGCATTTAAATGTCGTCTCTGCCATACTTTTCAACATTTTTTTGTATTGTTCAAATTTGGATTTTAATATTGTTCTACGGAATCGACGTAACACCTTATAATGTGGCCCTCTTAAACCTTGCGTTTTCGTCAACGGGTTCACAGCCGTGTATCGTTCTTTTTGCAACAAGACTCCGCCTCCCGGGTCCCCTAAGTGTGAAGGTATGGCACGGGAAGAGGGCACCGAATACCTATATTAACACTTAGAATTTTTTGCGTCCGCCTCGGGACTCGACCTCTGGATTGTGAGTCCAGTGCGCGGTTCGATTGATCCACACAGGCAGACAATTAATATTGTTCTATTTTTTTTAATTGATTAAATAATATAATAAATTTGTAAAACTTCAAAAAAATATAATTAGCTCATCGATATATATTATACCAAAAAAAAAAATGGAGACTAAATGCAAAAAAAATCTTTAAATAATAAAAAAAATCTATGCAAGGTGAAAAAAACTATTGAAAATGTACACTTCGTTTAAAGCCCCCTAGTCCTGAGCAATTCTCATTTGTGTTTGTTGAACAATCGAATTTTTGGAGGACTTTCCTATGGCAAAAGAAGCCGTTTCGTATAATTGATTCGTCCATATTATTCTTAATTCACAATTCGTATTTTTAATTATTTTAAATATCAAGAAATGCCTCTTTAAATTTGATTTTGAGAAAACAAATATTAACTTTTTTTATTTGAAAAAAAAAATGTTTTCATTTGCAGTAATGATTTTTTTTTCCAAATAGAAATATATGATTTTGTTTTCAAAATCAAAATTTAGGTGCCTAATTTGACATCGCCGCACTTTCCCAAATACTATTATTACATATTTTTTATCGCATTTTTCAACAAAAAAATTAAGGGTTTTTGGAGAGATTTAGATTTTTGACGATTTTTTTTTTATAAATTCATAAAACGGCTGCAAATTTTTTGCTCGTACTTATCGTTTTCGAAAAAAGTTTTGTTTTGATCTTCAAAAAATATCTGTTTTTTCGGTGGGTTGACGAAAATCTTCGGTGTTGACGATTTTTTGATTTGACAATGAGTGGTGAACACTAAACCAAATATTTACGAAAAAAATTCAAGAAACTATGTAAATTTTAGAATTTTTTTTCTTAGGTTTTAAACTTCTCAAAAATTGCAACGAGGGAATTAATTTTTGAAAATTTGACAATATAAAATAATTTGAAATTTTTCATGATTTTTTCATCACTCCACATTTTTTATGGAAACAGAAGTGATGTTTTTAGTAAAACGTTACTTAATCCACCCTTAGGTGGTTGATGCCTTCCTCACATTTAGAGAGTAATGCTATCCAAAATGGATACAAAAGAGTGTACCTTTCAGTGTTCTATCAATTTGATTCATTATTCATACCATCTGATTGGGCAATTCAAGGCACTTATGTGCTTATAACTTTTGATAGGGTTGTCAGATATTCAATCTTTTGAACTCGTTGGAAAGGTCTTTTGATTACCTATCCAATGACAGGTCACATGATAGATCCGGACAACCTTTTTCATCGAAATATATGAGATCCTCTAAAAAGTGCATAAATGACACTTAAGTGCGTATAACTTTTGATAGGGTCGTCAGATCTTCAATCTTTTGATCTCGTTGAAATGGTCTTTTGAATACCTTTCTAACAATGTATAACATGACGGGTTTTCTTACAAAAACCACCTTTTTTACAATCTTCCGGACTTTGGTTAAAATCGTTTTTTAAGCATAACTTTTGAAGTACTTAACTCAACTTTATAATTTTCAATAGCGACTTATGGGACCCCAAGACGGATCAAATGAGACCAAAACGGTCCAAATCGGTTCAGCCAGTGCCGAGATAATCCAGTGCAAATTTTTTTGATCAACATCCCACCACACACACAGACATTTGCTCAGAATTCGATTCTGAGTCGATATGTATACATGAAGGTGGGTCTAGGAGGAGAAGAATTTCGTTTTTTGAGTGATTTTATAGCCTTTCCTCAGTGAGTGTGTAGTGAGGAAGGAAAAAAGGGCAACATTTCTTATCACGGATGGATTTTTGCGTTTCCCAAAATAAGGCTGTTGCTAATCTTTTTCAAAGTTTTTCTCAGGGGTGCAAAATAAATAAAATGTATCAAACAAATTCAGAATTTTTATGGAAATTTATGAACAATCAGCTAAAATCAATTTCAAAATATTTAAAATGTAAGTTTTAACCAAATCTATCACGATTTGGTGGTGCTCGTTTCCATTTTTTTTAAAGAAGAAATGTTATTGTTAATACCGCTTTTTAAGTTTAATACAATTTCCTAAATTTTCAAAATTCACAAAAAAATCCACGACTCTGTGGATTTTGTAAATGGCTCTTGCCTTTAGTCAAGAGTATTCTAAAACACCCAAAGAGCTAAGTTGAAAAAAATTGTTTATTGGACCATTTAAAAAAAACTTCAGATATCCCTTTCAAAATAAATTAAACAATATTTTCGATTTTATATCTGGAAAGTTCAGGGAAAAGTCTGAAATTGTATTATTGGGATTTGATTCGACACCATGCCTGGCATTTAAATTTTCATAATTGGTTTTTATTTTTGCAAGACCACAACATTTTACCAATCTATGATGTTTCTAAGCTTAATTATAGAAAATATTCAATATCTTAGTTTTTAAACATATTTTTTTTGTTGCCGAAGACATCAAGTCAATAAGGAAAATCGTCAACTCCTCAAATGTGTATCAATTAACTTTTTTTTGTTATGATCCCCAAAATGCTCAATTTTCAATTCAGGTTGAAGATTCTAGATAATCTTTTTGTTTCCTGATGGTCTTATTCGAGGTCAGGAAAAAAACCCAAAATTTTTCACAAAATTGGGAATCACGGAGAAATCCGCTAAATTTCATGGTACGTTTTTATTAAAACTGATTTTTTTCTAGCGATTGCTCACGTTTATGCAAACTGATTTTTGTCCTTGCACTCAAAATAATACTTTATTGTTATGTTTCTCCAGATATAATATTATAACTCCAGATAATCAATTCTTTTACATTTTAATGAAAATTATTCATTAAGCAGGCCAATTTCTCCAAGTCGCAAGGCCTACTCGATTCGCTACGAAGGCAACAAAGTGCATCAGAGGTATAGCGAAAACTTTGCACTAATTACATCATTGAGCTCCCGCTACCGCTGATGAGTCTACTGCGTCAACGACGCTGCGGCCGTAAAATGTAATTAAAGCCAATAAAACAATGTAAAAGAGACTACCGTCCGTCCGTCTGTCGGCTGGAGAGAAATTACCTCTCGATCTGCGATAACGACTCACAAATAGTTTAATTGGGCGGAAAATTGCATTAATACACCTTTTATCCCGGTGCAAGCAGCAGTCTTCCCTGGGCAGATTCCGAAAAAGGGCAGGTCTTTTGCTCCGAGAGATAACTTTGTCTTGCCGCGCGTTACAACCGGTGGCATTTCTATAGCCTGCCTAATGAAGCTTCCAACTTAAGAGAGCGAGCACAGGGGGGGCGGTGTCAAGATAGCAGCTGTCGATAAGCCGACTCTCTAGCTGAGGTTCCATAATTAACCGCACTATTAATAAATACAAGACAAGCCCATCAGACACGCGTATCAGTTTACACCCGTTTTAATTGGACGCGACTCTCTTGGAACTGTCAAGGAGGGGTGGGGTGGGGGGATTGCAATTTATAGGTGCATCATTTTGCACACCTTATACCTTATGCGGCCTTGTCGTTCGATCCGCCAGATGAAAGCAGATTAATGAAGGCAATTAATTCAACTTGACCGGAAAGAATACGACTTGCAATTAGCGCCGAAAGTCGCGGACAATTGACAAATTTCGTTTGCGGATTTGGTCCCACCATCTTGACTCCTCTGCTGATCGCAGCCTGCTTGGATTAAGTCTCCATTCCTCGCCGCCGCAGGGCAAAAATCAATGGGCAATATATCAAGCCCAGTGTTGCCAGGGCGCGGCGGTGCAATAAAACTGTCCAACGATATTAATTAATTCGCGATGCGCCACATTCTGTGCGACCGCGGTCCAGGTCCCCATGGCTAAATATAGCTCACCGGCGGAATTAAGAACCGCAAACCGATGGGAAAGAGCGAGGATCCTACCTTTTGCGGTTGTAGCGGATCGGTTACAAATGAAAAATAATAGTTGAACGGACAATTTGTTCGCTGTCACGGCGGGGAATGTCCGTTGAGCTGGCGCCGAGTGCCGAAGAATTCCAGCGGAGGAGATTCCACCCCGGATTCAAGTGTCTGTCCGTTGCATAACAGTGAAGTTCAAGTATGGTTTCAAGAGTTGGGAAGAACTCAATGAGAGTTGCCACTCCACTATCATTTGAAAACAGTGTTGCCAACTGCTACTAGCTGCATTAAATAAATCAAAATATGGTCAGGCATGCTCTCGTTTTCGAGTGAAGGTGGTTCCAAAAGGACGACACTCCAAACGTCGTAGAGGTTATGAAATATTCATACCGCAAAGCACACATTCGCCAAACACCTCAAACATAACCTCAAACCAACCAACCTTTTGAGACGAAAGCGTAGTAGGCCGACGAAAACGACAAACACGTGTGACTACTGCGATGGAGTTCCCAGGACCTTTCTTCCAACCTTTGAAGAAGCGCCCAGGTTGGACAGCTGAGCTTGAGTCACTCAATTTTATATCGTCTATCGTAAAACACTTTTGGGACTCTGGTTTCATATTCATGAGAACGACAGTAGCAGCAGCAGCAGCATATTTCGTAACTTGAAGAAGGTTGAAGAGCAAACATTGCCCAGGGCAAGATTTTGCTGACCGGTGACCGATGATTGCTGTTGTTTTGAGTCCTGCTAGAAAAAACTGTGTCAAGAAAGTTATTTTTTACAACCTTGTTCGCAAACACACACATTGCGTCTGCACAATGATTACACGTCAATTTACATACAAATCACCCCCAACTGAACAATGCAAACTGCATCGGCTTTTAAATCTCCTCTCCAAATGCATGGGTTTACCATGCAGGTACGTAATCAACCTTTGCCTTAACCTTCCCGCGGTCATCCGCCGCGCCGCGCAGGGCCTACCCAGATGACCACGCCACGTGCAGAAGGTCACCCCACCATCCGTCAGACAGTAGCTGCGACGACGACTCTCTGTGCACACGGCGGCAGTGTGGTGTGTTAAAATTTGCATAATCCCGCTAAATCAGCGATTCTCAATCTTCTTCTAGGCTGGTACCCCCTGCCATGTAAATCAAGTAGGCCCGGTACCCCCGTTGAAAATCGCTGCGCTAAATGATTTCCAACAGCAAGCCGCGGACGCGCGCTTTGGTTACCTTTTCCAGATCGCAGTTGGCCTGGCTACTTTGTATGCAACGGGCGGGGTGTTCCGCCAGGGACAGGCAGTGCCAACGTTGCGAATGTGCCTTGTTTTTACGACTGTGACCCTCCAGAACAGCGCCTGCTTGGTCTAGATTTGGAAGCTAAAATTGTTGAAAAAAAAAGCTCGAATCTGAAATTTCACGCAATATCAACTTCTATTACGTTGGCAAGATTGCGTACCACGACGTCAAGTGTGTCTGTGTGCTTGACTATCGTAATGACACTTGATATCGCGTGCAAGTGTGCTTTCTTGAAGTACGAATCCATCAACGGCCGTTCGAGTACTGTGTACGTACACTTTTCGACCAATTGCACATAGACGATACTATTTATCACTTTGTTGTGAAATTTTGCGTGCAATTGCGAGTTACGAGGTTGATTTGTCGTAAGTGTTAGAACCGTGGCACATTTTTTTTTTATCAATAATAAGGCTGGTACAAATTTTATTTGAAGTTTTTGTTTTGCCTTGCGCTTAGACACAATTTTAACTTGTTTGGGATTATTCAAAAATCATTTGAATTTTTGAAAATTTTCGAAAACTAAAGATTGCAAAACATTCGAACTACATAGTAAAAAAATGTGTGAATTTGGAAGGTTTAATATTACCTCTTTCATGGTGTAATTTTACCTCGAGTTATACTGAAAAAGTGACATAACACCAGAAAAGAGGTAAAATTACTGGTAAAATTACACATTTTATCTGACATAAAAGTTGTACCCCTTCCCAAATGTAATATTACCATGACTTTTTTACTGTGTAGAGTAAAATGCATTTTAAAACACTTTTTTCATAAAAATTTTGATACTTTGGCTTGTAACTAAATTTTAATATTTGTATTTTGCCTCATATTTTAACATAGATAATCGGATCATTAGTTGCTGAGATATCGACGTTAAAAAATGAAGGGGTTGATTGGGTGAGACTTAAAAAATTAATTTTCCTGTTTCTTTTTCTTTTATCCGCTGAATCTCAGCAACCAGTGATCCAATCTTCAATGTTTCTTAGACGATATTGTAGGAAATTTTCTGAACTCTTTGAAAAAAATATTTTGAGAAATGGACAATAACGGACACTATTTTGAAAAAATCAAAAAATCGGAATTTTCGGATAAAATATGATTTGGAATTTTTATATTTTGAAAACGGTGCACTTAATCAAAAAATTTGTAAAGTACTTTTCGATTGCAAATTTGATTTTACATTAAAAAACGATGTCAACAAATTTAAGAACAAGATTTCATTTTTTTAAATCACTATTAAAAAATGCATAAGGGACCATTCATAAACCAACTGGACACTTTTTCAGGAATCTTAGACCCCCCCTCCCCCCTTCGTGGACAATTTTCATACAAAATAAATCTTTTTTTTGTATCGAGCGTGGACAATCGCAAACCTCTCCCCCCCAAGCTGTCCACATGGTTTACGGATGGTCCCTAACTCGTCGGCAAAATTTTGGTCCATACTTCTGAATGGCTTAAAAGATGCGGGGTTATGTCCCCTAAAAATATAAAAAAGTTTCAAGAATTATAAAATACGGATTTTGGGAAATTGTTTTTTTTTGTGAAAAAACGTTAATAAAAAAATCAGCATTTCTTTTTCGTGTACCTATTTTTTATGAATAGTCCCCAACTACCTACAACTCGAACTGCCAAAATAGTTTGGAGATAATGTATTGCAAAAAATATTTTCGAAAAGCTGAGAAAATTTGCTGCAATGTTCTTTTTTTACTATGTTAATCTGCGTGTTTTTGATAATAATTTCCGAATTTGGAAAATTTGAACCTTTGTGCTGTTTTCAATTAAAATATTTTCGAATTGTTTGAACTTTTCTAATGGGCTTAAACTCAAAGTTTTGTCATTTTTATAGATTGGGCTTATAAAATTTCATAACTATTTTTTTTAAAGATCAGCAGCAGAGAAAAAAGGGCTAATTAGATTACACATATAAAAACTCATTTTTACCCAAATTTCAACTACACGAGGCTGTATTTCAGCAACCAGCCAAAAAATAAAAAAATATATAGGAATACAGCGTTTGGAGAGCTTTTCTCACATAAAGTGTTATAAATTGCAACATACTGAAAATTCATCAAAAATATCTCTCTAAGATGCCTGAAACATGAAAACGGTCCACTCCAACAAAACATTTTTTTTTGAATTTTTGTTTGGAAATATTTCAGATATTTGCCGAAAAACACTTTATTTATTTTAAAAAATCCGTATCTCCGGAACCAAATTTTGCATCATCATCAACAATGGCTCAAAAGATGTATTTTTTAGTCTCCTAAAACGCAACAAAAAGTTTCGAAAATTAAAAAAAGTATTTTGTTAGTTTAGCTTTTTGCGAGAAAAAGTCAAATAAAAAACAGGGATTTTTTCCGTGTCCTATTTTTTCATGGAAATTCCAATCATAACCTACAACATTGCCTAAGACACCAAATCGATCAGAAAATCCCTTCTCAAGATACCAATTTTCGATTATTCACATGGATTTCCCCTAAAAGCATAGTATATTACACACAACATAATTTTCAACTCTTTTTCATCAAAATTGAATAAACTTCGACTTTTTAAAGAAAAAAAAAAAATAGGTCTCGCATCAGAAATTTGAAATTTGGGTTATGATTTATCCTTGATTTTCTTAATTTGCTATTTTCTACAGAAGTTTCGTGTTAGAATGATGAGTTTTTTTTAGAAAAATAGACACAATTTTTGCACAGAAAAACAATAATTATGTGTAAGCATTTTTTGAAAATAAACACTAAGAAAATGGATTTCAAATAATTTTTTTATTCAATGTGTCTATTAGGCCGTCCCAAAAAATAAAAAGTGGTCAAAACTTCGGTGCTTTAGGATGTCAGGAACAATGTTTCCACACAACAAAAATTTCCCAAAAATGGTTTACAACTCGCGCGCTGAGCTTGAATGAAAAAAGTGCCTTTTTTTGAGTATTTTTCAGAAATACACTTAACAAACATACTAAAGTCGTTCAAATTTGGTCGCCTTGGGCTTCAAGTTATAGTTTAATGTTCCCTGAACAAATTCCTGTATAGACATAGTCCATAAAAGCTTGTGTTTCGTCACTTTGTGAGAAAATCTAATATTTTTTCATGAAATGTTACAAAAAAATATTGGTTTTGAGCGAGCAAAATTAAAATACCCAAGATATATGCCTCACCGTTTGTAATCATAGTAACCAATGTTTTATGCTAAAAACGCTAATATACTGAGAATTTTGAAAATTCGTCACTTTTTGTTCATTAAAATTCAAATATCTCGGCTTTGTGAAGACATAAATAGGATGTCAAAAAAGCAAAATGTTATCCGTGAAATTTCCTATAAGCTGCATGTATCAGTTTTGGCTGCAATTTTTTTGGCTCGATTTGCGGAGCGATTTTTGAATTTTTTTCACTAAAAAATACAAATTTTTCTCCCTTAAACGCCCTGCCATGTCAAAACACAAGGGGTGAGGGGGTGAGCACCGAAGTTTTGACCACTTTTCATTTTTTTAGGACGCCCTAGTGTCTATGCAAGCCATGAGAAGAAATCCATATAAAAAAATGAAAATATTATTTGGAGCCATAAGAAATCCAAGAGAATTGTATTAAATCGAGGAAGGGATTATTCGAGATAGAGTGGATATCGAGAAGTAGAAGCAGAAGAGATAAAGATTTCGATAACACTATTCACAGCGTCATAAAATAGCAATATAAGTTTTCTTGAGCTTTCTACAAAATATCCTTATTCCAACGTCATTAAACCTGTTTCACCTTTTCGAATATTCTGATACAGACTTTTTTTTGGGTTTCACCATGATGACACCCATCATAATTTATTCTCATAATTCCCGACTTCCATTAGTTCGAATGACCTGACTAGTTCTTTCGAGAACCGTTAAGCCGTTTCGGAACGACTTTTCGCAAGCTTTCAGAAAAAAAAAACACATTTTAAGGGTTATAAAATTGGTTTATTATTATCTGCTAAATTGTTCTAGCACTCTGCACTAAAAAGCAAGGATATTATCTATTAAAGCAATTTGCATTCTAAGTTCGTCCAAGTCACGAATTAATTCGCCACATTGAACCTGTTCACACCATTTTATTCTAAGCCCGTCCAAAGCGAGATCCCCGATAAAACGAGCGCCAAGTGCGCTGCTGCCGCCGCCACCATCATTCAAATCTTCACAACAACAAACTCTTAGAAAAGAAATAAAGAGTAATTTCGCAAAAAAAACTCTGCAAACAAACCATTTGCGCCCCGTGGGCGCACGATTTTCGCACGACACTGCTTGTTTGTAGCCTTAACCATTTCCTGATGGCCTTTTCCACCTCGAATCTCGCGCCTCAACTTTAATGATACACGACCAAACTAATATCTAAATAGGTTTGAGCCCGGTAAATATGTCTGACGACGAAAAAATATACAGTCGAAAATGGCGATGAATTGAGAGGAAGATGGACGGAATTCCCACGAAGAATGTTGGAGAGGTGCAAATGTTTTTGGTGTAAAACATAAGTTATTTTTGTTGGGAGGAACCACCTCCGTCTTCCATGAATTTTTCAACGAGGGCAGGAACCTCCAGCGGAACTGGCGATTGGCGTATTTATAATGTTGTTTTTTTTTTCGGGGAATTTAATTTGTGGCGAAACAAGCAGTGCAGAACGGCGTGACAAACGGGCATCAACCCCCTTGTCGAATTTTTAAAATTGACTTTGAATTATTTTACCGCAAAAATGTCTTCAGGGGGTTCAAGCTGATTGATTTTGGTTCAGTTAGAAAAAAACCGGCCATAGTAAGGTGAAATTTATATGTTGATACTTTGGAGAATTTCCCTTGTCCCCTTTAAACGATGGAACATCAAAAGATCCTGTCTTCCAAATTAGTGGAGATGAGTCGTCCATCTCTTAGTTAGATCATTGAAATAAATAATAGCTAAAATATTAAAACCATTGACAATATTTCAAAGAACATTTCCCAACCCACAACTTTTTAAGCAAAATTACGATACCCTTCCAGCATTCTAGGAATCTTCGTCCCTAACAAGCCCGTTCCGTGACAACTGGTGCTAAACTAACCACCCCGAAGGGGACTCCCAGCTGGTGGTGGTGCACCTCTACACGGAGAAAAGCCAGTTCCCAAAATCGTGAACAAACGTTCACGAACAAAGTGATCAACTTGCACGTTTTTCAAAAGCGTACCATGGAATTTGAACACTTTATTCGTGGTTCAGAATTTCGTGGACGTTTGTTCACGATTTTGGAAACTGGCTTTTCTCCGTGTAGGACGTGATCCAAAATGCATTGCTTGCGAGCACGTGAAAGTGCCGATCATCGCCCTTACGAAACGGGACGCGGTTCTCACAAAGGAATCAACTTGTCTTCCACGTCCTGCCGCCACGGAACCTGTTAATGGGTTACAAGCGCTTTTAATGTTAAATCAATAATTAATTATGTAGATCGCACGTTACTGCCCCTGCAGGGTTGGAGGGAGAACACACTCGCAGTAGGCCGCGTAAAACATGTTGGGGTTGGGCACTAAAGAGTAAACCGAAACCGGAACGACCTGCTGGTGGCATCCTAATGGCCATGTTCCGTTTTTGTGATGGGTTGGCGCGACCACGCATCACTGATAGCAACAGTGTTGCCAACCTTTTTTTCCCCAGCGACGAACGCGTTCAGGAAGTACTCGTCATGTTGGCTTTTCCTCTTTTCCCGTTCCATCAACTTCCTTTCCAATCAAGAACTTTTCCCACCCCGTCAAGTCCACGGCACGGAGGAAATAATCTCAAACACGCTAATTTGATTACGTGCGTTGCGATTATTATTAACTCCCGTGGGCCAAAAGGACGGGGGGAACTTCCGGGCACCCCTTCCGGTCGTCACCCCCCGAACCTCGCCACACCTCAGAAGGTAAATCGATCCGGGATCGTTCTGGCTGAAAGTTGTGCGTTTAGTAGTTCTGCGGTTTTCACCTAGTAGGCGCCAACTGTCATTAGAGAGGTCGCGGAAACCTGGCGACCTTCGAGGTGGCCTACTGAGTATTTTCGCGTGTGTGTGTGTTTTTTCACCGGCCAGCTGGAAATGTAATTACCGCGGGCACGGAATTGACTGCCCAGCAGAGTAGGCTAGCACGGAAATTGATTTTTCGTTGCAGCAGGCGACGTCAACATTTGGGTTTGAACGTTTCTATTAGAAATCCTTGCCTCAAAAAAAGCCTACTTTGCCGATTTGAAGAAACAGTTATTTTTACACTTCAGTGTCAAAGCGGATGATGAAATCGTAAAATTGGTCACCACGATACCTTTTGGCTGTCTTCAATAGAACAAGACTGAGTGAAAAGTTCGAAAAATTAGGTAAATTGTTGGCGAATCGGTCATTGATCGAACCCGGCATTCATGTGAAAATTCACACATGGCTGTTTAATTATGCACATTCGCACGATGGGTCGGGATGCGGTCTAGTTAGTTCTCGGAATGAAGACCCGACAGCAAATTTCGCACCACTCGAGAGGAAATAGTCAAATTTGTTGTTTGAAAGGGTAAGAAATGTAACTGTTTTGTGTGAAGAGCAAGTTTTTGTCTGTAAGATCATGTGATATCTTATAAGTTGATACGACAAAAGTACTTATTTTATATCATATTTGATGTTTATATCTGATATTTAACAAATCAAATTTAAACTAATATTTAAAATTCTTAAAATTTTTAAAATTCTTAAAATTCTTAAAATTCTTAAAATTATTAAAATTCTTAAAATTCTTAAAATTCTTTAAATTCTTAATATTCTTAAAATTCTTAAAATTCTTAAAATTCTTAAAATTCTTAAAATTCTTAAAATTCTTAAAATTCTTAAAATTCTTAAAATTCTTAAAATTCTTAAAATTCTTAAAATTCTTAAAATTCTTAAAATTCTTAAAATTCTTAAAATTCTTAAAATTCTTAAAATTCTTAAAATTCTTAAAATTCTTAAAATTCTTAAAATTCTTAAAATTCTTAAAATTCTTAAAATTATTAAAATTCTTAAAATTCTTAAAATTCTTAAAATTCTTAAAATTCTTAAAATTCTTAAAATTCTTAAAATTCTTAAAATTCTTAAAATTCTTAAAATTCTTAAAATTCTTAAAATTCTTAAAATTCTTAAAATTCTTAAAATTCTTAAAATTCTTAAAATTCTTAAAATTCTTAAAATTCTTAAAATTCTTAAAATTCTTAAAATTCTTAAAATTCTTAAAATTTGTGAAATTCATAAAATTTTTAAAATTCATATTTTTTTCAATTCTGAAAATACATTAATTTAAATAACTTTGTGAAATTTGTAAAATTTGTTTTAATAAATTTATAAAAAAGTGGAATGTTTTTAATTATAGTACTAACATTATTTACCAAAATTTTGATTTCAAAATTAAATAAGAATATCTTTTTTTTTATTCGACTTCGAATAATTGAAATTCGTATTATTGAATCTGGGCAGAAATTTAAATACAAAGTTGTTTGACTTTGGTAATGGCTCATTTTGAATCTAAATTAAAACAAGAAAGTATGTATATGTTTAAGAGTATAATTTTTATTATGAAATATGTTATCCAAAACCTTTTGATTGATTTACAATGATATGAGATTAATGAGGTTGAAAGGCAATGCCTTTAAATTAAAAATTCCAGTAGGGTACTTGTCCTCATACCTCTACAATACCAACCATGCTAAATGTGCGACAAATACCTCACTTCGCACGTTAAAACAGTCATTATCGGGCGCACTTTGCGAAATCTCACACACGAAAATTAGCGCAAAAAGTCAAACCCATCCGTTCGCGCCGCCAAATTTCCCATGACTTTTTCCTGTGTGATAATTTCTGCCTTATTGCCAATCTCTTCTCTTCGTCGAGGTTCGCTCGCTTACTTTTGTGCAAATTCGTGTACTTTTTTTTTTGCAAATCAATGTGCACTGTGAAAAATTTTGTGGTTGAATTTAAAGCTGATGAGCATTTATCTCAGAATTTTTGTTCAACTGTGCCTCAAAATTTAAGTGCTGCCCCTTTTTGCCTGGTCTTTTGGGCACACACACTTCCAACCTCGGATTAAAACACACTTTGCGGCATGAAGCTCGCGTAAGTTGTGCGAAATGAAGATCGCACGCAAATTTCGGCGGCCATGAAAAACAGGTCAAAATCTGTCAAGTAACGGCAAATTGGCCCGCGAAAGTACTGCCGGGTTCGCATTTTTGCGGAATTTTGCGAAGAACTCGCACATGTCGCTGATCAGCTGATTCGGCATTGTTTCAGGGGTTAGTCGAGGTTTTGCGTGTTTACAGTTCATCTGATCAAGATTGTACTCGTTTTTTTTGCTGTTGTTGCGCTAAACAAGTACACGAAAGTGTACGGAAAGTGCAAGATTACTCTGTAAAGAAGGTGAAATCTGATGACCAACAAAGATGGCGTTGAACTTTTTCATGACATACTGCAATCAACGTGGCGGAGGTTTGTAACTCTTTATGACAGCTGACTTGTTCTTTTCTTGCGTGTCGTGGACTACTAGATGTTCAGAAAACTAGAACCAAGGTACACTTTAAATTGAAACACGCAAAATGGACGTGGGAAGTCATTTCCACCCTCGCACCTGTGCGAGGACCACAGACAAGCAGATTTAATATACTGAAAAAAAATCCAGCAATGACAATTTAAACGGTCAATTTGAACGATCAGAAATTCACCACAGCGAATTTGAACTCACCACTGCTTTTGAAAGTTCGCTGATTTACGTCGATTTGTCTGTGACAGAACTTTCGCTTCTTGGCGCACGCAATGCTCGCAAACACGACCCCAAAAGTGAAACAATGTGTTCAACCCCTTGCTTCTGCAGTTTGTGGTGCGGACAGACAATCTGACAGATGGATATGCAACACGCGTAGCAGCACGCGTCACGGTAGGCCTTGGCCAGGTGCGACGAACAGGACGCGTGCACGCAAATCATGGCCTACTCCGTCCGAACTTCATGCGTTTGTTGACGCCGTAAAACATTGTTGTTCAAAGGGTAAATGTTTTCGACTGTTTTGACGATCGTAAATAACATATGAGACAAAATTGATGAAATCTACGAAGGCTGACTGTTTCCAGTGACGTCAAGCGTTTCATGAATTGTGGGCAATCAATGTCCGCCGTACGTGATTTGTCTTTCGTTATCTAGAATATGGGCCACGAAATCGCAGTAATTCCATTCTATTTTATTATGCTACACACTTGGAAAGTGACATTTCCATATGAATGGCGCCCATTTGCACGAATTAGACCAGTTTTGCTCATTGTTTCAGGTTCTTTGTCGTTTGTGAATAACGGATTTTGATTGGGAAATAAATTGCAAGTCATGTCAAAGTGATCAAAACTGTAAAAAATCAACACCTTACTTTTATTCAACCAAAAAATTTAAAACTCAAAAAAAGTCACCGAAAAAGTGCACAAGTCAAAAATGAAAGACATCCGACCCGGTGTGACCTTATCGGGTTCGCGTGACAACTTCCCGTTTTTATTGACAGCCGACTCGAGTGCCGAGACCGAAACCCTCAAGCGTCGACCAACACAGTCCGCGGGGACACTCGGGGTGGCAAAATAGCCACAAAACGTTATTGATCCCTGGTTGGCAACAAAACATACTCAAGGTGGAGAAATTCCTTCACCCGTCCGTACGTTAGGTGGCCGTCGCGCCACCACACTGAAATAGATCGACGCACGAAATTCCTTCGCGGTCAATCATGCATTCTAATGAGGCTCGGGCACAGAGTAGGCTGTGGGACCTACGAAACTGGAACTCAGGAACCACCTTCACCTTAAAAAAAGTGAGGCACACGATGATGATGATAATGACGGCGATGACGTGGGACTAGAATAAACGATAATTGAGTCGATCATGCGATGGGGGAACTTCTTTTGTATTTCAGGTAAATTTAGCTTCATTTGAGAATGTCAACCCCCTCCGGAATGAATAGATGTGTGGTGCATCGATTGGTGGGTGACCTTCGTTTGCTCTTTTATAATGGGATAATTTGAAAATTGACGCGCGATTCTCGCGAAATTGTCGCGTGCGTTTTGTTCAGTGTTCTCCAGTGTTTGCGCTTGCGACAGATTATAATGTCATTACCAGGAATAATATTTTTCTGCTTTGTTGGCCGGAGGCTCATTGTACTCGTGCTGTTTTAGGTAAATATCAAGTGTGGCACGTTGCCATCGAAATTGTTGACAAACTGCCAGAGCCTAACCGTCCGTAACGAACCACTTTATACCGAAATAATTACGGCGAGAGGTGTGAAATATGCTCCCAACGCAAAAAAAAGCCTAATCGGCTCATTTGAAAAACATGGCATTCCGTAACTCGCACCGCGTTTGCATACCTTCCAGGCGTTCGCATTACTTGCAAATGACTTGTATTATAATGTTAATGCTAATACCCGTGCCGTCCTCACACGGTTGGCGCGAAACCGCGCCAGGGCATCAATAACAAGTCATAAATTTCTGGGCCGCCGCCGCCGCCGCACCACGTGGAAAGTGGCATATGTGTCTGAGCACTGGTGCATAATTAAGCGCATAAACATGGCTAATTAGCAGCGTGAACGTGTGTCGTCAAATGACACACACCGCGATGAGAAGGAGGATTTGCGTTTTTTGTTGCTACCTGTTTTTGTAATTTTGCGAGATAAAATTTCATGGCTGTGTAATTTAGATACTGTTTGATGCAACTTGTTTGCACCATCTTAGCTTTAAAGATTGGCAAACATTTGAAATCTAAGCAATTTTGTGCAAGCTTAGTCATAAAATATACGTATCTTAAATTAAGTGCAAACTTTTCTCAGTGCAGCTTACTGCAGGTGACAGTTTGGAAGAGTTGCCAATTACAGGAAAAAAAAAATCAAATCATAAATGATTTTTTAAATCTATTTCGCATTAGTGTGCATTGTAAATACGATGTAAACTTTCCTCAGTGTGGCTGCTCAAAAAAGACAGTTTAACAGTGTTGTCAAATGTTTCTCAAAACTCTGAAATCGCAAATTATTCCTAAAATCTGATTGGCTATAGTAGGCATTGCAAATATAGTCTTAACTTTTCTCAGTGTAGTTACAGCGGATGACAGTCAAGCAGTGTTCCCAGCTGTAATAAAAAAATGAAATTCTTATTAATTTCAAAATATTGTGAACAATTATGCATTGCTAATATGTTGTAAATTCCTCAAATCTATTTTACCAACACCAGAAATGGATTCTATATATTTTTTTTAATTGGCTCAAACTTTCTGCCCAAAGAAGTCACTTTGTGCCAGTGATTCGCCCACGGACGAACGGACATGACACCACGAACAAATTTGACTCATTTTTCTGAGGCAAAATTCAAATTTCAGCCATATAAAAATACGTTAAAACCGCGATGAAACACTAGCGCCGTCTGTGCTCACATTGGCGAACTATATTTATTTTGATGTTATTCCACTTTCCGTCAAAATGTTGTCATGCTGCGGTGATTGAAAAATGTCATTATCATTATCCGCTACCAATAGCTTTACATTGCGCGCAGTTCATGTTGCGCTAACGTTAGTTCTACATTTTTGATTGATATCAACAATACTATCTGGAGCGAATCATAAATATAAAAGTAAACAAAACAAGCAGGATGTGCAAACTTTATGTTAAATTTAGTAAGTTAGTTTATTTTGTTTAACAATTTTCCTGGATATTTGAGTTTTTTGTCATTTTGCTCACGATGCAGCATCATGTTTTTTAACGAGTTCTGAAACGAGTCTAGATTGTCTCGCAGAGGTGGATTTACAGTGGAGAGTGGAGCATGGATTAAAGAATTGACTGCCAAAATAAAGGGGGGGAGGTCAGGCTGTGAAAGGTTACCAAACGTTTGTTCCGTCGGCGTTTGTAGGTGAGGTAGTCTGTCGGTGAGAGAGATAAGTTAATAAGGTTTGGTTTGTTGAAATAAAACGCAATGAAGTTTAGATTTTCCCACTTTTTTTATTAGCTCAACAAGTATGATGATCGCACTGCGTACCAGTACTCTGGATAATCGCTTGTCCCATCCATTCTAGCACGATCGAGGGTTCACTTTTTAATGCACCAATGACTTCCGGGCGAACGTATCAGTTTTGGCTCCGTCCGTTGATTGAAATAGGCGTAGGGGGTTGATCATATTCAGCTATATTTTCTATTCATGATTATGTACGAGCTGCCAGGTTCCAACTGCTCCTCGGAATTCAACCAAACGTGGACGAAAACAGACAGTTCTGCTGAACCAAGCGGGTTGCCGTTAAACACGTCCTCGCCATGTGGAGTGATCGTACTGTTAGAGTTGCCGGTCCACTTTTCTTTGTCCTCCTGGTCACATGGGCCACCAAGGTCATCGTTTAACTCGCTCGCATGTCCAAGGGCAACTTGGCTGGTGGGGTCTTCGTTCATCTCGTCCTCGGATTCCAGCCACTCCTCATGCGCGGTACGGTTCCAAGACTGCAAATCATATTTATTTAGAAAAAAAAGTGTTTACATGACAAAGCAAATCATACCCTTGGCCCGGTCCATGATGCCGTAAATCCTCTCCCACAAAACGGCTTGTTCCAGCCTGAGCCACATGGGAGGGAAGAAATGAACAGCCAACAATTTGCGGAACGGTCCCGAATCGAAGCCCTCTGCCTGGTCGACCCCGAATCCGGAAATCTTCTTCCGCAAAATGCACCTAGCTCCATTCCGTTTCGCTTGTTGGATCACGCGAAACCTCGCACTTCCGTCCCATTTTATTTGAATTTTCTACGACCACGGACGAACGGACATGACACACGCAACACGCAAATCGACGATTCTGAATCAAACTCTGAAAGCAAACTGTCAAGTGGAGCAAACTGACAAATTTTGTTTTGACATTTGCGCTCGCGTTCTGAAGGCAAGCCGATAAAAATAAGAAGAAGACGAAAAAGAAGACCAGCTTCAAAATCAAAATGCTGGTGTCATGTCCGTTCGTCCGTGATTCGCCCATACAAGGCTAATATTAATATTCTAAAATCTTTATCTTTTGAAGTTGTAGGTATTGATGAGGACTATTAAGAAAATCATTTGTACACGGATTTTTTTTGCCGATTTTTAATAAACATTTTTTTAAATGGTCAATTTCCCTAAATTTCTGGAAGACATAAAAACACACCTTTTGATTATTAGAAAAGCATAAACAAAAGTTGCTTCTGAGTTATTTTTTTTATTTTTACAAAAACTTATTCATGCAAAATCCATACTTTAGACAAAAATGTTGCTGCCAAATAAGGCTGGTACAGAACTTATTAAAACAAATTTGAAAAAGTAGGAATTTTACTTTTTTTAACTTCATTCAAAATCAAATTTTCAATCGAAAAGTACATTACAGATTATTTCATAAATTGCACTGTTTTTCAAGATGTAGCAACTTAAAGTTCAATTCTAATTGAGAAATTTCCGGGCTTTAAATTGTATCCGTGATTGTTTATTCCTGAAAATATTTGCTTCGAAAAGTTGAGCAAATTTGTAATGACATTGAAACTATAGACATCACTCTCTAACATTTCACTAGGGCGTTTTATTGAGTGTTTGACATTTTTAAAATGTTTGTCTTGATTGCCATTTAAAATATTTTGTTTGGATAGTTAAGAAATTTTCACAAATGTTTTTTTCAATATCAAATAGGACCTATAGTTTCTGGTTCTAGAAAAAAAGTTCCGTTCTGATGAGACTAAAAAAACTTTTTTTGTTTCTTTTTCTTTAATTTGTTGTATTTCACCAACTAGAGGTCCAATGTTCAATGTCTCTTAAACAATTTTATTGGAAATTTTCTCAACACCAAGATTTTTTTTTAAAAAATTGACGCTATTAAACAATCGAAAAAAGTGGAATTTTTCACATTATTCAAAAATCTATGAAGTACTTTTCGATTGTAAATTCAATTGTATATTAAAAGCTGAAGTAAAAGAAATCTATTAAATTTTCTTTTTTTCCAAAATTCACAGCGAAAATCGACGGCAATATTTTTGTCCAAACTTTCCTATAGCTCAAAATCTTTGGTTTTTTGTCCCTTAAAACATTTAACAAAATTTCAGAAAGATAAATTTTTTGACAATATTTGTTTCCGTACACAAACTTTGTTCTCTGATAATCGATATCTACAACTTTGCCGAAGACACCAAACCGATCCGAAAATTCCTTCAAATGATACAAAGTTTCGAATATTTGTCAATGACCCAAAATGGCCTTTTTGGTCATAGGAAAAGCCCCCAAAAATATTTTTTCTAAGTTTTGGTTCAATTACATCTGACGTTTAAAAATCCGCCAGAAATAAATCTTTTAAAAAGCCTACATTAAAGTTTGTCAATGCAAAATAATGCATGCCAAACCGGTTTGACAAAATCATTGGGGGTGCAAAAAAAGTAATCAAACATCCATTTTCGATTCAGCAAGAACCCCTCACATCAGACAGAGGGAGAGAGTTATTGTGCGAAGATTAATCTCCATTGTCACCAGACCAGAACCTGGAACCCCTAAACATAATCCCTTCAAATCGTTTTGCAAAAAGTGTTTTGGACATGAACCAATTCGCCCCCTTTTTGCAAGTTCCATTGAACGCTACAGACCATGGGCGTAGTCAGGCTAAAATTGCTATGTTGTACAATTTCACCCCCTTAAAAATTTCAACTCCACTGCCTTTCAACAAAGACTGACGTGTCAACTCGCTTTTTACGAAGCAAATGTGCATATTTCCCCCTTTTGTCGATTTAAATGCACACCCCATTCAAAGTAGGGGATGTTGCTGCTGCTGCTGCTGGTGTTCTGCAAGTGTCCATTTTCACATAATACATTTGTAATTAAGGGTGAAAATGGGGAAACTTTTGTACTCCCCCCAGAACAACACAACACAGCTCGAACGAAAGGGGGGGGGGGGTCCACGGATGCTGCTGGGATGGAACACGCGACGACGCTCTCGCTTCTGTAATTTATGGACCAATTGCACATTTCCGTCTGGCTGGCACGATAGGGGAGAGTGGGGGCGTAGTGAACATAACATCGGTACTTGGCAGACCGAGCTGGGCAGGGATGGCCACTTGAGAGTGTCTGGGGCAGGGTTGCAAATATTCCGGTTGTTTTGTTTCAAAAGTTTAAAAATATAAAATCTGGCAACACTCTTCTCAAACATCAAAAAGAAGATACACTGAGAAAAATGTACGCCAATTATTTACTATAAATTGTTAATGATTTAAATTTTGACATTTTCACATTTTTTGTAATTGAAAAAATCTCTAAAGAGTTCAATGATATTTACTGTTAATCACAGTAAATCAAAATGACACCTACTGAAAACAGCAAATTTGCAACCCTGCCTTACGGCCAATCGGCCGATTTCCTGGTCGGGACAGAAACTTCCGGACGGTGCGGAGGAGGCGGATTTAATTTGAATTTGTCGAACCTCATCCTTTCCCGGAAGGGCTCTCGTTGCAGCAGCCAGAACCCTCTGAAGGGATGCTTTCGGAATGGAATAATTGTTGTGTTTTGCGAACAAGTGCCAGCAGTGCGACAAGTCAGACCCGTGTCGAGTGTGTGTGTGTGCTGCAATGGTAAATTGGAATCGATTATCTCACACTCTGGGCTTTTTTTGAGGTCACACATTTTGTCGAAATGTTGTGCAGAATTAAACAATTTCCGGCAGCCTGTGCTGCCGGTGGAGACTAAGGAAAAACAACACGTTGAAAAGTTCAATCATTAATACGAGTTTAATTAGACTCGATAAATGAATCCAAATCGATCGATCAGATCTCGGTAGAAACGTTAAACGGTGGATATTCATTTTTGTTTGGACACGACTCTTAATGAAGCCATCAAAGTTGGAGTGGCATCAGAATTGTTGTTTAAACGATACACAGTAAAAAATAATGAAGTTATTTCTTCTCAATAAGAATTTGTTGTGAAAACAAAACACAAACAAGGAAAAGTGTCATGTTTTGGGGGCCACAACCGCGCGCATGGTCCAGGTCATAGTTTCGAAAAATACCAAGAAACAAAATCATTAACCCCCAGGTGGAACTGGTTTGACACGCGGCGCACGTGAGAAGTAATTACGAGCGACTTAATTACGGCGCCAACGACGACGCGCCACCATCAGGCTGGCGATGGTTGGATAATCTAAATAAGTTGGATTGGAAAAGTGGAGACGTGAGTGTGGTAAACGCGGTAGCAGTTTGGTGTGTTTGAATGGCTCATTGAACTCGTAAAACACCTGTCAAAATAAGTGGTACCCGGACGTAAAAAAAAAATGGGTACAGCGATCATAATTCAAGTATAATATTGAATTAATCAAAACTGATTTGAAAAAAACTCATAAAAATCCCTTAAAAGAATTACTAAAATGGCAACACTGTCAACACTTAATACACTGAATGAAATCTTCACAATCATTTTAAAGCATGCATTTCCACATTTATCAAAAAACAGATCTTTAAAAAATTTCAGTTGGGTGTCCAAACTATGGAATACACTGAAAGAAATGTCTTAAATATTTATCCGATTTTCAATGTTAAAAATTGAAACTTTTGCGTAGCATTCTGATGTTTTCAATAGAAAATATTTGAAAAAAATATTTGTATATGTATATTAAAATTTGGTCTACAATGTGAAACAAGGAAAATTATTATTTAATAGACCTATCAAAAATGAAGCTCAATTTTAAAATATTGAAATTATTTTCATTGAAAGGATCAAAAAATTTCGCAAATGTTGCAGGTATCCTTATTGAAAATTGTACCAATAGTTTTCGAGATATCGCCAGTTGAAAATAAAAAGGCTCGCTAATTAGGTGACTCTTAGGGAAATTAATTTTCATCAATTTGAGTTCTTTGTGATGCTGTATCTCAAAAACTAATTGCCAAACTTTTAAAGTTCTAGAGAGAAAATTATAAGAAATTTCATGTTTTAGGGGTATTTTTTCAAGAATTGTTTTTAAACTCAAAAAACCTTAAAAAAGGCGAAAATGTAAAATGGAAATTTTGAAACTGTACAATTTATCAAAAAAAAAGTCCAGATTTCGACATTACAAAAACAATGTTTTTGCAATTCCGTCGTGAAACTACTTACTTTTCCTGTCATTCTTGAACGACGAAATAGCCTACTTTTCTGTACCAAAAATAACAGAATCGAATAGCAACACTTTTCAAAATAAATGCTGAAAAGTTCTACTTTTCAGCACTCAAATGGGTGCTGAAAAGTTGAACTTTTCAGCACTTGTTTTGAAATGTAACGCTTTTCAACATTTTTTTGATTTAAACGATTTATTGGCAAAAAAATTAAAATTTGACATAAAATTTCACTCAGTGTGCGTTTTTTGGAATTGCAAAAATTTTTGTATGGAACTCGGTGCAAAACTTGATTTTTTCAGCACTCTTCGTATTTATAAAACTCGGTGAACCTCGTTGGATAAATGTACGACTCGTGCTGAAAAAATCCTCTTTTTGCAACTTGTTGCATAACCTATTATTTTTTCAAAAAATTATATCTCTTAGTGATAAACAAATTAGGAAAATAAAACGATTATTTCTGGCATCTTTTTTTCCGGAAAGTCCTAATCATAACCTACAACTTTGCCGAAGACACCAAATTGATCAGAAAGCCCTACTTAAGGTTCAGAATTAATACATTTACATACCTGAGACTTGTAAGGAAAAACTAATGATGCAAAAACTTCTTTTGACAAAGAGACTTGGATGAAGTTTTATATAAATAAAAAGAAATACAAAGAAAAGTCGAGAACCACACTATTGCAATTTTATGTCAAGTTTTTGTCCCGTCTCCCCTTTTAAAATTCTAAAAAAAATCAAGTTTAAAAAAAATGCTGAAAGCTTTAATTTTCATTCAAGAAACTTGTACAATCTTTACATTGAATAACGTTTTTTTTTGTTTTTTTTTTATTAGATAGGACACTTTTTGATTATTTTTTTTGCATTTTTTTATTTTTGGACCAAAGATCGGAAATAGACCCAAACTTAAGAAAAACAAATCTTTTCATAAATTCATTGATAACTTGCCAATTTTCGGTAGGCTCTAACTGTGAACTTGTGTTAAGTATTTGATGATACTTATAGTTTCAAAACTTTAAAAATGTTGGACACGAAATTCAAATTTTAGTTATATTTGCCTTTCTCTCTTTGAATATCTCTAATGCTTGAAATAAATTATGCAATGGCAACACTGCAACTAAGATTTCAAAAGTTTTGATGCATTGAAAACAATTCATCGCACTCGTTTTTTATTTTATATTATTTTGTTTAATTTAATAATTAATTTAATTTAATAATTCGTAAAGCTGGCAACCCTGATGTCAATCTGTCAAAGCGAAATGATACACTAAAAGAAATAGTATCGAGAATTTTACATTTGGATTTATTTTTATTTATTCAGTAGAGTTCCTTCAAGGATGAATAAAATGACAAACTAGCAGCACTGCAATGTAGCTGTCATAAGAGTTACACTGAAAGAAATCGATACGTTAACTCTGCACCTTTTCATTTTTTTTTTCATTTTGTTGGTAATGTGAGTGTAAAAATAATTCATTTGACTGATTAAAAAAGCCATTACACCAGTTTCTACTGCTGCACCACGGGGGAAATCACACTATCGCGCGACATGCTAATATTACGTTCAACCATTCCGGATCTATGCAGAAGGACAACATGTCACCTTTCATCACGACCACTTCGCAGCTCGGACTGGGAGTAGCAATGTGTGATCGTCTGGGTCAGATACGGCTTGATTTATTGGATTATGAACGGTTCGTTTTGGGACGTTGGTCACTTCTGTTGGGATTTGTGCAAGTTGAAATGAAAAACATTTTTGTTTCTATAAAATAAAGTTTTGTCACTTTTCACACAACTCCAATTAATGATGTGATCAAATCGTGTAAAAACTAATAAAACAAGGAAATCATAACAATCCCCTTTCTCCATCTTTCCACAACCCTCATCTCAAAGTAAATCACACTGCTACAACATCACGTAACCTTAACGAGATTATCCCGCTCAATTTGTTCCGCTTCGTCGACCATTTTCTCTCTTGGCACTTTTTTTGCCGAGTGCAAACGTCGTCATATTTTCCCCCGCTTCTCAACCATAGTGACATGACTAACAAGTGCACGTGCCACACTGAACAAAAAATGCACTTTGAAAGCAAACGGAGAGAAAAAAAAACCTCCCCGCCCTCATTATCAGCCAGTAATAACCAGCTCGTTTTTATCTTTTTTCTCCTCTTTCAACAACACAGATTCACTGCCAGCTGAGCTAAAGTTTGATCCCGATTCCGGAACAAAAAAAAAAGTTGCTCGCGGCCACCGTACGGAACCATCACCGGATCCGGAACGCTCCCCTCCAGCGTAGGGCAACCGATGCGCCCTCGAAGGGCCCCCCCGCCGCAAGCCGTCATCTGTTGGTGGTGAGTCAAAATTAAGCAAAACTCAGCAAAAAAATCAGCAAATTCTCGAAATCGTCGCTCCCCTCGTTTGTTTACCAAGTGTCTGTTCCCCCCCGTTAATGAACCGCCGGTATATTGACACAATCAAGTGAGTTGAGGGGCACCCTGTGCGGGTTTTCAGCAGAAAAAACGATATCAAACTGAGCAAATATTGTGCTTACCGCTTTGCCGCAGACAACGCCGACCAGTTGGTTGGCTGCATTTGGCGCAAACAGTTTTCAATCAGCTCGAGAGTTGAGCAAATGTAGTCAGTGAGATGAAAGAGTTTTTTGGGAGAAGGGTTATTTAAAATACAATGCACGCTTATTTGTGTTTCAGCAAAAAGATTGTCGTAATTAATCTTTTTTTTAAACAAAGCAATTAAATTGTAATTTTGATACAATTTTATTTGAAATTTAAATCCAGACAGGAATTTTATCCAGCAAATTATTTTGATTATTTGAGCGTGTAGAGCATTCGCCATTACTGCAACTTTTTGTTTAAAATGTACCTTAGTCTATGTCTATAAAGTCACTCGTATGGTAAGATAATACATAATATTGCATGCAAACAAACTTGGAGCAGCGCATGGAGATTACTAGGGTTTGTGAATTTTCCCGATTTCGCGGACAGCGTGAAATTCGTGAAATTTGAAGATTTCCGTGAAATCCCGTGAAATTTATCAATTTTCCCAAATCATTTTTTTTAAATAATAGAGCAATTCCAGCCCAAAACAGGAATTTTTTAGGTACTTTTTTCTCGACCCTCTCCGATTTCAATGAAACTTTGTAGACATGTTATCCTACGCTTATATAAGCCATTTTTGTGTATATGGAGCCAGTTACACTCGACAATGACATTTGAGAAGGGCGTAAGTGTTTTGAATATTTTTGTTTTTCTTAATTTAAATATTGCTGTATCTTGTAGCCGTTGCATCGTATCAAAAAGTGGTCAAAGACAAACTTGTAGGAAATTTGACGGGCTTTTCGATAAAAATACACTGAAAGAAAAAAACACCCAACTTTTATGAGATTTTTTGATTTTTAAGTTTAAAAGTCAAATTTGAGGGGGAGCCCACGATTTTTTTTCGTTCAAAATTTTTGTGAAGATAGCCTAAGATGTTACAAAAAGACTCACGAAAAATGCAGGATGGAGCAACTCACCTAAAAAAACACAAAAATCATTTACTGAGACTGTTTTTTTGAAAAGTGCTCTAAACGTCAAAATTTTCAAAAACCGAATACGGGAATCAATTCTCCAGACAATTTTACATAAAAGTCTCCATATTGACTACCGTCCTAAGTCAAATCCTTGTGAAGTTACAGCGGTTTTAAAAATAAAAATGTTGAAAAAATAGGTTTTTTGATGGTTTTTGGCAATTTCTATATGACAGATTTGATTTTTCAGTCTCGTAAATATTTTTACCGGAAAGCTCGTCCAATTTCCCATAAGTTTGTCTTTGACCACATATAAATTGGATGTATGAGCTATACACACTTTTCAAAAAAACAGTTTCAGTAAATGATTTTTGTATTTTTTTGGTGAGTTGCTCCATCCTGCATTTTTCGTGAGTCTTTTTGTAACATCTTAGGCTATCTTCACAAAAATTTTGAACGAAAAAAAATCGTGGGCTCCCCCTCAAATTTGACTTTTAAACTTAAAAATCAAAAAATCTCATAAAAGTTGGGTGTTTTTTTCTTTCAGTGTATTTTTATCGAAAAGCCCGTCAAATTTCCTACAAGTTTGTCTTTGACCACTTTTTGATACGATGCAACGGCTTCGAAATACAGAAGTATTTACATTCCGAATTTCAAAAATATTTAAAACACTTACGCCCTTCTCAAATGTCATTATCGAGTGAAACTGGCTCCATATACACAAAAATGGCTTATATAAGCGTAGGATAACATGTCTACAAAGTTTCATTGAAATCGGAGAGAGTCGGGTACAACCGATTCCCTATTTGACATGGAATTGCTCAATAACATAATCAATATTTCATTCATAAAATACTTTTTATGTAAATTTTATTAGCTTTCAATTGAAAAGTGTGATATGAACCATTTGAAAAATTGTTAGCAAAACCTACATAAACATGAAATTGATAGAAAATTTATTAAGAAGTGAATGCTGCGAAAACTTAAATGAGGTTAACAAAAATCAGTCGAAAAAAAAATATTCTTGCAATTTTTTTACAAATTCTCTTTTTTTAACCGAAACTTGTTAAATTTGTGTATATTGTGATATTTTTTTAAAGATTGCACCGATTTTTTTATTTTTATTGAATTTTTTCAGAAATCAATTAACGTTTTTTTAAAAGTAACATTTAGTGAAAAAAGTCGTCTTTCCCTTTTCCTCCGGTCAATTATTTAACCGGAGGAGCAAAAAAAAATAGAAAATAGATTGAAAATTGTATTTCATCAGAGTAAAGAAAAATATCGAGAAATAAGATTGCTTTTTACTTGATTTTTGGATTTTTTTTTAATTACTAAAAGTTTTTTTTAGTTTCTCGTTGAAATATAGTTAAGATTTTTTAAGTTTATTTAAAACAATATATAATAAAGCATAAAAAGTAGTTTTTATAAGTTTAACATAAGATTTTGATAGTTATTTTAATATTTTTCACGTTCAGCGAAATTTTCGTGAAATTTGGTGTTTTGAAATTAAGGTCCCCGTGAAATTTGCAATTTTTGAGCGTGAAAAATCACTAAGCCTAGAGATTACCCAACTGTTGAGTTTGTTTGGGTTTGTGACGTGCTGAACAAGTATACGCTGTATAGATGTAAACAATAACTTCTGCTGTTTGCTAGTTTGTTCTATCAGTGCAATAGTTGTCTTTTATCGACTCCCTTCGTCCAAATAGGCCATTTTGCATCATTGGTTTTTCCATACAAACTTAGGAGCTCTTCACACAAAAGTGCTATGGAAATGTTCGAAAACTTCGAAATCTTGAGAAAGGACTTTCCAATCGATTTGATTTCTTCGGCAAAAAAAGGTTCCGTGACCTAAAACCGTCCAACTTCAAGCGAAGCTTATTTGGGGACGCCGTGGAGATTTTCCCTTATCCTCTTGAAAATGTTGGAACATCAACACTTCCGGTCTTCTAAATCCATTTCCAAGGTTTTTTTTTCATGCGTTCATGAAATTCGGAACAATGCAAGGTTTGTTTTTGAACACTTTTTTCGTGGTTCTGAATTTCATGAAAGCTTGTTCACAATTTTGGGAACTGATTTTTCTCCGTGTATGAACTGCTAAACAAATTTCAAGTGTTCAATATAATAGAGTTCCTTGCAAAAATAATCTGCTTGAGCCATATTAGACGGAACTTGCATTAATTTTAGCTGCTTTTTCAACTGAAGTTTCAATTTTGACATACAAATAAAAAATGCGAAAAGTTCGTTCACCAACTCTGTGTTACTCCTGAAATCTTTAAAACAGTTTTTTTTTTTCATTTCGAAAGTAGCTGAAAATAACAACCAAAAGTCACTGAACTATAATAACTTCATTTTACACGCAGTCCAAGCAACCCGTGACCGCGATTGCTAAGAACATCAAAGGCTCAGTTGACTGCGTCAAAACCGGTTGCCCAGCAACCGGTATCACGCCACCTAGATGGATGCCTTTTGTCGCGAAATTAGGATCTTCCGACCATATTTAATAGTCATGACCTACCAAGATGGAAAAAGGGGAACATGCAATAAATTTTTAACGACGGTTTTTTTTGCAAAAAAGCCTCACCCGTTTTTAAATTTGTTATAAAATTAGACATTGGTCGGATTCTTATACATCTCCTTTTTGATCTTCCTCAGGGGAAGTCCCACAAAATCAGCCAATCTAACGGCTGTTAGGTGATAAATTGTCGGCGCGTCGAGGTGGCGAAAGTTCTGTTAAGCTCAACACTTCTTCTTTTGTTTCGCTTGAAATCGAATTGGAATTCCAGAGGCAGTGACGAAATTTGCATACAAGTCGAGCAGATGACTAATTACGCGACATGGAAATCTAATCGCCATAATTGTCTGCCTTATTCCACCTGTCTTCTGCGGAGATAGTTGAGCTAGGTTCGGGTTTCAATTTCGTCACGTAACGAGCTTGGAACGTGGAACGACGGCGTCGTTGAGCGCGGTGAGTGCATGAGGCGCCAGATAATCAAGGTGAAAACGGAGAGGTGTCTTCTTTCCCAAACGGGTAACCCTTGGCGTCCTTTACTGTAATTAATTGAATATTTTTTAAATATTTCATCAAATATCTCATAGCAAGTTAAAAAAAAATGAAAAATATTGTGTCTCAAAATAAAAAATAAAAAATAAAACCCTCAATAAACCAAGGGTTAACCAGCCTTCCCAAAGCCACGTGTGTGGCGTGCCATTAATTCTGTGGTACATGAAATCCAAAACTCTTCTTCCTTCTCAAGAGGGCTTGCTGGCCCATCAATCCATCCATCCATCTATCCATTTTTAGCTCCTCCATAGCACACTTAAAGCTCTCAACAGTGCAGGTAACGTGGCGAGACGACGATCCGCCCACACAGCCCACCCATCCCCCCGATTTGTTAGCGTGAGTGACAATGATGAATGGGATTGCACACGATGGGCTCCGGTGAGTTGTTTCTCACCCCAAATCAAGGGCTTTTACTTCTTGTTTGCTGCAAGTTTTCGTTGGAGGAATAGTTGTGGGAATTTTCTTCTAGGTAAAATTTAGAGGAAATTTAAAATTGAAGCTATATTTTTTGGATTTTTTGACATAGTTTGTTTTCTTTTTTATCCCTTTCCAAGAAATGTTTCCCTTCAATGTTTTTTTCTTCTAAATTTCAAAGTAACCTTCTCAAACGCTAGTAATTTTTAATGAGCAAACGTATTATTTTTTTTAAGAATTAGAGTTTTTGATTGTTTTTCCTCAATTTATATGATTTTCTGTTATCCTGGGACAATTTTTCAAAATTTTCATCATGTCTTAAATCATCAAAAAAAAAAAAAAGTGCGAAATTTTGGTGAAATGAACAAAATGTGCATTATTTCTAAATATTAATCTTGCTGGTTTTTTTTTTTTCAAAAGAATCTAAACATTTGAAAAATGAAGAATTTTAAGAATTTTAAGAATTTTAAGAATTTTAAGAATTTTAAGAATTTTAAGAATTTTAAGAATTTTAAGAATTTTAAGAATTTTAAGAATTTTAAGAATTTTAAAAATTTTAAGAATTTTAAGAATTTTAAGAATTTTAAGAATTTTAAGAATTTTAAGAATTTTAAGAATTTTAAGAATTTTAAGAATTTTAAGAATTTTAAGAATTTTAAGAATTTTAAGAATTTTAAGAATTTTAAGAATTTTAAGAATTTTAAGAATTTTAAGAATTTTAAGAATTTTAAGAATTTTAAGAATTTTAAGAATTTTAAAAATTTTAAAAATTTTAAGAATTTTAAGAATTTTAAGAATTTTAAGAATTTTAAGAATTTTAAGAATTTTAAGAATTTTAAGAATTTTAAGAATTTTAAGAATTTTAAGAATTTTAAGAATTTTAAGAATTTTAAGAATTTTAAGAATTTTAAGAATTTTAAGAATTTTAAGAATTTTAAGAATTTTAAGAATTTTAAGAATTTTAAGAATTTTAAGAATTTTAAGAATTTTAAGAATTTTAAGAATTTTAAGAATTTTAAGAATTTTAAGAATTTTAAGAATTTTAAGAATTTTAAGAATTTTAAGAATTTTAAGAATTTTAAGAATTTTAAGAATTTTAAGAATTTTAAGAATTTTAAGAATTTTAAGAATTTTAAGAATTTTAAGAATTTTAAGAATTTTAAGAATTTTAAGAATTTTAAGAATTTTAAGAATTTTAAGAATTTTAAGAATTTTAAGAATTTTAAGAATTTTAAGAATTTTAAGAATTTTAAGAATTTTAAGAATTTTAAGAATTTTAAGAATTTTAAGAATTTTAAGAATTTTAAGAATTTTAAGAATTTTAAGAATTTTAAGAATTTTAAGAATTTTAAGAATTTTAAGAATTTTAAGAATTTTAAGAATTTTAAGAATTTTAAGAATTTTAAGAATTTTAAGAATTTTAAGAATTTTAAGAATTTTAAGAATTTTAAGAATTTTAAGAATTTTAAGAATTTTAAGAATTTTAAGAATTTTAAGAATTTTAAGAATTTTAAGAATTTTAAGAATTTTAAGAATTTTAAGAATTTTAAGAATTTTAAGAATTTTAAGAATTTTAAGAATTTTAAAAATTTTAAGAATTTTAAGAATTTTAAGAATTTTAAGAATTTTAAGAATTATAAGAATTTTAAGAATTTTAAAAATTTTAAGAATTTTAAGAATTTTAAGAATTTTAAGAATTTTAAGAATTTTAAGAATTTTAAGAATTTTAAGAATTTTAAGAATTTTAAGAATTTTAAGAATTTTAAGAATTTTAAGAATTTTAAGAATTTTAAGAATTTTAAGAATTTTAAGAATTTTAAGAATTTTAAGAATTTTAAGAATTTTAAGAATTTTAAGAATTTTAAGAATTTTAAGAATTTTAAGAATTTTAAGAATTTTAAGAATTTTAAGAATTTTAAGAATTTTAAGAATTTTAAGAATTTTAAGAATTTTAAGAATTTTAAGAATTTTAAGAATTTTAAGAATTTTAAGAATTTTAAGAATTTTAAGAATTTTAAGAATTTTAAGAATTTTAAGAATTTTAAGAATTTTAAGAATTTTAAGAATTTTAAGAATTTTAAGAATTTTAAGAATTTTAAGAATTTTAAGAATTTTAAGAATTTTAAGAATTTTAAGAATTTTAAGAATTTTAAGAATTTTAAGAATTTTAAGAATTTTAAGAATTTAAAGAATTTTAAGAATTTTAAGAATTTTAAGAATTTTAAGAATTTTAAGAATTTTAAGAATTTTAAGAATTTTAAGAATTTTAAGAATTTTAAGAATTTTAAGAATTTTAAGAATTTTAAGAATTTTAAGAATTTTAAAAATTTTAAGAATTTTAAGAATTTTAAGAATTTTAAGAATTTTAAGAATTTTAAGAATTTTAAGAATTTTAAGAATTTTAAGAATTTTAAGAGTTTTAAGAATTTTAAGAATTTTAAGAATTTTAAGAATTTTAAGAATTTTAAGAATTTTAAGAATTTTAAGAATTTTAAGAATTTTAAAAATTTTAAGAATTTTAAGAATTTTAAGAATTTTAAGAATTTTAAGAATTTTAAGAATTTTAAGAATTTTAAAAATTTTAAGAATTTTAAGAATTTTAAGAATTTTAAGAATTTTAAGAATTTTAAGAATTTTAAGAATTTTAAGAATTTTAAGAATTTTAAGAATTTTAAGAATTTTAAGAATTTTAAGAATTTTAAGAATTTTAAGAATTTTAAGAATTTTAAGAATTTTAAGAATTTTAAGAATTTTAAGAATTTTAAGAATTTTAAGAATTTTAAGAATTTTAAGAATTTTAAGAATTTTAAGAATTTTAAGAATTTTAAGAATTTTAAGAATTTTAAGAATTTTAAGAATTTTAAGAATTTTAAAAATTTTAAGAATTTTAAGAATTTTAAGAATTTTAAGAATTTTAAGAATTTTAAGAATTTTAAGAATTTTAAGAATTTTAAGAATTTTAAGAATTTTAAGAATTTTAAGAATTTTAAGAATTTTAAGAATTTTAAGAATTTTAAGAATTTTAAGAATTTTAAGAATTTTAAGAATTTTAAGAATTTTAAGAATTTTAAGAATTTTAAGAATTTTAAGAATTTTAAGAATTTCAAGAATTTTAAGAATTTTAAGAATTTTAAGAATTTTAAGAATTTTAAGAATTTTAAGAATTTTAAGAATTTTAAGAATTTTAAGAATTTTAAGAATTTTAAGAATTTTAAGAATTTTAAGAATTTTAAGAATTTTAAGAATTTTAAGAATTTTAAGAGTTTTAAGAATTTTAAGAATTTTAAGAATTTTAAGAATTTTAAGAATTTTAAGAATTTTAAGAATTTTAAGAATTTTAAGAATTTTAAGAATTTTAAGAATTTTAAGAATTTTAAGAATTTTAAGAATTTTAAGAATTCTAAGAATTTTAAGAATTTTAAGAATTTTAAGAATTTTAAGAATTTTAAGAATTTTAAGAATTTTAAGAATTTTAAGAATTTTAAGAATTTTAAGAATTTTAAGAATTTTAAGAATTTTAAGAATTTTAAGAATTTTAAGAATTTTAAGAATTTTAAGAATTTTAAGAATTTTAAGAATTTTAAGAATTTTAAGAATTTTAAGAATTTTAAGAATTTTAAGAATTTTAAGAATTTTAAGAATTTTAAGAATTTTAAGAATTTTAAGAATTTTAAGAATTTTAAGAATTTTAAGAATTTTAAGAATTTTAAGAATTTTAAGAATTTTAAGAATTTTAAGAATTTTAAGAATTTTAAGAATTTTAAGAATTTTAAGAATTTTAAGAATTTTAAGAATTTTAAGAATTTTAAGAATTCTAAGAATTTTAAAAATTTTAAGAATTTTAGGAATTTTAATAATTTTAAGAATTTTAAAAATTTTAAGAATTTAAAATTTTTTAAAAATTTTAAGAATTTTAAGAATTTTAAGAATTTTAAGAATTTTTAGAATTATAAAAATCAAACTTGCATTTTTTTGGGTTTTTATTAGGTAGGATAATACATTTCCCTTTTTTATGTTTTCTCAATGTTCGCTCAAGGTGCACAACTTGTCACAGCTCACGTCACATGGTCTGACCACACAAACTTCATGTATAGTTCCTTATCCGTTCATATCTATGCCCGTCTTTTTTTCACGTTCCCCGCTCCAAAGCTTCCCATCCCAAGCCCAGCTCAATCTTGATAATCCCTCGTTTTTCCGCCAAATCCATTCTGCTTTTCGCCAGATTTTCCCCCGCATGATGCTTCGTGTAGATTGTTTTATGACTGCTTTTTTCATTCGTTTGTTAAGGGCTGTGGTCAACTGCTCAAACGTCACCATAAATCTCCCACACAAGTCGTCGGATTTGCAACCCATGCTCATGTTGTTCTGTTTGTTGAACTTTTATTATGCACCTTAAAGTGGAGCGCAGCAACAGCTCACCTGAAGCACAACTTCACAGGTGGGAGAGGAAGTCAAAGAGAAAGATAGCGTTTTTTTAGTAATGAAATCAGGGCTTGAAAATGAGCGAAAATTACCACCACCTTCGAGATTGATGGATGGCGGAATTTTCAAGATAAGGCGCTTAATTTTTTATAAGTTTCTTTCCCGACTCGGCTTAAGTCATGGTTAGGGTTTTGCAATGGCATTTTTAATTCACTCGCGCGTAAATCGTAATCAGAGGGGGAGCACATTAACTCACGAAGTTGATGGTTTTAAGGGCGGCCGTTGAAATTCGTGACCTTAGACTAATTTTTAACCGTTTTAATTTGGCTTCACTTCGTGGGTGATGATTAGACGAGTTATAACTGATCTTTTTCATCGCCGGACGGAGTCAACACCCTTTTTTTCTTTGTGTTCAAAAGTGTTGAAAAATATAATAATAGAATATAAAAAGGGGCAAAATTTGGCAACGCAAGACCGCGTCATCGGAGATGAACAATGAATAGTGTTATTTTTTGGTCAACGATGACAGAAGATGGACTGATAAAAATGTACGCACCGTGGGAAGAAATATTAACTAGCGTTAAATAATTGGTTGTGAGCAAAATGCTTTGTTGATTAAAATTATGTAAGGCAAATGTATTTTTAAATTTGTCTCCCCTTAAAAATTAAATGTTCATTAAATTTGATCATTCTTGGGAGAATTGCTTTTAGATAATCTTCTACATCCTGGAGGTATAATTTCGCACAATCGTTAAATCTCCGAGGTCCTGTTTGCCTAGACAAAACACACACATTACCTCATTTCTAAGTACTCAGGTCAAAATTGCCATGCGTGTTTTACAAACAACTCAGAAAAAAACACTCTGTTTACTCCGCCAAACAGCCATCAAATCTGCAAACTTGGCACCATTATTCACCATTTGGCAAGTTCATTACCACATCGTACACTACACTACACATCGACATGAAGCCACAACAACAACAACAACATCACCTTGCCAAGAAGAGCTCCCAACTTTTGAACTTGTGTGTATGCTCTGTTTGCGCCGGTCGAAGTCATTTGTAGTGAAGCAACAGTTTGACGGTTTTTAAAGTTTTATTTGGGCTTTTGAGAACAATTTTAAATATTAAAACTTAAAAAAATATTTTTTTTTCAAAGTTCAAACAATTAAAACCTCACTGTACATGTCGAATCATCGAAAATATCGTCGCGGGTTTTTCTGTTGTTGTCTGCTCTCATCCCTCTCTCACCCTTCCTCCACCGGCATTGAAGTCTCTCTCCTCACTTGTTCACTCTCAGCGCGTCAAACACTCTGCTACCAACCGACCAACCTGGTTTGGGTAAGATTCTTCGTGGCCTGCTCGTTTTTTTTTTGTGTTTTTTGCTCGCGTGATAATTGAGTGAATCATCTTTTTATCACGATTAAATCGTTCCTCATCGTTCGCGTCACCGCCGACAGTCGTCGTCGTCGCTGGGTGGCTTTTGAGGTTTTGGGGATTACCTGCTCTAACCTGAGAGCCG
Organism: Culex pipiens pallens; assembly: GCF_016801865.2. Lineage (NCBI taxonomy): Eukaryota > Metazoa > Arthropoda > Insecta > Diptera > Culicidae > Culex > Culex pipiens. The sequence goes on from NC_068938.1 coordinate 5,280,894, forward strand.
AAAGATAACAACTCGCACTCACTTGACGAGCGGGGAAGAAGATGGCGGTGGTTGAATGGGGAGATTTTTCTCAAAAAAAAAACCCATAGAATGTAAGAAGAATTAATATTGTTTTCAAACAATATTTCAAACTTAATATAATTTGTTAAAATTTAAGTCTTGACTTGTAGTAGTCTTCTAATCGTAATCAAAATCATTTTTCATCATTTGCTAGTATAAACTATCGATTGATTTCAAGTTTGGCACATAGCCTTCCAAATAGCGGAGCAATTCTATGAAACTTCGTACAACCAATTTTGTTCGGAGCGGACTGTAGATTTTGCACTTAACTGCCGGCGGACTTGGGGAACCGGTTTTGGGAGGATCGGAAATTTCGCAAGCAAACAAAACACTAGATTTCTCTTCACTAATTTCTATTTATTACTAAAATTAACTAGGTAAAAGATGTTTTCTAGCGTTCTTCCGACGATCGCGACGCGCTCGACTTGACGTCCGACCGGTTCGGCTGCTTGCGATAGACTTGTCTCGACGCGCTCACTTCTGCTCGCTGATCTCCGTTGCGCGCCAAAATCCTTCATGAACGTCTTCGTGCGCCGTTCGTTCTCCCTCTCTTTCTCTCTCTCTCTCTCTCTCGCTAAGGCCGTCGTCAACGGTGCGCTGTTCTTCTTCTCTTCGGGCGTCGTCGTCGACGCGCTGTTGCTAGCCGCGCGCACGTCGTTGCGCGCGTTTTTCTCGTTGTTGGCAACGACGCAGACTGGGTTGCCAACTTCTTTCTCGTTTTGGTCGCAGCAAGCGCAGTGCTGCCAAATCAAAACCAAAAATTTCTTCGAGCTGACAGATTCAGGCTCGAACATCCTCCACCCGCGGAAAACTGCAAGTGTTCTCCAAGTGATCCAGATCTCGGACTTCTGCCGTCCAGTGTTGGTCGGAGTTCCGATCTTCGTTCGTTGACCAGATCCAGGCAAGTTCCGATCAATTACTTCGGGGGGCTTTCGGTTCCGCAACCTGATGCGGACCTGTTTCATCTTGTTTCCAAAAATGCTTAGCTTCATGTCGTACTTACAGGTCCTGTTGCGTAGCAGTCGCTGGGGCTGCCTTTCAGATTCCTCGTACTGAACGACTCGAGAGATGATCTTCAGTACCTCCTGTTGCAAGCCGATTGTCGGAAACCGGCATTTTTTTCTGTTTCCACCTGGACCATCTCCAGCGGCTCCAAATGTCCTTTTCGTCAGTGGGTCGGCGCACACCGACCGCTGGTATGGGTGGGTTCTTCCATAGCCACTCTTCGTCTTCTTCATAATCACTGGTGCTGCAGTTGCTCGATGCTTTGAACGCTCATCAAACCTCAGCTGTGTGCCAACTGCAGCAGCCTTGTGCGGCGTACTTGTACGCGCCGCCGTCAAGAGCGTTGATTGCAGCCGGGCGCTGCACCTTGTCTCTCCTCCTTGGAAACGCTCGACTTGGAAAGCCAGCGTTATCTTCGATGTTTGTAGCATCGCCTGGAACAGCAGGTAAAACCTTCCTTGTGCTGTTTGACCACTCACTAAACTTGTTTCCTTGTAGGTTTCACCAACTCCGCGATCTTCGATGTCCTTGTTCAACTCTGGTTCGACCTCAAACGTCGTGGCTTGAGCCCTAACCGCTTCTCCGCGTGCTTCGCTGCTTCCTGTTGTGCCGTCTGTGTCCTGGCAGAGCCTCGCTTCGTGCAAAGCCACCAAGTTGGCTCTGTCGACGAGTTGGACTCCCGCAGGAATCACCGAGGTGTTGGAACGTGGCTGCATCTGCTCCACGTCAGCCAACTCGTTCGCGTTGTGTCTGTCCAGAGTGTCCTTGATCAAGTGTGTGTCGAACTTACTTGTGATCAATAAACCACGGCAAGGGTTTGGGCTGCAGGGTTCGTTTCGAAAGTCCGCGATGGCTGACAGCGCGTCCGGCGCTAGTTGTCCAGAGGAGCTGGCCTCTGGCGTCACTTGATCCGTTTCGGCTTGTTGTGGAGCACCAGGTTGCTCCACCTTCGTTTGTGTTGTTGGTTGCTTTGGGGTTTTCCGGTACTCGGCGTGCAGCAGGGTGTTGTGCCGCTTCTTGCACGTCGCGCACACTCCGGTGGACACACACTGCGCTGAGGTATGTCCCGTCCGGAGGCAGTTGAAGCAGAGCTGCTTCTCCTTAACCTTGATCAGCCGCTGGGGGACTGCCATCTCCAGGGACTGCGGACACTTCCAGCTCTTGTGCTGGCCTAGTCCGCACACGTCCCACTTCTGTGCCGGCTCACTTCCGGCGGTCAAGACCATCTTCTGCTGACCCGGATCATCCGTTGCGTTCTGTCCGGATGTCTTCTTGGTGGGTTGTGACGAGTCCTTCTCGTCAGCGGTCTTGATCTTCTCGATGACCTTGGGCTTCTTGATCTTGGTGGTGTTCTTGGAACGTTCACCATGCGGGATGGTAAACTCCGGTCGTACCCGATCTTCCGTGTCCAGCTGCTCTGCCAGCAGCTTCCCGGAACGCTTCGGGGGTTCGTCGATGGTCGTCTCGTTGGCGCATCCGACGATCTTAGCGGTTGTTGGGTTCGTTGTCTCGTCCACCCATTGTGGTACACCAGGCGTGTACGCGATTCTTCGTCGTGTGGGCTGGCCTACTTCTAGCAGCTTCTCTTCGATGACCGTCAGGACCTCTGTGTGCAGGTCGTCGAAGGCGTCGTAGAGGGCATCTTGCTCGTCCCGTGATGTTGACGGAACCATGCCAAGGATCTGCCCGTACGCCGTGTGGTACGCATCGTACGCGGCTTCTACCTCCTTCTGGCACGTCTTCAACGCTGCCCATGTGAGCGTCGTGGCATCTTCCAAGCTGTCAAGAATAGTGGTGAGCTTACCTTGAGCCAGCTCCCGCTGGTGGACGACGTCGTTGAACCGCTCCATCTCCGCCAGCTCCTTTACACTGCTCGCTCCGCAGGGGATCACTCAGTGCACTTAGTGACCGCACTTGCCGCCGGTCTTCTTCTTCGGTGTGGCCGCCTTCTCCGAGTTCACTAGCCTATCCGGTGACTTCCTCGGGCGAAGCGCTTTGGCCACCGATGCTACAGTGGCGGTGCACTGAGCTCGGAACGGCTGCTGGAACCGTTCGCTTTCACTTCACTTTGCGTCTAACATCCGGAACCACTTTCCAGAACGTTCTTCGCGTTTTCCGGAACCACTTTCGCGGAAGTCTTCTCACTTCGAGCGTCTTCACTTCCGGACCAAGTTCGAAGAAGGTTTTCGTTCCTTACAGGACCAATTCCCGAAAGCTTCTTCCGACTCTGCCTGCAACTTCCGCTTCTTCTTCTCTGGAGTCGACGCGTCCTTGCTCAGCGCCGCTCCCGGGAGTTATTGCAGGCACTTTATGGCAGTTTCCGGCACAAGAGGGACACCAACGATCGGACCCAGTGTCCGAACCAAGCACGGAAATCAGCCAAGTCTGAAATCACGGTACTTGGGGGAACTTTGTGTCCTCTTGGCCGGAACTTCACTTCTCGATTCTTCTGTCCGGAATTACTTCCGGCTTGAGAAGATTCTGGACGCATACAAGATGGCGTCGCTTAGCACTTTTTCACTCTTTCTTCGGACGCATTCTGGACGTTTCCGAAATGGCGTCGCACTTTTGCGCTGGGCACTTTTTTCCAAAATGGCGTCTTTTTTCACAGGCTCATTTTTTCAGCCAAGATGGCGTCCTTTTCCACTTTCTTCGCGGCGTCTTTTTCCACTCTGGGCCTTGTGCCCACTTGCCGCGATAAAAACGACCCTCCGCCTTGCACTGTCTCCACACTCCCGGTTCACCAGATCCGGCTCGTTTGGACCATGTTCGGAGCGGACTGTAGATTTTGCACTTAACTGCCGGCGGACTTGGGGAACCGGTTTTGGGAGGATCGGAAATTTCGCAAGCAAACAAAACACTAGATTTCTCTTCACTAATTTCTATTTATTACTAAAATTAACTAGGTAAAAGATGTTTTCTAGCGTTCTTCCGACGATCGCGACGCGCTCGACTTGACGTCCGACCGGTTCGGCTGCTTGCGATAGACTTGTCTCGACGCGCTCACTTCTGCTCGCTGATCTCCGTTGCGCGCCAAAATCCTTCATGAACGTCTTCGTGCGCCGTTCGTTCTCCCTCTCTTTCTCTCTCTCTCTCTCGCTAAGGCCGTCGTCAACGGTGCGCTGTTCTTCTTCTCTTCGGGCGTCGTCGTCGACGCGCTGTTGCTAGCCGCGCGCACGTCGTTGCGCGCGTTTTTCTCGTTGTTGGCAACGACGCAGACTGGGTTGCCAACTTCTTTCTCGTTTTGGTCGCAGCAAGCGCAGTGCTGCCAAATCAAAACCAAAAATTTCTTCGAGCTGACAGATTCAGGCTCGAACAATTTTAAATTTTTGTATTTTTTGATTTGAATAAACCAAAGAAGACATACAGGCTAAGAGGCTTTTTAAAATATCCAAAAACCTGTATCTTAAGAATGGTTTTTCAATTTGATTTAATTTTGTGTTCGTAAAAATGTAGGAATTGCTTAGAATTCCTCAGAATAATATATTTCAAATCTAAAAATAATGCCTGTTTTTTAATTCGACTTTTTATACAAAAATTATGTTGAAAAAAAATAATGTTTTAAACAGATCTTATTTTTAGAAATGTTTCATATGATTAAAAATGTAATATTTTTAGCTATTGGACAAGTTGTTAAACATTCACTTGGTAGTGTTACCAATTAAAAAAAAAATCAAAAAAAATTTCAATGTTTTAATTCGCATTACAAAAAATAATACCTGAAATTCGATATTGTGCACCATTTTCAAGGTATAGTCATCTAAATTTGTGTTTTGTTAAAAAACCGTGACTTGTTCTACCTTTACAATTAATTATTTTCCTATAATTTGGCTTCAAAAATATTGAAGATTAGATCAATGGTTGCGTAGGTTCAGCCTCAGAAAAAATAACCTAAAATTTTTAAGTGACGATAATAAAGAAAGTATTGTAATACTTTCCGATCTCTCGGATGAAAATATTTTCAAGTTTTTCAAATCAATCCCAACATTTGAAAAGTCCTTTTAACACCTGAACTCCCAAGCTCGAGAAAAAGGGGAATTTCCGTTCCGAGCCTGGGAGCAGCCATGCCAGATATACAGATAAATCTGTATTTTACAGATTTTTCGATCCCAAAAATCACAAAAATATGTATACACAGATTTTTTAAAATTGATTATATTTAAAAAAAAATTAACAATTTAGTAATTGAATTATTTTTTAATATCACTAGAAAGCTTAAATCTGCTGTTGAGTTTTTAGAAATGTCTTGTATTGCTACGAATTTGACATGATACAGATAAAATACAGATTTATTTTCATGAAAATACAGATCTTCCATAAAATAATCTGGGAGCTTGCTTGGGAGTTGTGGTGTTAAACACTTATTTTTTTATTACATCAAATGGCAGGGTTAACTTGAAAATTTTGAAAATATTTATATTCGCATACTCGGTATAGATGATCAAGCATATCACATTATCAGCAAAAAAACAATTTTTTGATGGATATAAATCGAAACCGGGGCAAGATATCAAAAAAGTAAATTATTAGTTTTTCCATATTTTTCAAAAATCATGATTTTTTTTTGAAAATTTTGCAGCACTGTTAAATTAATCTTTTGAAAAACTTGTGCCAATTTTTGAGATTTTTAAAAAATACACAGTTTTTTTGCGCATTTATTTTTATTTAAAAATCGAATTAAAAAATGAGTTAATTTTTTTTGAGAGTAAATTTTTCGATTCCATATAACAAAAAAAAAGTCATTTTGTGTCATTGATCTACCCATACAAACCTCCATTTGAAAATAATAAGTATATATTCGAAAATCTGTATCTTTTAAAGGATTTTTTTGATCGATGTGGTGTCTTTCATAGGTGCAAGGAGAAATTTATGTTGGCGATTATTAAGTAATTTTTTTTTGTGAAAAATTTAATTTTCCAATATCCTCATTTTTTATTATTGGAATGTGTTTTAGAGACAAAACCCCTCAACTTTTCAGCCATAGAAATGTACGCCAAAAAATGTTGCCGCATAGTATGAATTCTTAAAAAAAATGTTTTGTGGAAAAAATAGAAATATTAGCCAAAAACATTTTGACTGCAGTTTGTAATACAGCAATTCCATTTGAAAAGAGCCTAAAAAAATGTCTGGGGGTTCTTTGGCCAAAATAATTCAACCCGTATTTTTTTGTTTGGCCATTAGCGTGACCTACATCGTGCTAGGGTGGTTCGAAAAATGGCAATTCTCGTAATTTTACGCAAAAAACACTTTTTTCAAAGAAATCATATCTCCGCGCCATTTCATCCGATTTTAGCTGTCTTAGACGCAAAAGAAAGGTGATTAAATTGGCGATTTGGGAAAAATAGTAAGATGTTTTAAAAATTTAGCTTAACTTTCAGAGAAAGTTGTATGAAAACTTAAAATGGCGTTTTGGCCGTGTTTGGACCATAGAGACCATAGACTATGTCGGAAAATATTTTTATCGGATTTCTCGGAAAATTTCTCAAAACATTCAAAAAAATTGGCGATGTTGAATCGTACGTTTCCGAGATTTGATTTTTTGAAAATAAAAAAAAAAATTACGAGAGCGACAAAAAATCAACTTTTTTCACTAAAACTTTTTTTTGCTTTCAAAATTGTTTGAAAACTAGTATGGACGAACTAACAACAACAAAAAAAATCTTTGTCGGAATTTTCAGAGAATTGCTCAGTTATTTGAAATCGTTTGTTTGCACACGGATTGGAAATATTTCTTTAAATTCTATAGATTTTTTTTGGATTCAAATACATATGAATAAAATAAAAGATTTTTTTTTATATTCCTGCATAATTATTGTACTTAAATTAATTTAAATAAACCATCAATATATTAGGTTGATATTTTCAACGTTAACAGCCATTTAAAATATATGAAATAGGAACAATATAAGCATTTTGTGAGGAGTGATAAAAGTAGCCATTTAAAAATTCCCCAGAATCGTTCGTTTCAGATATCAACAGTTAAAAATAAAACTTTGACGTTATGTGATGACTAATATTTGAGTGACAACATTGCACTACACAAAAATAATTTTGAAGAGTTATGAATTATTTGGGTCTCGCGGCGCAGGGGTAGCGGCTTCGGCTGCCGATCCCGATGATGCTATGAGACGCGGGTTCGATTCCCGCCTTATCCACTGAGCTTCTATCGGATGGTGAAGTAAAACGTCGGTCCCGGTTTCTCCTGTCTCGTCAGAGGCGCTGGAGCAGAAATCCCACGTTAGAGGGGAAGGCCATGCCCCGGGGGGCGTAGTGCCAATAGTTTCGTTTTTTCGTTTCGAATTATTTTTAAGCAAATGAAGTTGACAAGTCTAAAAATTCTGAATTCAGTGACTATTTATTTTGATACAAAATTTATGATCATCATATTTAATATTCAAAAAACCTCCTTCCATCCCACCGCACAACGCATCGAAAGCCACTCCAGAATCACTTGTGCCTTTGCCATCGCAGTTTCACGTTCAGTAACGAGCTCGATTTTGAAGTGGCAGATTGTAGTCTAATACCGGCCGGATGGCAGCCAGTGCCATCACTGCTGTTGATTCATTCAACGAGCGTTTTTTTCGGTGCTTGGACCTGTGGCGTGAGAATTTATTCCCTAATTTGATTAGGTTCGTTTGATTTCATTTTCAGTCTGTCAGAGAATATAGAGAGAAAAAAAAGAAGCGGATGCTGTTAAATAAAACAAGACCAGTCACGATTGAGTCATTATTCTAATTCTTGACCGATTCTCCTTTTTTTTCGTTCACAGATTTGATCACCATTCCGGATTGACTATACAGAGTTTAAGGCGAGCAGTCCTTTCTATGCCGACCACGAGTTCGATCAACACTAGAAGTAGTGCCAGAGGCAGTTGTAGAGGAGAGATCAAATCACGCAACACGATGACGTAAATGGGACAGAATTGCTACCAGATTGGACCACTTTTACACACGGAGAGAGAGAGATAAATTCGTCAAAAGCAGCACAAATCTACCAAAACACTAAAATACTAACCAAAATCGACTGAAAGGAAAAATCGAGCAAATCGGCGCTCAAGCTTTGTATGAAACAGCTCGTGGACATTCCGAAGCTTAAGCTGGCCACCAGAATGCTGACCCGGAGGAACTGGCTGCTGCGGTGCAGCATCCTGATCAACGTGGCCGTCCTGCTGTACCTCTGCAGCCATCTGCTGATTGGCGGGGGGAACTTTGCCCTCGGCCCGGCCTACATCATCTCGGAGGAGGGCATGATGAAGGCGGATGCGAGGACCGCCGGCCAGGGTCAGCTCCAGTACCGGACGCACATTCCGGCCCACCTGGCCCAGCAGTTGCGGCAGCAGGAGCAGGAACAGCAGGAGCAGGAGCAGATGATGCTGCAGCAGCAGGCACAGTCTCAGCAGCAAGGACACGGGAGTTTAGTATTAAAAATTCAGGAAAATGGGGTAAGTTTTGCTTGCTATCTTTTTTTTCTGATTTTGTGGGATGGACGTGATGGGACGACGACGATGACGAAGAAGGTGAATTGTGAGTGTGTGGTTTGTGTGATTAAGATGAAGGTTGGGAACGTGCCGGAGAAAAAGTGATTCGAGATGAATTAGTTATTCATGGCATTTTTCAAGTGTTTGCTTCACATTTAAGTGATGAAAATTATTTTTCATGAAAATTCTATCAAAATTAACAGATTGATTGAAGGAATTTTCAACTAGAAAAAATTGGATCTGGAAGTCACCTGTTATTACTGATTTTTACAAGATTTTATTTGGCCGTTGCAAATATTTTTCAAAGTTCATGTGATGCACGATGCTGGCCAAATATTGGTGAATGGATATTGAGATTATTCAATTGGTAATTTAACAATTAACCATTCAAATTTGACTAATAATTTGATGATGAAAGTAGGAAAATAAAGAATATTTAAACATGTTGTTTTTTTATTTGATAATCAGATTTTTTAACTTAGGATAATCGAGTCTAGGCTGTAACTTCTTTTTTCAAAACACGCTCAAAATACTGTAAAAATACAATATTTTAAATTTCATTGCATTTCAGAAATATCAAGTCAAATTGTTCCAAAAAATGTTTAACACCTTGTGCAATTGATGAAAACCCGTAATTCAAGAATTTCCTTTTAGCAAATTTAAATACATTTGACGTTGAGGTTACTATGAACTTATAAACCACAGATATCCGGTGCTGTAGTGGTTAGCGTGGTAGCCTCACCCCAGTAAGGCCTGGGTTCAATCTCAGACGGAGCCGGTGGCATTTTTCGAGACGACATTTGCCTGACCACGTCTTCTATCGGATGGGGAAATAAAACGTAGGTCCATTTGCGTAAAATTGGAGAACCATTAAAAATTGACAAATTTCATTAAAAAAATAACTTAATTTTTATTTCCAAGGTAAACTTCCAAAATTTGTAATAAAAATAGTTTAACATTACATAACATTACATTTTACATGTACGCATTTAGATTTTTTTTACCGAATCGATAAAATTTTGTTCATTTTGACAGATGGTTTACCGATCTAAACTTTACCAATTTTTCAACTACCGAATTCGGTAAAAAATCTAAGTGTGTAATATTATTAGAATTACGGTCGACTCTCTGGCTGTCGATCTTCTCGATATGAATATTGTCCCATGAACCGATGAATTTCTCAGTCCCTTCAAACTGCATACTTCGGTTGTCTTTATTCCTCGATATTTTCTCTTGCTTAAAGAATCTCTTCCTCGACGGTCCCTTGGGTTCAATTTGCTTTAAACATCTTTTCCGGTTGTCAATAATTTCACTTTCTCATGGCTTGCATAGACACTTTTCTTCGAGAAACGAAGCTTTGAAGGGTGTTTGACATTTATTTGTTTTTGTTTACTGGACGTTGCCATGATTCTCTCCCATAGCTGGTTAGCAAAAAAAAAAAACAAATTTCAATCGAGTCTTCATTTTGCATCGTTCTGTAAACTGAAGCTTCTCTTCCTCGACGGTCCCTTGGATATTGACAACCAGAAAGTCGACTGTACTGATAATTATTTCAAGTATATTTTTATTCTCTCTAATGAAATGTGTACATCTTAGTATCAATCTAGTCAGGTTGTAAATCGATAACTCAATAATATTAGCATCTAACGATAACAATAATGGTTATCGGGACGATAACGAAATAACGATAACTATTAGATTATCGTTATCGAAATAACGCTAACTATAGATTTTCGTTATTTCGATAATTCTATTGGCGATAATATTATCGACGATAACGGACGATAACTCATTTTTTAATCTTTTAAAAGTTGACTTAACTTTCACTTAGAATATATTTTTTAATAATGTTGTTATTTTCAAGGTATAAATATTTTTAAAAAAAAATCTCAAAATACCGTATATTAGGAAAATATTAAAATTTTCATAATTTTAAACGTGGGAAAGTTTTTAATTTTTTGAATTTTTTTTAATGTAAATTACTACAATTTTCACAAAATACCGTATTTTTTTCGAAGATAATCAAATTTACATCATTTATATGCATGCAATATGCGACGCATTTTTTTTTTTGTAGAAAACTCAAATTTAAACAAATTACCGTACTTTTTCGAAAAACACTCATTATTTTTACGAAGAAAAAATTTGCATGTATTTTAACTTAATTCTTTTTTTTTTCAAAAATTACTTAACTTTTACTAAATACTACGCTTTAGAAATACTGTTTTTCAAGTTAAATTATTAGTATTTTGAATAATATGTTATTTTGTGAAAATTGTAGCATTTTAAAAACAAAACTCTAATAAAATGAATAGTTATACAAAATTTTATTTCGTTTGATGCCCATAATGCAAATTATGAAAATTTAGTATTTAAAAAAAAACGGTATTTTGTGAAAATTTTAGTATTTTACAAACACTCTAATAAAACATTATTTTACAAACACTCTAATAAAACAATATTTCTTTACTACAAACAAAGTTTCACTTCGTTTGATACCCATACTAAAACTTATTTTAAAAAATATAGTTATCTGTGAAAATTTTAGTATTTTACAAAAAAATATGTAAATTGAAAATGCATACAAAATTTGTCTTCGTTTTATATTTGTTTTGTTTCATACTTCGATACTTACCCATTGAATTTTCGAAAAAAAAAATGATAAAGGTAGGTTATCGATATTGTCCCCTCGATAATTTTATCGTTAACAGCCTTGCATTCTAGTATTTATTTTCATTCAAAATGTAACCCAAAATTTTAAATTTTGAATGGTATTTATTTCCTCATCAATAGGCTTAGTGATTTTTCACGCTCAAAAATTGCAAATTTCACGGGGATCTTAATTTTAAAATACCAATTTTCACGGAAATTTCACGGAACGTGAAAATTGTTAAAAGTATTTCAGAAAATCTTATTCTAAAATTACAGAAACTACTTTTTTAGCTTCATCACATGTAATGTTTCAAAAAGAGTTTAAAAAATCTTCGCTAAATTTGAACGCAACACAGAAAATGGTTTCCTTATTTCCAAAAAAGTTTCGCGTGGTTTATGGATGGGCACAATATATATTTTATTCTGAAACGAATTGTAGGATATTTGTATTCATTTATTGAACTGTTTTTTTTTTCTATTCAGCTAAAAAGCTACAAAGTTGTTGCTCATTTGCATCTATTTTATGTTTTTTTATTTTACTGAATTTCAAATTAGAGCATAATTTAACAATCTTTTCTAGCCAAATGATAAAAATAACTTTTTTGCGACATTTTGCACGGTAAAAATATTTTTCGTGGTTTTCATCTCACTCACTAAATTAAAAATAAAAGGCAAAAATAATTCTATCTTCAAAATATTATTCAATATCAGTGCAGAAAACAAAATAAAGTGGTATTTTTTAGCTTCCTTGAGAACTATCCACCATCCACCTAAATATTCAAGTATTGTAAAAATTTAGCAGGACTCAGAAAAAAAGTCTGAAATGTTCTTAAAATATGATTTTAAAGTTTGAAAATACTCTACGTTTTATCTAGAAAAACAAAAAAACTTTCATTTAAAATTATACCTTTAAAAAAAAAGAAGTCAAGAAAACGGAAATCATGCTTTAACTTTGACTGATTTTTGTTAACATCATTAAAGTGTTAGCAATTTTATGTTAATATTTGTTTTGCAAACAATTCTTCAAATAGTAAATATCACACTTTTCAGTAGAAAACCATTAAAATTTTCCTAAAAAGTCTTTCTAGATGAAATATCTATTATGTTGTTATTTTAAGGACTTGATACGAGCACATTGAAAAATTTCACGAATTTCACGGTGTCCGCGAAATCGTGAAAAATCACTAACCCTACTCATCAATATTAAACGGATAAAAAAGCGCAGTAGAATATTTGATGTTCCGTTATCCGGGGTGACATTGATAGGTTTTTTAGAAAATGTATAATTCGAATCAAATACAAACGGAATGGCTTGAAATTATATTGAGTTTTGATTTTTTTTTTTCAAATTGCCTCAAAAACGTAATTTTCTATAAACAAGCTTGAAAAGTTTCATTAGTTTATTAACTGTTATCATGTGAATATTGATGAATAGGATTTTTTGGATACTTAAAAAGTGACATGATTTTCTCAATGAAAGTCCTTGATTTTTTTAGTCTCGAAAACATGTTTACCGGAAAGCTCGTTCAATTTTCAACAAGTTTACCTTTGACAATTCGGCAATGTTTTATCATTCGGTGGCTTTCAATTTTGTTGACTTTGTTGCTGTTTATTAGTGAATACAAAACAATGGGCTACAATATAATTTTATGAATGAATTTAACATTGCAGGTTCAGTATCGTTTAAGCCAGCTCATAAGTGCCAAATTGATCATATAATGGACGACGTTTTCATCACACCCATCAATTCTCAAACTCATGATCAAACAGCCGAAATTTAAATCAAATCATCAAGTCACTATATTTCGCAAAGTGGTCGTTTATTTCTTTTAATCGTCTCATGCACATCAAAACTCAACAGTCACGTTCCTGTTAAGGTTGTCTTCCCATTTTTTTTTACTTTATCAAATATTCACAAGCTCTCTCTCCTGATGTCATTCGAAAAGTGCAGTGTTGCCAAGTGCGTCCAATTTGCATCCCTTCATGTTCCGTAACCAGCCAAGAAGAGAGAAGATTGAGGTCGTCCGCACTCAAATCCCGGCGACGACGACGAATGCTAAGTAATTCCGCAAAAGTCTGGTGTGTGACGAATGGATGGCGGCGGGATGGACAAGAGCAATCATTAATATTCACCTGGCACTGGCAGTGGCCTGCACTTTGGCGGATGACTCTGGAAGACAGCGGAAGCGCTAACCAAATATTTCAACTTGCAAGAGTTGGGGTGGGAATGGGGGGAGGTACTTGAACTCAACGAACTAAAATGGGCAAAAAATCTGTTATTTTTGCGTCTGAAAAGCGAGAAAAAAAGTGTCTCTGTTTGTGCGACTTCCAGGAAGTCGCGAAACATTTTGCCAAATTGCACTGCTGCCGTGCATAATTGGAGACTTTTTTTGCTCTGTTGGTACCTCCCCGAATTAATGTTGGTTAAATATTTGTCCGGCAATTCTTCACCTTGGCCCCCCACAATCGCCACCGTTGCGTATAATCTGTGAGAGTTGTTCACCTGGCCGTAACGGACCCGCGGACCACCAGCAAGTGTCACCAAAAGTTCGGGGAATCTCCCAGAATTATAATTAGTACTTTTGATGAAAGCAGCGAGTTTTGCGCTTAGCGGTTTCCATGTTCTTGGGGTGCATTCAACATGTAGTCTCTTGTTGACAAGATAAGTTGGAATGGAATGGCCAACTTGAACGAAGAGCTTCCGCTTATTGAAGAGAATGTTGACCCTTTTTCAACTGTAAAGAAATTAATTAAATGAGAGCTGCAATAAACAATCCAGTAAGGTGAGGAAGGCATAACAAAAACAAAAGTTGAATATTTGACAACTAAAGTCTATTGAGTATCAAGAGTTCAAGATCTGGCAACCCTGTTAGAAAAAATGAACAATTAGACAAAAAAAAAACATCTTAAAGGGCATTCTAATTTAGCTACATAAAACATATCAAGATTTGAGCTTTTAAAAGTAAAAAAATAAGTTATAAGTAAATTAGGCAATTCCACTCAGAATAAAGTCCGAAGACATTAAGATCTGGCAACTCTGAATACAATTATGGGAAGTTAAAAAAAAAACATATTTTTAAGGCCGTCTATTGGGATGAAGAAGGCATACAGGACTGAAATATAAAGTAACATTTAAAATATCAGATCGTGTAAAAGTTAAAAACTGAAATGGCATTAGCTTAAATTGACATTCATACTTTGGAATTGAAATATCTTACAAATAATTCTGGGTTGTCAGATCTTCAATGTTTATGATAAATCGGATAAGTCTAACCAAAATCGACACAACATGTCATTTCTGTTGCTACTTTTCCTAAAATTCACGACACCCGGCCTTGAAAAAATATAACATCTTTACTTATGTGTTCATAACATAAAACATGATTTTCAGCTTTTCTAAATAAGCAATCATGGTCAAAGAATTACAAATGCATTCATAAATTTGTTGAACTTGTTAAATTAGTTAAATTTGTTAAACTTGTTATTTTTTATTAAATTCGTATTTTTTTAAATTTGTTATTGTTTTTAAATTTATTGTTTATTTTTTAATTTGCAAATTTTTTTTGAATTTGTTATTTTTTTTTAAATTTGTTTAATTTTTTTTTTAATTTGTTAATTTTTTTAGATTTGTTTTTTTTTTAATTTTTTTTTTAATTTATTATTTTTTTTCAAATCTGTTATTTTTTTTAATTTGTTGATTTTTTTAAAATTTGTTGAGTTTTTTTTTTAAATTTGTTGAATTTGATAAATTTGATAAATTTGATAAATTTGATAAATTTGATTAATTTGATAAATTTGATAAATTTGATAAATTTGATAAATTTGATAAATTTGATAAATTTGATAAATTTGATAAATTTGATAAATTTGATAAATTTGATAAATTTGTGGAATAATCGCAAAAATCTTTTTAGCTTCCGACCTTCTTTATCCGCGAAAGAGAGAAGAGGTGAAATTTGCAAATTATCAAATCATCAAATAAAAAAAAAGATATTGGGTAATTCTCTCCCGCATAAAAAAGTACCATATAAAAACTTTTTTTCATATGGTAATTGAACTTTAAACTATATTGTTACTACCATTTCCAAAAATGTTTGACTACTATTTTAAAAATGGTATTTATATGGTTGGCATGAATTTTTACTATCTCACAAATGGTTTAACCATCTGGCATAAGGGTGGTTAGCAATGGTAATCTAAAAAACTCAGTACTATTTTCGTCAAAAAAATGTTTGTTGTATGGTAAATAAATGGTTTAAGTACTATTTGGCAAAAGGTAACCTTAAATCAAACAGTTCACAAATAGTTTAATATAGTTAAATTTTAATTTTGGGAAATTGAAAAACGATTTCACAAATAGTTACCATTTCTCAAAGTGTCATTGTATGATCCAATATGGTAATCAAATGGTAATTTTTTATCCGGGCTACCAACTCACACGAAATCGGGAAAAGTTGCCCCGACCCCTCTTCGATTTGCGTGAAACTTTGTCCTAAGGGGTAACTTTTGTCCCTGATCACGAATCCGAGGTCCGTTTTTTGATATCTCGTGACGGAGGGGCGGTACGACCCCTTCCATTTTTGAACATGCGAAAAAAGAGGTGTTTTTCAATAATTTGCAGCCTGAAACGATGATGAGATAGAAATTTGGTGTCAAAGGGACTTTTATGTAAAATTAGACGCCTGATTTGATGGCGTACTCAGAATTCCGAAAAAACGTATTTTTCATCGAAAAAAACACTAAAAAAGTTTTAAAAATTCTCCCATTTTCCGTTACTCGACTGTAAAATTTTTTGGAACATGTCATTTTATGGGAAATTTAATGTACTTTTCGAATCTACATTGACCCAGAAGGGTCATTTTTTCATTTAGAACAAAATTTTTCATTTTAAAATTTCGTGTTTTTTGTAACTTTGCAGGGTTATTTTTTAGAGTGTTACAATGTTGTACAAAGTTGTAGAGCAGACAATTACAAAAATTTTGATATACAGACATAAGAGGTTTGCTTATAAACATCACGAGTTATCGCGATTTTACGAAAAAAAGTTTTGAAAAAGTTACTTTTTGCGTTTCTCTTTGTTTCGTCGTCCGTGTCTGTCCGGGTGACCATGAACGGCCATGATCGATGACGACCAACTTTTTCAAAACTTTTTTTCGTAGAATCGCGATAACTCGTGATGTTTATAAGCAAACCCCTTATGTCCATATATCAAAATTTTTGTAATTGTCTGCCCTACAATTTTGTAGAACATTGTAACACTCTAAAAAATAACCCTGCAAAGTTAGAAAAAACACGAAATTTTAAAATGAAAAATTTTGTTCTAAATGAAAAAATGACCCTTCTGGGTCAATGTAGATTCGAAAAGTACATTAAATTTCCCATAAAATGACATGTTCCAACATTTTTTACAGTCGCGTAACGGAAAATGGGAGAATTTTTAAACCTTTTTTGGTGTTTTTTTCGATGAAAAATACGTTTTTTCGGAATTCTGAGTACGCCATCAAATCGGGCGTCTAATTTTACATAAAAGTCCCTTTGACACCAAATTTCTATCTCATCATCGTTTCAGGCTGCAAATTATTGAAAAACACCTCTTTTTTCGCATGTTCAAAAATGGAAGGGGTCGTACCGCCCCTCCGTCACGAGATATCAAAAAACGGACCTCGGATTCGTGATTAGGGACAAAAGTTACCCCTTAGGACAAAGTTTCACGCAAATCGAAGAGGGGTCGGGGTAACTGCTGTGTGAGTTGGCGGAGAATTACCCTATTTTTATATTGTACACCTAATTTTAAAACTGTTTAGAAAAAATATATATTTTAAAACTTTTATGACACGACTTCATGGTATCATGTTTCACAAATATTGCTCGAATAAAATCGTAATTTGTGCAACGATCGCTTCAATCCCCAATCACCACACCAATTTCCTCATATTAATTTTTCACAATCAATTTCATTTCGCTTTCCTCTGCTGCTGCTGCCACTGCTACCGCTGCTGATGGAAATGAGGTTAAACCCGGTCTGACCTTTAACCATGGGTCAATTATTTATCCGTAGTATCAAGTGGGGAGCTCACCACTCAACGCAAACATTATTTTCATCCACTCACTGACTGACCCCACACACATACTAATTTATGTATAAAAGTAAATATATGTAGTTCACCAATTAAGGGGCCCACTACTACCTCATTGCTGGTGGTGGTCAAGTGTAATTTGCTTTTTCCTTCTTTTGGACCGAACATGCTCGATAATGATATGGTTCATGTCCTGAGCTTTAGTTGGTCGATGGTTGGTTGGTGGCTGACTAGTAGAACGGAACCGAAAAGGCCGCGCACTTTCGCAACAACGGTTCGAACGGACGGATGGTGGACCGTCAAAGGAAAGAAAATCGATCTCGAAATTGATGCCTTCTACCGTGAGGGGGTTTCGACGTTCTTGAATGGCCGTTGCGTGTCCAAAATTGTTATTTTTTTTTATTTTTCATCTTTGAAATACACAGAAAAAAATGATGGTAATATTCATCAGGAAATGGTGACAGATTTTGTGTCGAAAAAAATGTGTAATATTACATCAGAATATGATGAATTTTCATCAGTTTCTGGTGAATATTCATCAGGTTCACATTTATACAAAATTTTTAGGTAACATCAAAAAAGACCTTCCAAATTTCCAGCATTCCAAAATTCAACTTGTTTTGCTGTGTACTCTTTAAAATTTACATATTTTTCCTTCTTTTGCAAATTTTTAAACATTATACTCAAAAAATTAATTAGACTAATAAAAATATGACAAAACAAAAAAAAGTAAATTAAAATAACAAGCCATGGTACACCTGCTTATTTTTTTGCAATCATAAGTTTTCTACATGGGGAAACAGCATGTAATTCCATCGTAATGTTGGCATATTAGATCAGTTGGAAGTGAACAAGCAAGTTTGAATCATTGTTTAGCAAAATAAGTAATTTAAAATGGCGAAAATAAATGGATAGCGTTTGGACCGACTCCTTAACCTGCCAATCATATGCGAACTTCCCCTATCTTAGTAATGACAAAATAATTTTTAAACTATTTCTTACTGTACATTGGAATTTTATAAAATATAAAATTACTGTAGATTGAAACTAATCATGCTAAATCAGAATAAAATAGTAACACTAAAAACAATTACCTTCTTCTTTTTTAAACTATTTTTCATTAAGAGTTGGATACTCGAAATTTGGTGATTTTATAATTTTCAGATTTTTTTCACGTTTTGCGTTTTATTAAATACTTTATGAAGGAAAACCATCCCTGAAAAAATATGTTTGCAGTGCTATGAAAATTTCGTGCAAATTTTTCTTTGAGACTTTCAAAATTGGACAATTAGTTTCGGAGATACAGCCTCACAAAGAATTCAAATCGATGGAAATGAGTTTTTCTAAGAGTCACCTAAAGAAGCCTGTAATTTTCAACAAACGATATCTCGAAAACTATTGGTTCGATTTGCAATGTTAAAAAGTGGCATTTTTATGAAATTTCTGATCCTTTCTATAAAAATAACTGTATTTTTTAACAAATTTGGTTAAAATTATGAAATTAAATATCTATTTTCTGACCTTTTGAAGTTATTCTAGATTTTAAAATTAAGAAATCATTTTTAGTTCAAAAAAATTCACAAAAGTTCAAACGCCAGTTGAAAATTAGAGGATAATTATTTTATGATTGAAAATCAAATTTTCATCGATTCGGCTGTTTCTCAGAAACTTTTTGTTCAAATCTCAACGTCTCAGAAAATTGCTCGTAATTTGCTCAGTCTTTCAACATTATTTTTTGGAGCTCCTTTTCTTTCAAGATTTTTTTTAAATGCAAAAAAAAAGTAAAAGAAATCGAAAATGTATACCCAAAAGTGGCTATAACTTGAGAACGGTTGGTTTCATAAAATAATGTAAGGTACTTTCAATTGCAAATTCGATTCAGTTTTCAAAATGATTTTAAAAATAATCCGTTTTTTCGACAAAAAAAAACACTTTTTTTCATAAGTTCATATCTCCTTAACCAGATTTTTTTCTATGACTCACAAGATGTCTTTTTGAGTCCTCTAGAACAAATAAAAAATCAAAAATTAAAAAAAAAAGTGGATTGGCAATTCTACTGGTGATAAAATGTTTAATAAAATGATCTGATATTATTTCCGACAAATCAAACTTGCAATAGAAATTGTTAGCTTCGTTAACTACGGTTATAGGTACTTTAATGAGAAAATCTTCAATAAATGTTCACTTTTGCAACTTTTCATGTTTGCATTATCGAAAATCTGAATTTGACACAATTTACCTTTTTCAACTTTGTTGATCGGATAACTGATTAAAATTTTACACCATCCGAAGCATCGAAAATTTAAATATCAAAAAATATGTATTTTCTGTTTTTTTTTTTTTCAAAAGAAAGTGTAAGAATGTCAAAAGAAAATAACGGGAAATAGCTTTTCCGTGTGCTTTTTTTACTACAAATTCCTTATCAGAACTCACAACTTTACTGAAGACACCAAATCAATCAGAAGCTCCCAAAATTGTATGGAGATCACGAAAAAAATAATTATTCAAAATAGATTTTTTAACATGTTTACAGCATGGATAAAGTTCACACACGTATCAAAATTACGAAGAAAAATCGAAGTGCAAAATGCAGAGCATTATTCTCATTAGAATTTTGGGACACTCAAGTGCCATTAAGCCACCGCGGCGTCCCTCCATTAATTCCGGCGGCTGCTCTTCTGATTGATATGAATTTGTTTGCTCGTAAAGGTCATCAAAAGATGCGTGTACGCTAGGGTGCCCAGAAAATAAAGCTGGTTAAAAAAATGATTTTCATGCAAAAATTTCAATTTTAGATCGCTAATTTTTCAGGGTCGAGTTTTACAGCATTGGTATGTTCTACAATGTTGCAGAGCATTACATTTCCAATAAGAATCTCACTCTTGGGAATATTTGGATGAGAGTAGTGCACCTTGCAGACAAAACCATAAGGAAATTAAGTATTTTATACATTTTTAACTATTTTGCCATACAAACTTCACCCTCGAGTATTAATGGGTAAATGTTGACCAATTTTGCTCATATTTGGCCCAGGGTCCTAAGAAAGCTCAAGAAACAATATTCAGCTTGTAAAGCGAAGTTTTAAAAAAATGTTCCATGTTCTGGGCACCCTAGTGTACGTCGATTCCATAAAAGTGCCTTCACCAATATCCATCAAACCACAACTTATGAGATCCTTTTGCGAAAATGTTACAAGAATCTTTTCATCTTTCTCATCTTGATGGAGCTAATTGTTGCTAAAATTTTTCTTTCTTTTTTTGTTGCAGATCAGTGTCCAGGAGGTGGCGCCCCAGCAGCCGGGTCAGAGTCCGGACCAGCTGACCGAGGGTGGTGCCGGAGTGGGCGAGGGAGCCGGAAGGGGACACGATGTAGATAACACTAATAATAACAATAATAATAATAACAACAACGTAGATGATAGTCGATTCGATGTGCCAACAAACGAACCAAGCCAGAATGGTCCCAACGGGTCAAACAATAACAACTACAACAACATCAACAATCGAGGGGGCACCGAGGTGCTGTACCAGGATGGTGGAAATGGCCAGGGTGTCAACGGTGGCGGCGTCGGCGGAGCTGGACTCCTGAACGTCAGTGACATCTTTTCCACCACGGCGTCGATCGATTTCGACGTGAAGCTGAGGTAAGTGATGAGAGGGGGTAATTGTAATTATGGGGTTGTTTAAACGATTTTAATCAAAATTAATTTTCAAGTGATCTTTAAAAAGCATGTTGGGAAAATGACCCTCCAAATTATTTTAAAGGAAGCCTTAAGGTGTAACAGGACGTTGTTTTTTTTTAGTATTTTTTGTTAAAAAATTTTAAATTGTAATAAATAATTTAAAAAATATTCTCACGATTACAAACCAATGGAACTTTCATGTTTCGCAAGCTGCTTGACATTTCACGTGTTCATTAGCTGTGCGATAAAACAATTTACCCTACCTCATGACTGTTGAGGTTCAAGTATGCAACTTTTAAAAGCAATTTACTGCTTAATGAGCTCGCGAACGTTTTGCTAGTCAAATGTTATAAAACACTCAAGGCGTTGTTCACACTTGTTTATTGTTTATCTGTTGTTGTTGTTAAGCACTCGTCACGTTTGTGCCCTTGAGGCACCAATAACATCATCTGGAGACAAAATAAATCAATCTCACTTCCCTACTTCCGCAGGTCCATCCTGAACTGTCACGACCGCGACTACGAGCCGTACATCGGCCAGCGCGGTGACTTTTGGGTGCTGAAAAACTACGTCCGGGCCGAGCACGGCGAGCTGCGGTGCCACGAGGCGATCACCTACACCACGCACGCCGACTACACCTTCCTGGACAATCTGATCCCGCTGCTGGAGAGGTACGTTTGAGGTGATGGGGCCAAGGTCGCGAACAGCTTTTTATGGGTATTTTGAGCATGCAAGAGATGTTGGCTGAAACTTTATTGGAGACGAATTTTATGGCGAAAAAAACAAGAACCGCAAACGACCCGTAGATAACGAGAGAGAGACCCCTCTTTTGAGGATGGGAGTACTTAATTTATTTGCAATTAGCATCTGTCTGGCGCCGAACGTGTGTCTGCAGATGGCCACCAGTGATTTTTAAAAAAGAAATACAGTCCAGACTCGATTATCCGAAGCCTCGATTATCCGATGTTTCGATTATCCTTTTATTCCAAGCTTTGTGCACTACAAAAAAAAATACATTTATACTTTAGAGCAAATACAGACCAAATCAGGATTTTTCTGATATTTTTGTAAATGACCCTTTCCGATTTTAATTAACCATTGTTACGTATATGGAGCCAGATACATTCGAGTATGACATTTGACAAAGGCGTTAGTCATTTAAATATTATTTTTATTTTATATTTTAAATATTGCTATATCTTGGAGCCGTATAAAAAAGACAAACTTGTAGGGAATCGCACGAGCTTTCTGAAAAAATACACTGAAAGAAACATACACGTCACTTTTATGTTTTTTTTTTATGGTTTAAAAGTTAAAATTTAAGTGATGCCACAATTTTTTTCGTTCAGAATTTTTGAGGAAATATTACAAAAAGACTCACGAAAAAAAACAAGATGGTATGTCTCTCCTTTGAAAAAAATAATAAAAAATGCTGAAATCATTTAGGCCGTTGCAAATGTTTTTAAAAGTTTATGTCGCCCCCCTTTTTCAAAATCGGTTCAAAAAATCAGGGGGCAAAAACATATTTTTTCAAAGAACTTCAAAATTTTAAAGGAAATAGAAGTCTAACCAACTGAAAACAATAAGAAATGCATTTTCCTGCGTTTAAAATCATATTTAGCATGTCTGGGATCGATCAAAAATATTTTCAATTTTTGTGGAATTCCATCACAGCAAAAAGTTTTTTTTTTCGGCGAAAACAAAAATCTCTTTAATACTTGGATATTTTGAAAACTAATGATTGCAAAACAACTAGGCAGGTGTAAAATGCACTTTAAAATACTTTTTCCATTCAAATGTTGAGACCATGGCTTGTTATTTACATTTTTTTTGCGTCTTTAAGTTAGTATTTAAGTTAGACGCATTTTTAGACTAAAATTTTTCGAAAATTGTTCAGTTTTTTGCTTTTAAAAAAAATGAAGGAGCAAATTGCAAAAAAAATTCGAAGAGCTGAAATAATTGTACAAGTTTCATTCTAGAACATGCTGATCGTACAGTTGGTTACTGTAATATAGGTAGTAGAGTGTAACAAAAATGACTTTTTGGCGGGCATTCAGGGGTTTGTTCCGGTGGGCATACTGAGCCCAAATCCCAAATATGAGCTTGATTGGACGTAACAGGAGCTGGCGCTCCACCCTTCAATTTTAAATGGGATTTAACCCGTAAAAAAAGATTTTTTCAAAAATGTCAATTTTTGAGGCATTTTGGCCACTGAAGCGTTTACCAAAAACATCACTGGCGTGTAGGCCAGATCCTTGCGCATCTTTTGGTATATATAACATTGAAGTTTGGAGCACCCTGGAGCTCGGTACAGACCTTCAAAGTTTGGCATTTTTTCGAAAAACTGGCCCCGGCAAAAAAGATATGCGTCGCGTCTCGCGACGCCCGAGACGCCATTTGATTTTGCTGGGACCGATTTTTCGAAAAAATGCCAAACTTTGAAGGTCTGTACCGAGCTCCAGGGTGCTACAAACTTCAATGTTATATATACCAAAAGATGCGCAAGGATCTGGCCTACACGCCAGTGATGTTTTTGGTAAACGCTTCAGTGGCCAAAATGCCTCAAAAATTGACATTTTTGAAAAAATCTTTTTTTACGGGTTAAATCCCATTTAAAATTGAAGGGTGGAGCGCCAGCTCCTGTTACGTCCAATCAAGCTCATATTTGGGATTTGGGCTCAGTATGCCCACCGGAACAAACCCCTGAATGCCCGCCAAAAAGTCATTTTTGTTACACTCTAATAGGTAGCTTCCTAAAGTTTACATTTTATGAACAATGTATTTTTTTCGATATTAGCCTTCATTTTTCAAATGACGAGATTCGTTATATATTCATTGTAAACTATGAAAGTTTTATAAAATCATTTAAAATAAAATAATTTCAAATGTTGTAAAATTACTTATTATGGTCATTTTCAAATGTAATACTTGATTAATTTTAATGGCATAAGTGAGCAATTCTCTAAGAAATCAGTTGCTAATATTTCGCTGAAATCAAACTTTCGGTGGATATATCTTGAAAACGGAGCCCTAAATAAAAAAATCTGCAAAGTACTTTTCGACTGCAAATTCAATTTTACATTAAAAAATGAGGTAAAATTTTGTGTGCATGAAGTTTCGATTTTTTCCAAAAATCACTATTTTTTCAAAAAAAACATAACTTGACGTCAATTTTTTTACTATACTTCTTTATGGCTCAAAAGTTGCGGGTTTTTGTTTTTTTTTTAAACATATGAAAAAATCTCGAAATTTAAAAAAGTTACGTATTTTGGAAAATAGAGTTTTTGTGAAAATATGTTAATAAAAAATCGGCAATTTTTTTACGTGTTCCTATTTTTCTGAATAGTCCTCATCAATACTTATAACTTTGCCCAAGACATCAAATCAATCAAAAAATTCCTTAAAAAGTTACAGATTTTCGAATATTTACGTACAATTTTTGTATGGACAGCTTCCAAAATTGTATGGAGACTTGTATGGGTGAACCAATGACACAAAATATCTTCTTTGGTCATAGGGAAGGCCCCCACAAAGTTTGAGCCAAATCATAAAATACAAATAAAATCCATTTCTGGTTTTACTAGAAAATTGCTCAAGTAACGTTTTTTTGTATATGAAAAACATACATATTAGAGTGTAACTAAAATAACTTTTTGGCGGGCATTCAGGGGTTTGTTCCGTTGGGCATACTGAGCCCAAATCCCAAATATGAGCTTGATTGGACGTAACAGGAGCTGGCGCTCCGCCCTTCAGTTTTAAATGGGATTTAATCCGTAAAAAATTTTTTTTTACAAAAATGTCACTTTGGCCACCAATTCTTTTACCAAAAACATCACTGGCGTGTAGGCCAGATCCTTGCGCATCTTTTAGTATATATAACATTGAAGTTTGGAGCATCGTGGAAGTTGGTACAGACCTTCAAAGTTTGGCATTTTTTCGAAAAATCGGCCCCGGCAAAAAAGATATGTGTCGCACCTCGCGACGCCCGAGACGCCATTTGATTTTGCTGGGACCGATTTTTCGAAAAAAAAAAATGCCAAACTTTGAAGGTCTGTACCGAGATCCAGGTTGCTCCAAACATCAATGTTATATATACCAAAAGATGCGTAAGGATCTGGCCTACACGCCAGTGATGTTTTTGGTAAATGCATTGGTGGCCAAAGTGCCTCAAAAATAGACATTTTTGTAAAAATCTTTTTTACGGGTTAAATCCCATTTAAAATTGGAGGGCGGAGCGCCAGCTCCTGTTACGTCCAATCAAGCTCATATTTGGGATTTGGGCTCAGTATGCCCAACGGAACAAACCCCTGAATGCCCGCCGAAAAGTCATTTTTTGTTACATCCTAATACATATCTTTTCAAATGATACTAACTATTTTTGGTTCTTTTTTTATTCACTCCACAGGTGGAACGCCCCGGTCAGCTTAGCGATGCACGCGCCCGGCACCGACTTCCAGCCCACCGTCAACGCGATCAAGTATCTGCGGGACTGCCTGGCGGAGAGTCACCTCGTGCGGCAGTTTGTCACGTTTCATATTTATTTTAGTAGTAAACATATTCCAAAAAACGTAAGTTGATCTTTTGTTTCAGTGTAATTGTTTGATATTAATTTCAAAACTTTTTTATCAAGGTTCCTAAGTACGAGAAAGTATTAGAACCCCCCTACAACTGTTCGCTGCCGGCGCCGTACTTTAACGTGTCGAGCTCGCAGCTGTACAAGACGGCCAAGAAGCTGCTGTACCCGGTCAACGTCGGCCGGAACATTGCCCGGGACGCGGCGATGACGCACTTCATCCTAGCTAGTGATATCGAATTGTACCCGAATCCGGGCCTAGTGCATAAGTTCTTAGAGATGATAGCTAGAAACGAGCCGGTGCTACAGCGGAAGAACCCAAGGTTGGTCGAATAACCGCTTAACTGAAACAAATCATCACACTACATTCTTACACTTTAGGGTCTTTCCGCTGTCGATCTTCGAGGTGGACAGCACGTCGCCGGTGCCGCGGGACAAAACCGAACTGCAGGAGCTGCTGCGGAACGGGAAGG
Source organism: Culex pipiens pallens (assembly GCF_016801865.2). Classification (NCBI taxonomy): domain Eukaryota; kingdom Metazoa; phylum Arthropoda; class Insecta; order Diptera; family Culicidae; genus Culex; species Culex pipiens. The sequence goes on from NC_068938.1 coordinate 5,306,893, forward strand.
CCATCTCGTTCCACAAACGGGTCTGCTCCAGCTGCCACGGCGTGCCCAAGTCGAAGGAGTGGATCGCGGCGAATGAAACCGATGGTTGGTTTTGAAAATTAAGGTTTATTGTTTATGAATACTGAGAATTTTTTTTTTCTATTTTTTAGATCTGGGCGTGTTCCACATCGGAAAGCGGGTGGGGTACTTTGTCCACTGGGAACCCATCTACATCGGAACGCATGCCGATCCGCACTACGACGAGCGGTTAAGTTGGGAGGGCAAAAGTGATAAAATGACGCAGGTAAGATTTGATACAAATGTTTCTTAAAATTCTTAAAATTCTTAAAATTCTTAAAATTCTTAAAATTCCTTAAATTCTTAAAATTCTTAAAATTCTTAAAATTTTTAAAATTCTTAAAACTCTTCAAAATTCTTCAAAATCTTCAAAATTTTCAAAATCTTCAAAATCTTCAAAATCTTCAAAATCTTCAAAATCTTCAAAATCTTCAAAATCTTCAAAATCTTCAAAATCTTCAAAATCTTCAAAATCTTCAAAATCTTCAAAATCTTCAAAATCATCAAAATCTTCAAAATCTAGATTAAATTTTCAAAACAACCTATCCCTCATGGGTTTCCTATGCAGATAGGGCCTTTTGAAAATTTAATCGAGAAATCTTCAAAATCTTCAAAATCTTCAAAATCTTCAAAATCTTCAAAATCTTCAAAATCTTCAAAATCTTCAAAATCTTCAAAATCGTCAAAATCTTCAAAATCTTCAAAATCTTCAAACTCTTCAAAATCTTCGAAATCTTCAAAATCTTCAAAATCTTAAATATCCTAAAATCTTAAAATTCCTAAAATATCCTAAAATCTTAAAATTCCTAAAATCTGAAATTTCTAAAAAATCTTAAAAATCTTTAAAAAAAATTAAATCTCAAAAATTTTAAAAATAAAAAAAAAATATTTTCTTTAATTTTAAAAATTGCATGACTTTTTTAAATTTTTTTATTTTTCAATTTGAAAGTTCTTTAATTCTTTGACTTCATCTTCTGAAAGCACTTGTGAAATATTGTATAAATTGAGCAAAAAGCTTAATTTCAATCCAAGTAACCATAGAAAATGCATCAGCCTATGACTCCACACTGAATCAAAAATAACGGTTGAATTCTTTGACTGTCGCGATGAATTGATTCAAAACTTTTGCTTTCTTCCCTTCCAGGGCTACGCCCTCTGCGTCCTCGACTACGATTTCCACATCCTGGACAACGGGTTCCTGGTGCACAAGCCGGGCATCAAGGTGCTTAAGAAGGACCCGAAGCGGGCGATGCTCGCGGCCAAGACGAACCAGTTGATCAAGAAGATCATCTACCCGGAGCTGCAGGTCATGTACGGCTCGCGGAAGGGCTGCGCCGTATAGTTGAAGGGGAAACAACCGGCGGTCCACTAGTATAAGGAGCAGCAGCCTCAGCAGCCAAAACGATCCGGATCCGGTTCCGGAAATGGCCACGGTGGCAGCAGCAGCGATGGTGGTGGTGGTGGTGCAGGTGGTGGTTTCAGCCGGTCGGACGGATCTGCGCAGGTCACGGCCGGGGTCGGCAACTTTCTGGTCACGTTCCGGGAGCGGCCGCGGCCGCACGTGGCCGGACGGCGCAGAAAGGGCAAACGGAAGGGGTACGTCCGCCGGCGGAAGTAAGTCTTGTTTATTTTTTAAGTGAGAGCAGCAGCAGGTAAGATCGAGTCTAGTTTTGTATTAGGATTTTTTTTTCGATTCGGGTATGAATGAACGGGATTCGAGAATGCAACGAGAAAGAAAGAGAGTAAGAGCGAGAGTTTTTAGACGTCTAAGCAGAAAAGTGATATAAACTACTGTCTTAACTATACTCTTAGGGTTAGGGATGTAAGAAGCGAAAAGCCGGAGGTGGACAAACTATAGGCCATTTTCTATAGTGATGATTTGGGGAAAAAAGAAGTTTGACACATTTCAACACACGAGAATAAAAAAAAACTATTTGAAAATCAGAGCTGAAACAAGGAAAATAACCTGCAAGAAACAAAAAACAAATTGCGGGATATTTTTTAAATCACTTTTACACGAAAAAAAGCAAATAAAAACAACCATACGACTTGAAGGCATGGAACACTCACCAAAACGCGCAACACTTGTAAAAAACAACTAGAAATATACCCATTCTCAATCACAGACAAAAAAAAAAAGAACAAAGCAGCAGCAATAGACGGAAGTTTGAACCAATAGCGTTACCATAACTTAGACATTTTTACTGTTTCAATGGAAGTAGCATAAAGTTGAGCACGAAAATCCAGAAAAAAAACCAACTCTCTAAAGAGTTTCTACGTCATTAAGCAAAACTCTTTCCTCTCTGCCTTTTCAATAGATTCGATACGTGCATTTAGTTCAGTGCAGCATCACAGTAGGCCTAACCACCTCTCTTTTCCGCGATGATATTTTCACATTAACCAGCTCACGAAGAAGGGTAACCTCACATTTTCTACACGTGAGCAATTCTCCACCTCAATCGGATATTTTGTGACATTGGTTCACCCATACAAGGCTTAGAACAATTTTGACAGCTGTTCATACAAAAATGGTACATAAATATTCGAAATCTGTTTCTTTTGATGGAATTTTCTGATCGGTTTGGTGTCTTCGACAAAGTTTTAGGTATTGATGAGGACTATTTAGAAAATTGCACACGATATTTTTTGGCCGATTTTTTAAATTATTATTTTTTTAACAGAAACCATTTTCTAAAATCGGTATTTTATTTATTTTTTTGTTTAAGGGACAAATTCCGCAATTTTTGAGCCATAGAAAAGTATGGGCAACCATTTTGCCGCCAAGTTATGTTTTATTTTAAATTTTGCATGAACAAATTTCTTGTCTCTTAGGCTATTTTATTTGTAATTTTGAGATTATTTCGAATAAAAAAAATATTTTTAGGAAATTCAGGAATCATGGACATTATTTTTAAATTCCAAAACTCAAATTTTTCGGTTGAATTTGATTTTACATTAAAAACTGAAATTAAAGAAAACGATTTTTTCCATTTTTTCCAAAAACATTTTTTATCAAAATATCATTACTCGTTAGCAACATTTTTACCCATACTTTTATATGGCTCATAAGTTGCGGTGTACCCCTTATCAAAAATCAAAAACATAAAAAATACAGATTTTGTAAAATTACATTAAAACAAAAATTTAAAAATGTGATTTTTCCCTTTTTCCATTTTTTTTTATGGATTTTAACCTATGGCTCATAAGTTTCGGTTTTCTGTCCATTATCAAAAATAAAAAATAAGTATTTTGGGAAATTACATAAAAAATAATTTAAAATGTGATTTTTTCCCGTTTTCCATTCGTTATCAATATCAACATCTTTTCCGAAGTCACCAAGCCGATCAGAAAATTCCTTTTTCGAGTATTCAGATTTTCGAGTATTTACGCACTCTCTTTTTATGGACAGCTGACAAAATTGAATTAAATAGGTTTGGGTTTGACAACATTTGAGCGATTTCGGATAAACGTGTACCCTCAGCAAACGTCACAAAAGGCCAACTAACCGTTTTGAATTTCGTAAAACTGTATCTTTTGTTAAATTTTAGCAAAGTTTTAAGAATTTTCGTGAAAAAACACTCAACCATAATATCGATTTATCTTGGCAGTGTTCCCAGATTTTTAATTTTATAAGGGCCAAATTCTTGCTCACTACAGAGTTTTAGGAAAAGCTTTTTTGTTGAATTTCCAGAAAAATATCTTTTTTTACAATTTTCCGGCTGATTTCGCCGTATTTTTCTTGTACAAACTCATTTCTTATGCTGAACTTTGCAGAATTCTGCAGGAAACATATCAGTAGAGTTTTTTTTTAGAAAGGTCTGACAAACAAAATTTTCAATTTTTGCTATTCGGGTGATTTGAATTTGCCTTGAGTCAGGAGTATTCAAAAACATCTAAATAGCAAAAAAATATGTTTACTGGATTATTACAAAAAAAACTCAAATTGCCGAAGTAAGTTTTTTTTCTGTAGTTTAATAACATTATCTATTTTCGGCATTATACTGCTGAAGTTTGCCTTAGAAATCTGAGTGTGAACAAAAAAATACTGTGAAATTTGTCTGAGAAATTGTAAAATTTTCTCATTTCTGAAAATCTTTATTTTGAATCTGCTTTTCGTGATAACTACTTTTTGCAGCCGTTTTACCTTTTGTAATCCATATACTTTGTTCAACAGGTTGGATTGCTTGAAAATTCTGTTTGTTAAATCCTAATCCTAATCCGGTTGCTGTGATCAAATTTCAGAATTTAGCAGTTCTGGATCAAATTTTGCTTGACTTTTTTTTCATCAAAATCTTTTAAAATACCGTACTAGAATACACATAAAAACACAGATCTTCCTCTTCCACCTGTCCAACTATATTTCATTTTCCAACTAAGAAAAACAACCTTATTTCTCGTTTCAACTATAAGATGAGTGCCTTATTGTATTGGAAAAAATGAACAAACAAATAAAAAAAACCAACAACACACAACCATGAAACAAAAAAAACACACACACACAAAAAGTAAGCTGTGTATAAAACTACTCGTAGACTACAACCCCATTTTTGTGTAGATATTAGGTGACACTAGAAACAAAAGAAACACCCATTTTTATCATCTTGGTCGTCTGTCATAAAAGCATAAACAAAACAAAAAATCACACAAAAAACACTCACAATTGAGAAGGAGTTTTAATCGATTCTTCGTTTTTTGAAATTAATCAAATCAAATCTAACGTTGCGTTGCGTTCCAAAATCCACGAAATTAAATGATCTTATTCCTCCAAGACTCTAAAAAAATCAGTAACATTTCAGTTAGAGAATTATCCTAGGTAAAACAAGCCACGTAGCGAGGCGAAACATGTGCTCATTTAAACAAACAAAACAAAAATAAACTGTAAATTTATCGCTAGTAGTTTTAAATTTGTATATTATTTCCTCCTCAAGTAGGCGAACCATCCCAAAAAATGGTATAACGAGCAATTTATTAAAGCATAGTTTTTTTTTCACACAACTTTTTCCTACCAATAGCGTTTTAAACAAAACAAAAATGGTACCAATAGACTCAGCCTATTGATTACGATTAGCGAAGCAAACAAGAGAGAAATAAAAAAAAAATACGGTGTTGTATCTAATACAAACAGTTAGCACGAACGAATTAAATTTGCCACTAGAAAGTTGCCGAGGCATACTTTTTTCTTGTTTTTAAAACATAGAAACTTAGTTTTAGCTAGCGTTTAGCGGTGTTCAGTTGCGAAGCAAAAGCAAACAAACTGGCAACACTGCGTGTATAGATCTTACTTTTACATAGAGAAAGATGGAGGTGAAGCACATTTTACAACACATACCAATACAGAAACACACACAGTCAAACCACATCACACAAAAGAGGCAAAAATTTAAACTAAAGAAAACAAAACAACAGAAAATTTCATATCCGTGCGTGACAGCGCGAACGCAAAAAAAAAACAAACGCAAACAAACAAAAAGTTATCCAATATGTTTACGACAGATAGCAAACACAAGCAAACAAACAAACAAAAACTTAGGCATGACTTATTTATTACCCGTTTTTTAACCTAGTGCGAGTAGTGCGGAAACTCAAATCAAAGAATCAAATAAAGAACAAAACAAAGCTAGCCACTTCACCACACCGGAAATATGTCTCACTCTTTCTCACACAAGTACACTCAAACACGACACGAACAAAAGTCATTTTAAAGAAAAGCATCACACACATTTATTCACGCGCATTATACAAAGAAAGAGTAAAGTTACGGTAAGTGAGGTAAAAGTGAAACAAAAAAGTGAGAATGCAGTTTTGGAGATGTGTGAGAAGGAAAGGAAAAAAAGGTAAAGAAACAAACTATTGTGAACGAGCGAACAAACAGAAACAATTGATACACAAACACACACAAGCGCCCAACTCTTTTTAGTGAGCGAAGTAAGACAAGAAAAAACCTACAAGCCGAACAAAATAAATGTATTCAAAATAGTTTTGGCAAATTTAGTGTAATGGAAAGTATGAGAAATCCCTGCTTCAAAACATTTCAGATGCATCGTTGTTCAAAGCGGTTTCGGTTTGTTTAAAAAGTTAATTTTTTAAATTATTCTGTTCAGAAAATACCTACTTTTTCCTGTCCTTCTGGAGCAGATCTGGAAAAATCTGGCAGACAAAAATCTAACAATTATTACTGGGAATGGGGAGGGAGGATATGAATTAATTCAAAAGCTCGATAATTTCTGATTGTTTAATGAGTTTTTAGCCACAAAAATATTGAAATTACATTTACATTAAAATCAAAATTAGCTTATTTTTTCGATTTTTGAATTAATTCGTTCATTTAAATCATAAAGATGTTCGAAATTGGCAGAAAATGACACAGGTAATGGTAAATCTTTACTCTAGCAGACATTAGAAAATTCTGGTATTCCCAGTTTTATCTGACAACCTGGCAACTCTGTTCTAAAGTGACAAAATGGGCAAATCTCTCCGAATCCCGGAATGGTTTTTGTTTGCATTTTTCTATTTGGCTAAAACTTTTAGGGGACATTCCCTGTGACCACAGAAGCCACTTTGTGTAATTGTTTCACACATGCACGCCTCCATTAGAGTGATAATAAAAAAAATCGACATAAGGATCACCTTCTGACTTGATTTCTTGGGCAAAAATAAGTAACTTTGCCAATTTTGAGCAAAACCGGTTAAGGTTGAGGGCCGCTTTAGATCGTTAAAGTTGGTGAAAAAAAATCTTTTCATGCAAAAACGTCTTCTTTAAATCGCTAATAACTCGTAAGAGTTAATTCGGATCGTTTTGCGGTCGTCGGCAAAGTTGTTTGTCATACAATTTTCGTTACACTTTACAATGATCCGACGCATTAACGCCACCTTTTGGAGGAAATTTTTATTTTTTTGCAATTTCAACGATCGAGTTGGTGTCTTCGGCAAAGTTGTTGGTATTGATAAGGACTTATCGGAAATAACTAAATAATTTTTTTATATTTTTTTCATATTGTGTTTTAGGGGACAAATAATATTGAATAATATCTTCCCTATTGAAATGTAAGTCTTGACTAAAAAAAAAATAAAAAAACGAAAAGATCATAAAGTTTCACAAATATTTCATTTTTTAAATTGAAAATTTGATCATTAGTTACTTAGGTTGGAGTGATTGGGTCATAAACATTTCAGCATTTTTGTCTGACCCAATTTCGCCCCCCAGACCCAATATCACTCCTGATAACGGTAACTTTTTAGTGAAAAGTGTGTTTCTCCGCTCTTTGAAATAGTGTCGAAAGGCGTTCCATTTTGATATGAAAGCTGAAAAACTAAACTTCTCTGCACTCAAATGAGTTAAGCACTATTATTTTGCGTTGATACCTACAACAACCAAAAAATGACAGGAAAAGTAAGGATTTTCAAAATGTTTTTTTTATTTTTTATTTGCTCAACAATTTGTTTTCCCTCGGCTTGCTCGTGGACGTGAGAAGGGAAAAAAGCTAACTTTTAAATTCACTATCCCTTCAAAATTGGTCCAAAAAGTTAGGGGGCAAATTTTTTATCCAAAAATTTGAGAGTTTCAATGGAAATAGAAGTTTAATCAACTGAAAACTATCCAAAATGCCCTATTCTGCATTGATAATCATATTTAGCATGTTTAAAAATATTTTGAACTTTTATGGAATTCCAATGTACAGCACCGCAAAAACTTATTTTCTCGCAGAAATAAGATTTTCGTCTCTACTTAGAAATTTTGGAAACTTATCATTGTAAAACACGTGGGCAGATGTGTAATTTATTTTAAAACCATTTTTTCATTCAAATGTTGAAACCGTGGCCTATATTTTTTTTTTTGCCCAATTTCCCATAAGTTTAATTACATTGCTCATAACTCAAAATATGATATTTTTTTCAGTGTAGTGCAGTGAAGGATAGCAACTTTTGGTTAGTAAATAAGTTTACATCAATAAAAATAACGCTCTACAAGCGGAAAACGGTTTTTTGGGTTATTTTAAGCATCTGTGTAAATTTTGAGCGAAAATGTTTTTCATGCTAAAAAGGACTTTTTAAAATCGCTAATAACTTTTCAGGATCGAGTTTTACAGCTTTAATATGTTCTACAAAGTTGTAGAGCATTAAATTTTAAATAAGAATCTCATTTTTGGGAATATTTGGATGAAAGTATCGCACCGTGCAGACCAAACCGTTAGAAACTTGGGATTTCCATATATTTTTTCGATTTTTTCCATACAAACTTCACCTTCGAGTATCAATGGGTAAATGCTGACCGATTTTGCTCATATTTGGCCAAGAGTCCTTAAATAGGTCAAAGAACAATATTCAGCTTGTGGAGCGAGGTTTTGAAAAAAAGTCCTATATTCTGGGCATAAGACAATCTTATGGGAAATTTGACGAGTTAAAATATTTACGGGACAGAAAAATTAAGTTTGTTGATATGTTTTTTACGGAATTTCGAGTTTGCCATCAAACCGGGTGTCCAATTTTACATAAATGTCTCTACACTGCATTCGAGAGTTTATTGTTAAATACTGACATTTCTAGATGTTTTTTTAAAGGTCCAATATTAAACAAAATTTTGAATTTCTCCTTTTCGAGTGCTTTGCGCGCGTCAAGTGCGCAAACTGTGGTGGAAACCGCACTACCGGAACAAGCAGACGTTACTGGTGATGACTTCTTTACGTTCCAAATTTTTGTCTCTTGCTTGAGAGATGCTTACGCGTTTTTGTGCCTGCCGGAACAAGGCAGAACAATTCCAAGCTCTCAGTGAGCTGATGATGAAGTACATCTAGAACGGATAAGCTGTGTTTTAAAACTTCAAAATGTCAATGGAAAAAGACGGCAATCAACTAAAAGCAATGTTTAATGCATTTTCCTGCGTTGATAATAATTTTTAGCATGAATGAGCAAGTTTAAAAATATTCAGATGACCCAATCTCATATTGAGGCAGTATTTTTGATGTGGTTCAAATCTTTCCCATGTTTGGAATCATGAAAAAGTAAAAAAATGAGTAAAACTTAATTTTTGACATAGTTTTTAGAAGCAAAAAAAAAAGATTTTATTTATTCATAAAGTTTTGACAATTTAAAAAGTTATTTCTTGTATCCAAATGACACATAACCTGTAGACCCTTGCTTAACCAATCTCGATAATTCATCATTTTCCTTAAATTTGTGTATTTGTGACCTAGTTGTCATTCATAAACTGTCTAAAAATGAATTATTTGTGAAATTTTTGTGATTTTAAATAATCCCTCACATTTGCCCTTGCTAGTGTTTTTTGGTTTTTTCTTCATAAAATATCTATATTTGAATTGCTTTAAAAAAGAATGTTATTTTTCCTTATTAATAAGCTTAGTTTTATTTTCACACTTCATGTTCACGTTTTAAGTGCACTACTTGAGGGTAACCAATAAAATACACAACTAAAATACCCTTGCAATACTGCACGCACCATATTCCACTCCAGGTTGTTCCCACGTAGTGATACAGACACTAGCTGTTATCAGAGCCCAGAATAAGGGCACCGCCTCAACCCGATGTCCCACGTTTGTCTTTCCATTCCACCACCTCCAATCTAATCACATCAATATCAACACCACTTTTCGCCAGTCACCAGTCGCGAGCAGACGTTTGACCTGGAGAGGTGCGAAAATTTAATCTTCAATCCAAATTGTGTCGATAAGAGTTTAGCTAAAAACGCTCAAATTACGTCCAGTTTTACGCGAAGTTTGTTTCCACAACAATAAAAGATAGTTCGGAGGAGTCGCGCTTCGATTGTTTGGCGATTTTGGTTTGGTCAATTTATTAGTGGGTGTTATCTAAAAAGCTGTTAGCTCACTTTACAAGTTTACCGATTCGAACCAGGGTTTGCCATAGGTTAGGGTGAATTTTTCCTTCTCGTGACGGCGTCGACGACGCCTAATCAACCACGTGCACAAACTTGCCGCTACTGTTTGTGGTACATTTTCATGATTCATCGAGCATTTCTTCCGGCAAGAACAACACTGCAGCAACAAGTTTAGTTGTAATTAAGCAATCAAGCGCATCGGAAGCGAAATTGGTCGCAGATTAATTAAAATCCATAACGCTCGAAAACGAATCAAACAAGAAGAAACAGAAAACAAGGTGCCAACTTTTATCAGTGTGACAAACGGAAAACAGCGGTTTTGGGTGGCATTTTACCTGCTGGTTGGCGCGCCGCGTGATAAGCACGAAATTTCAGCGTTTCGTCGCTGGTCCCAATTTCGGAAGACTTTGATAACGCCATGGTGTGATTCATTACGGGGGAAGATAAAGAAGTGATAGTACCAGATTGGGAACGGTGCGAATAAAATTGAAAGTGTTTCACGTGACGCTGAGGAGTGCGGAATCTTAGCTGGGTAAGTCACTACTTTTATTTTTATTTTTTGTTGAAGTGGTACTCTGAAAGGACATTACCCGGGGCTTTATCGAGCACTTGAGAAATAAACCCAATAAATAGGTGGTTGAGTCAGTCACTAATGGTTTAAACGCTAAACATATTGAAAATATCGTGTTGTTATGTCCATGATTGATTAAAAATAACTCATCATGCTAGGTTTTACCAGTCTAGAAAGTGAAATATAAATTTTCAAAAGTCATGTTGGATGTGAAGAAAGGTGATGTAGTCGATCTCGTGAGAAAAAAAATTTTTTTTGAAGGTTTTAATTTCGGGTAGTTGAGTATTCCTTCTTTTTTGAGCAATTTTACCTAAAAAATGTTTAAATGAGTGAACCTGGTGAAAATTCATAAACTAATGAATATATCAATGATTGACAAAAAATACTTATCATGTGAGGTTTTACTGGCCTAGACAGTGGAAGTAATCTTTTAAAATTTAATGTTAGGATGAATTTCATGTTTTTTATTTAACACCTTAACTCCCAAGCTCGAGAATAGGGGGGATCTGTATAGAAATTCACTCTTTTTCTGAGCTTGGTAGTTGTGGTGTTAAAGTAGTCGATCGTTGCGATTTTTTTTTGAGAATAACTGAAAATTACACACTGTTCAGATAGTTTGCAATAAAAAAAAACAAATCGTTTCTGTTTTTGCCTTCCTCATTTTATTGAGGAAAGGCTATAAAATCACTCGAAAAACGAACTTTTTAGTTACACTTCCTAGACCTACCTTCATTAGTACATATCGACTCAGAATCACCAGCTGAGCAAATGTCTGTCATGTTAAAAAAATCAACGTTGCTAACCGATAATAATTATCGTCGTGATTTCAGATTCAAAACAACTTTTTTCTAAAATCATTCGTTTTTGAAAAAAGTAATTGGTTAAAATGTGTAAATGCATAAAAACTTCCAGCAATTACTGCATGCTTCTTTTTACTTAAAATTTAGGAAATGTTAGTAAAAAAACACAGCTAAAATTGACCCCTAAAAATGTCATTTTTCAAAACATTGGCAAAGTCACATAAAGCAAGTCAAACTTTCAAACAGTAAATTTTCTTAAAATTTAAGAGTTCTTCTTTCCAATGCTTTTTAATGATCAAAATTAGTGGAAAAAATGTTTTTTTGAGGTTTTTTTTAGATCGAAGCCTGTCTAGAGGCGGAGTTCGGTTGTAAAGGGTTAAATACAAAAAATTTCATAATTTACTGTATTTAACTAAAAACACTCATAATTTCATAGGTTGCAATATTTCGCCAAGTTTATTACGAAAAAAATGCATTAAAAAGCCATGATATTTATAACAAAATGTTGCATAAATTTGCATTACATTAAAATGTTTCGTGTTAATTCTTAATTTTTTTACAAAAAAACCGTGTTTCACTATAAATACTCAAATTTTCATAATTTGCAATATCGGTAAAAAATAACGTTTATTTCAAAACATGAAAATTTAAAAATAATAAATGAAAAATACGGTGCTCTACATGGTTTGTTAAGCAATGGGGGTAATTCTCCGCCAACTCACACAGCAGTTGCCCCGACCCCTCTTCGATTTGCGTGTAACTTTGTCCTAAGGGGTAACTTTTGTCCCTGATCACGAATCCGAGATCCGTTTTATGATATCTCGTGACGGAGGGGCGGTACGACCCCTTCCATTTTTGAACATGCGAAAAAATAGGTGTTTTTCAATAATTTGCAGCCTGAAACGGTGATGAGATAGAAATTTGGTGTCAAAGGGACTTTTATGTAAAATTAGACGCCCGATTTGATGGCGTACTCAGAATTCCGAGAAAAACGTATTTTTCATCGAAAAAAACACTAAAAAAGTTTTAAAAATTCTCCCATTTTCCGTTACTCGACTGTAAAAAATTGTGGAACTTGTCATTTTATGGGAAATTTAATGTACTTTTCGAATCTACATTGACCCAGAAGGGTCATTTTTTCATTTAGAACAAAATTTTTAATTTTTAAACTTCGTGTTTTTTCTAACTTTGCAGGGTTATTTTTTAGAGTGTAACAATGTTCTACAAAGTTGTAGAGCAGACAATTACAAAAATTTTGTTATATAGACATAAGGGGTTTGCTTATAAACATCACAAGTTATCGTGATTTTACGAAAACAAGTTTTGAAAAAGTTACTTACGGGGGTGACCATGAACGGCCATGATCGATGACGACCAACTTTTTCAAAACTTTTTTTCGTAAAATCGCGATAACTCGTGATGTTTATAAGCAAACCCCTTATGTCTATATATCAAAATTTTTGTAATTGTCTGCTCTACAACTTTGTGGAACATTGTTACACTCTAAAAAATAACCCTGCAAAGTTAGAAAAAACACGAAATTTTAAAATGAAAAATGTTGTTCTAAATGAAAAAATGACCCTTCTGGGTCAATGTAGATTCGAAAAGTACATTAAATTTCCCATAAAATGACATGTTCCAAAAATTTTTACAGTCAAGTAACGGAAAATGGGAGAATTTTTAAAACTTTTTTAGTGTTTTTTTCGATGAAAAATACGTTTTTTCGGAATTCTGAGTACGCCATCAAATCGGGCGTCTAATTTTACATAAAAGTCCCTTTGACACCAAATTTCTATCTCATCACCGTTTCAGACTGAAAATTATTGAAAAACACCTATTTTTTCGCATGTTCAAAAATGGAAGGGGTCGTACCGCCCCTCCGTCACGAGATATCAAAAAACGGACCTCGGATTCGTGATCAGGGACAAAAGTTACCCCTTAGGACAAAGTTTCACGCAAATCGAAGAGGGGTCGGGGCAACTTTTCCCGATTTCGTGTGAGTTGGTAGAGAATTACCCATGGTTTACTCTCCATACTAAAAGTTTTTTTGTGTGCAGTCTGGGGCGAATCAGGACTACAGTCTGAAAAGGAACAACAGTTCTTAGAGCACTTTTGAGATTGAGATTTGGAAAACGAAATTCGAAACTGAAATTTGGAAAACGAAATTGGAATACGAATATCGATGTATTGTGCGGTAACAAGGCTAAAAGAGCTGTCCCAATTCGCCCCAGATGACGGTATAGACAATTTTCCAAAAACTTCGGGGATGAAATTTTCAAAAAACTTTCCATTTGGTTTATGAATAAATCCTGAAAAATCCAAAATCATTAAAAAAAATTGCTGTTTATTTTTTTTAGATTACAAATATTTCAAAAATATTTTAATTTGGTTTAAAATATAAAATAAGGGAAATTTTCTATTCTTACACCTTTTCAAAAGCTAAGCTAGATTTTAATACTTTTAGATTATTATTATTGAAGAGATCAGAAAATTTCGAAAAAATTCTAGGGTATATGGCCCTATTTTGGACCTACTATGCGAAGTGTCAACATATTTCGCATTGTTCTCATAAACGGTCTATTTCTAACATTTAAAATCGAACAGTTTCCGAGATATCGTCAATTGAAAAATTACAAGCTAGACAAAATCATTTTCATCGAATCGAATTCTTTGTGAGGCTGTATCTCATAAACTAATTGCTAGATTTTCAAAGTTTTTTGAAGAAAATTATTAGAAATTTTATCAGCTTTTCAAAAATCATTTTATTAGAGGTGCAAGGTGCATTTTTTCAAGATTTTTTTTAAACTCAAAAAGCCTAAAAAATGAAATGTATGCAAAAAAGAAGCTACAGTTTTAAAACGGCACATTTTACCAAACAAATTGTAAAGTACATTTCGATTGTAAATAAGATTTTGCATAAAAAATGATTTAAATTTTTTTCCAGCCTATCGATAAAAAAAAACGCTTTTTTTTCAAAAATGTATTTCTTCTAAACCAGATTTTGAACTATTACGCACTATGGCTCAAAATATGTCTTTTATCAAAGATTTAAAGTAATTATTTGTTAGTTACTTTGGGAATCCAAATTTTAGTATCGAAAAAATAAATAAAAATAGGTTTTTTCCGTGTACCTATTTGTTATAAATCAATATATTTAGCATTATTCAAAACTTTCTTGAAAAAAAAAAAAAGTTTCCTTTCGTTGCTTTCCACGTTTCAACATTGCAGTTGATCTATAATCTTTGATGTTTTACAATGTCTAAGAGCAGTTGAAAAAAGGACGATTGAAATATGCTTGAAAACTATTTTAGGGGCAGGGGGGGCAGAATGGACCAGGGGGGCAGAATGGGCCACCCTTGGTTTTGGGCTTTAGAATGGATTTAGACCAATTGTAAGGCAAGGGTCTTATAAAGGACGTCAAATAACATCACCACACCGAAAACGACGTTTGAATTCATTTTTTTTTTTTCGAATTATGAGCAAAAATGTAAATTTATTGAAAAACCACGCAAATGTTGTTTATTTTGAGGTTTTTAAATAAGCTTTCTGAAAAAGTTGGATTGTTTGAAAAAGTTTGCTCAATGCTTATAACGTTACTAGATGTTACTACCAAGGTATACAAACAACAACGGAACCTTGAAATCATTTAGAGACTTGGTGGTGGAAGTGTTAAATTAAAATCCACTTGGGGGCAGAATGGACCACCCTTATCCTGCCTTATAAAAACAATGAAAAGTTAAAAAATTTGAGCTAAATGGATTATTTCACTCCTGTAGCTTCACAAATCACGTTTAATGCAACAAAAGTTGATTTTTTAGTTGTTTTGACGCTTAGTTGTTTAAATAGTGTCTTTTTTCGACATATTTACACTATTTTCAAAAATCTTTGTTTTTTTAGGTTACTTTTTTTATAAAAGTGGTCAAACTTCATGGAAACTATGTTGGAAAGGTCCCTGAAGTCATTTCTTATCACCCTTCAACGTTGTGTTAGAAGAAATGGCTTGTTTTCTAAGGTGGCCCATTCTGCCCCGCAGGGTGGTCCATTCTGCCCCGCACCCTGGAAAGTTAGTCGAAAAAACTTTTTTTTTAAAGTGGCTCAAAAATAGTTTAAAGTAAAAAATTTTCATCAACCAAGTATACAACATTGAAGGGAACATTCCAAAGCATAAGCCTACTACACTGGATTCATAATTTTTATGTTTTTCTATGGTTTTTGGTGCATTTCCCTTAGGCGGTCCATTCTGCCCCCCCCCCCCTGCCCCTATATTTTTTTATTAAACTTCCTGATAACATTTTTCATATTTTAGGACCGCCATTTCCAATATTTAATCAAATCACAATTTTTAAACCTTATTGATTTTCCGATACTTGCTACAGCTGTACGCTCGGTTGCAATCCCCGCTGCCCAGTCCGATGATAATTGCTTTTAGACACGTCAAAATGGTCCCCGAACCAGTTTCCGCCTCAGCCATCGCTCCCGCCAACCAGGTGACTCCCAAACTGAAATCAAAAGAGCTCATTTAAATGCAAAGTAGGCTATGCCAAACCGCGTCTCTCCTTTAACCTCCACACCCCAATCCAGTACTTCCGGTTGTACTTGAGCTGCAGCGAGTACTGATTGATATCGCAGATGGTCCGCTGGACGCAGCTGCCCTCGTCCTTTCCGGTGACCGCCACGGCATCCATCGAGTCCAGCACGCGGGCCGCAATCCGGTTGATTTCGCGTAGTCGCACCAACTCTAGAGTTTCCACCGGGGGAACCGCTCCGCGGCGTCTTCTTCTGCGCCTTCGGCGAACCTCTTCCTCCCCGTCGTCCGGATTCGTCGGGATCATCATCATGTTGGCGTCCGATTTGGTCATCGTGATGCACATTATGACCTGCAGGACAAACATCCCAAAGGACAGGAAGGCCAGCGTGGTTAGGGCGATGTCGAACAGGTCTTTGAGGCCGAGTCCCTTGATGCTTTTTTCCTCGATTTCGATTGGGTGGTAGGCGTAGTCACCGCGGGAGGCATCGGAGTAGGGTGGTTCGCCATGGTTATAGACGCGGCCACCGGCCAACGGAGGGTATTGCTGGGTGGGTGGACGGTAGGGGTGTTGGTTTTGGGGAGGTTGCTGATGATGATGATGGTGGTACGGATTCGGTTGATACGCCGGTTTTGGAAAGGCCACGTGATTGGGATCTGGCTGTTGCTGGACGGCGTACCCTGTGATCATACCCTCATCAAAGTATTCTTCATCCGCGGAACGCGGATTGGACACCGGAGTGATATCAGAACGATGGTTCGATACGTTCATGACGGCCATTGGCCCACCCGGAGCCAAGTAGTTCCGATAGATGTCGTCAAGCGTGGAAGACCTAATAAATGAAATCAAATCAAAACAACCGTCGAGTTTCCGTCATAAAAAGCAAACCCACTTTGACAGCCAATTCACGTATCCGGAAGAGCCCTGATCGTACAGCATGGTGTCCTTGGATGGTGTGGGCAGGCTGTTGTTTTCCAGCATCATGAAGCTGCCCGGGGCGGTGCCGACGCGTCGCGAGAGGGAGAGCTCGCGCAGCGGAAGGACGTCCGCTATGATCTGGTTGGCGAGAAAGCCGTTGCAGCGGTAGTTGTTCATCATTTTTCTGGGGAAGGAGAGATTGAGTTCACAAGATCCTCTGTAATTACTCTTAGCCTGTAAATGTTATTACAATAGCCGACTCGGTCCTAACCAAGTCCCATAACCGAAAAGGACCTTATAAAAATAATTTTATTATCAGAGCTAACAAAAAACTTTTTTAAAAATGCAGTTGGCTCACCTTAAATTTTAAATTTTATAAATGTTATGAAATTCCTCGATTTATAATAACAGAGCAAAAATTTTTTTTTTACGCATCGATTTTTTCTTGGATGTTTGATCTGTTTCAAACTTTGTTCACAGATTAAATGCGCTTTGTCCATCGATTCCTCATGTTCCAATAAACGGGCTTGGATCACTAGTTTCTCCATACAAAAAGTTGCTCATTGGGCTGATTTTTTGTTTAGTAAACTTTATCTCCTATTTTGATAATTTTTTGAAAGCTCTAAGTTGACAAAAAGTGTCAACTGTATTCGCCAAATAAAACAATTTAAGTTCTGTTTGAATAAATCTGGTTTTAAGTGATGAGAAAATTCAGTTTCCACTTACCTGGCACGCAGAAAAAATATGTTTTATTCATTTTTAATTATCACAGCAACCAAAGGCCTTATGAATAATGAATATTGTAGAATTGTCTCATCCATTTAGCACTATATTTATCAGGGATGGACGAGTATAACACCCTTTTGAAAATTTTGTCATTTTGTTAAATCTTACAAATGTTTTTTAAAGTTGTCCTTCCAAACTTTATGCAGATCAAAACTTGGTTAAAAAAAAGAAATTTTAAATCGTCAGTTTAAACTGACTTGATATAATTTTAAAAATCAGACAAAACAGACAAGCCATTTAGTAGAATAACTTTTTAAATCATAAATGAGTATCAAAAGCAGATGAAATCGTTATTTGAGTATTTTTCCACCAAATTCGGATGTGGATTTTATTTATATTTTATGATTTGGTTAAAAGTTATAGGTTATTCAGAAATCGATAGGTGAACGGAAATTTCTGCTGTCGATTTTTAAATTACTTTTTTTTTAGAAATAAACGATTTCTCAAAATCCATATTTTTAATTTTTTTAAATGAATTCTTTTAAAGAACTAAAAACAGCAACTCTTGAGCCATAATATGAAGTATGCAGAAAAATATTTTTTTAAATGTTTTTTTAATAATATAAATTTTAGTAAGGGAAATGGTTGAGTTCAGTTTTAATGTAAAATCAAATTTGCAAATTTAAAGTACTTTACAGATTGGCCCCCAAGTTTGTATCAAATAAAAAAAAAATGGACAAAATCGGGCGATTTGGTAGAGAATTGCTCATTTCTTTATATTTTCTTACAGATCAAAATTTATTTAGATTAATTGATCAAATTTTAATGTGTACTGAATTTTTTAACATAAGTAATTTAGTTAAAATGGCAATTCAAACTGCCCTAATAGAATTTTAAACAGTCAGCATTAAAATAAGACATTTAATCCAATAACTTGCAACATATAAGTCCTCCAGCCCAACATTGCCAGATTATTTTGAGGGAGGTCTGTATTTTCTCGAGATAAATCGATCGTAAATAAATCTGTATTTTTCTATACACAGCAAAAAATCCGATGGTAAAATCGCATGCAAAAGCACCTTCGTCAAAATAAACACTTAATATTACACACTGCATGTACATTTTTTGCAAACACAAAAAAAAGTTGCAACCGACGGGATTCAAACCCAGCTCCAATAGTAAGGACTGGCGCCATCAGACCGATGAAAATCTGTAAGGATATACACATATATGAGCTACACATTTCGGTCAAGTAGGTTTCCCATACTTATGGGCTACATATTTCAGGGTGTAAAATCACATAAAATTGCATAAAATAATGCAATATTTATTTTACACCCAGGCCTTTTACACGCAGCTGGATTACTACTTTTTTAGCTGTGTATCTTGTCGAATTCGAAGCCATAGAAGACATTTATTTTTATTTTTAAGAATAGATTTATGCTTTTTAATCACATTAAAGCATAAATTAAATACTAAATTGTTGAAACTTTCGAATATA
The DNA here is from genome assembly GCF_016801865.2 of Culex pipiens pallens. Taxonomy (NCBI): domain Eukaryota; kingdom Metazoa; phylum Arthropoda; class Insecta; order Diptera; family Culicidae; genus Culex; species Culex pipiens. Next base: position 5,325,842 of record NC_068938.1, read on the forward strand.
ACCATTTTAAAACAATCTGTATAGACAGATTTTTCGAAATTTTGGGATCGAAAAATTTGTAAAATACAGATATATCTGTATATCTGGCATGGCTGCTCCAGCCTTCTTAAAATTTAATTTTAACAAAAAAACAATTTTAATCATTCAAACACAATTTAATGGCAGGAGGCAATTAGGATAAAGGTAGGTCGAATTGTTTTTGTATTTCAAATTTTATTTTTGATACGAGTTTTTTTTTAGAGTGTAAATCCAGAGTGAAATATTTTTTTGTTTGTATTTGATTATTTCATCTTATTGGTTTTTTTTATGAATCTTACAAGCCTTACCCGACAAACTTCGTAATGCCTTTTTTTCGTTTGTTGACGTTTTTCGCTTTTTTGCTAATTTAGCCTTCTGTGATCAAAATTTGATTTTACGTAACTTTCTCCATACAATCTGCAGATTTTCCGGAATCGATTTTGGAGTGGCCAAAGTTGTAACTTTTGGCGTAAGAACCTTCCTTGGACTTATACGAACCCAACGCAACAAAGAGCACCTCGATCCGACATTCCGTGTTGAATTGCTTTGCGTTCGAACAAACTTGTCGAAATTTTTATATATATATATATATATATATATATATATATATATATATATATATATATATATATATATATATATATATATATATATATATATATATATATATATATATATATATATATATATATAGATTATTTCAAATCAAATATATTAAATATTTCCACATTATAGTTTTTTTTTAATCTATAATCAAAATATTTTGTTTATTTTCAAAAAAATTACGACTTTTTCCGCTCTGTTGTTAAAAAAATGGCGTTTCAAAATTATATTTAATAAACAATCTCATAATAGCCATTTTTGTAATCGAAACCTCCGGAGAATCGACCGTTTTTAATTTGTAACAAAAGTGTCGAAATATTTTTTTATTTTTTTTTATCAATTTTAACAAATATTTAATTTGTATGCTACTAATTTTCTTTTTCTGCAATTCAGATTGTATTTGACATCATCGGAAGCTGATTGCATTTTTGAGATCACTTACAGATGATGAAATTGCATTTCCGGTTAGATTTTGGAGAAACATGATTGAGCAATCTTCATTACTAGAAAAGTAGATTGTTGGCTTCAAAAAACGGTTCAGATAAAGTGCAGTTTGTTTTACTGTTCTGATAAGCAAACTAAATTTGCACTAGATTACATTGCGACTTCTTCAAAGTTTCACTCTTTTCCAACTAATTTTGCACTAATTAAATCGATATCACAATTAGTCGACTCTCACCTGTGAAATCCCATCGTCGAGAAAGCGGTTCGAAACGTGCCATCTTCACGAGTTAAATTGTGCAGCAGAGCGGTGGTCTCTCGTTCCGTGGCCATGGTTTGGCCGCCGGAACCATCCTCCGGATCCGCGGTTCGACTTTCCATTCCATCCGGCTCCATCAGTTCATCTTCGGTTCTCAGCCCTAAATCAGGTGGTCCTTCCAGCATTAGAAACGTGGCCGGCATCAGCTGTTCGTTGAGGATGTCGTTGATGTTGATTGTTAATTCACTTGGTGCCATGCCTTTGGCTGAGATTTGAGCAATCGAACAAAGTAGTATCAACAGTGGAATTTTCATGTTTCTCCTTTAAAAAAACTTTGTTTCACTATTTGCAACTCCAAAGAACGCAGATTGCAACTGCTTATCTCAACTGTTAAAACTAGAATGATGAGTGCAGGCAAAGAAAGTAACGACACTGGTTTAGTGGATTTTTCATGTTACAGTTTTGCAATTAACCTTCAACATAACATGCTCAACATGGTACAACAAACCCCCTCATTTAAGCTGACTTGTTGGCAATTCGAAGGTTAACCACCAGTTTTTGCGTTGGATGCAGTCTGTGTGAAAATCATGCTACACGACACGCTAGCTTTGTGCACTGAGCAAATTTCCATTTGAGTGCATCCAATGTCTCTGCTGCAGAAAGTTAGTTTTCCGCTTTTCCTTTCCGTTGTCTTGGCCAAGTGTAACGGTAGCTTCCTTTCTGTCCATTTTCTTCTAGCGTTCTTTGAGCAAGTCCAAGTGACATTATTTGACCATGATTTTGATTCAAGCTTTGTGAATTTACACGGTTTCGCCGAACGCGGGACTTTCCGTGAAAACACGTGAAATCTAATAATTGTATATTGAGTGAAATCTGCCGATTTCTGGATTATTTTTTATTTTTTTTAATCGGTTAAATTTTTTTGAGGGCTTCCCCTTGACCAAAGAAAGCATTTGGCATCACTAGTTTGCACTAGAGCGTCCAATTTCCCGGGGCTAGAAAATTCCCGGGAAACGGGAAATTTTCAACCAATTTCCCGGGAAATCCCGGGAATTCCCGGGAAATTTAAATTTATTGAAAATTGTTTTGATCTTGGTTCTGCTGCAACTAAGTTGTTTAGAACAGCGACTGAAAGGCTAAAACACGTGTGAAGATCAATTATTAATCAATTAATAATCAATTATTTTATAAGCTCCAATAGTACAATTAATCAAAAAATAATGTCATTTAAATTTTTATCAAGGTGATTAGACAGTGAGTAGTGGAACAGCATCTAATTCCGTCGTACCTCTTATGTTGGCAGGTCAGCACTTTGACGTTCAATTACAACTCATTGAAGGCGATTTCAACTGAAATAGAGTGATAAATAGCTCAATAAGAAGTGAGCAAGCAAGTTACTTTTAAAAGTTTTGCAAATTAGTTCAACTCATTAGATCATGGTAAACAAAAACGTAAAAATTCTCAATTTAATATATTTTTTATGAAATAACTCCAAATATTCTTGAAAAAGCTTACTTAATTTTCCCGTAGCTTCAAAAATTAATATTATCAGATATCAAAGTGTCTGAAAATCTGATTAATTGTATATGAGCTATAAAATAATTGTAATTGAACAAAATCATCTTCATTTATTTTTCTCTGAGCATCTAAAAAAATGGTTCCAATAAGTATAGAAAATGTGTACTTTTGGTTAAATTTCGGGAATTCCCGGGAAATTTACAAATTTCCCGGGAAACGGGAAAAATATTTTTTCGGAAAATCCCGGGAATTCCCGGGAATTTTTTTTCCCGGGACGGGAAATTGGACGCTCTAGTTTGCACGCATTAAAAAAATGTTACCCAAAAAAAGTTTTACAAATCAATTTGCAAGCAAAAATTACATCAAATTTTCTCTTGCTTTAGGTTGAAAAAAATATATGTTTCATATTTTGAAGTAATTTCTATCAAGCAACAAAGTAAATTTTCTAAAGTTTCCATTTATCAAATTTGAAAATTGGACAAATAATTGCTGAGATAGGGCATTGAAAAGTATTATTGAGTAAAATTTTCTAAATGTTTTCCAATTAGTCTTCATTTTTGAACTGACGATAGCTTGGCAACTAACTATTATTTCGAATTTCGTTGTTAACGGTACACATCAACCAGAGCTTTTGCACCAAGATTTTTGTTACAGACATTTTAGCAACTTCAAAACTACGGGAACTATCGATATAATTTTTTATTCATCCCCTAAAGTACTGTCTTCAAAGTGATTTACAACAAAGTTTGACTATTTTTACAATCAGGTTGTTGCAGGATTGGCTCCGTAAGTTTGACCATTTTTGAATAAGAAGACAACAACTTACTTGGTTGCTGTGCACCCTTAAATAAGGAAATGATAAAAAATATGTTTTGAGATTCCTTCGTAAAACTAGGATTTACTTTGCCTGTCATTCTCGAACGACGAAACCATCTACTTTTTTCTACAAAAAAAACAGTGACAAAAAAGTAATACTTTTCGATACAAGGACTTAAAAGTTTTACTTTTTAGCACTGAAATGAATGCTGAAAAAATATATTTTTAGCTCTAGTATCGAAAAGTATTACTTTTCAATATTATTTTGATTTGAACGGTAAATTGACTGAACAGACATACTTTTGACTTAAAATTCCATTCAAAGGGCGCTTTACTGCCCCTGATCGCATAAATGTCCCATATGCATTTTCCTCGATTTTGAGTTATTGATGCAGTTTGGTTCAAAATCGTGTACTCTTTCAAAAGAGCCTATAACATCCAGTACTTTGTTCTAGAAATCAGGAGGAAATCCAGTTTTTTCGTGAAAACTTAACACGTAACCTTATGTATGGGACAAACTTCAAATGCGTTTTTCTCAGCTTGCTGTTTTTGCATATGGGACATTTATGGGAACATGGGCAGTTTACATGTTGCAAATTTTCGTTTTCATTTTTCATTTTTATATTCTTTATTAGGAGGTGGACAAAAGCCCCCTTGAGATGTGTCTAGCATATTCCAAGACACTCTCTCAAAAAGGCACGTTTTGCAACTAGTTTCATAAATTATTATTTAATAATTTCAAAATCAATCTCATTATTTCAAAAGAGCTAAGAAGCAATTTAAGCATGCCTATCTCTTCACTTATTTGTCCAATTTTAAATATCTGAATATGGAAATTTTATTCAATTTTATTTAAAAATATGAATGTTTATCATGTTAAAAATTGTAGATTAATATTAAATCAATTATAAAAGTACCTACATTGTGTACATTTAAAATAAGATATTCTAGCATATTAAAAAAAAAACGTGTTTCCTGGTGATTTCAGTTTTAGTTCAAAAGAAAACCCAATTTTGAATCTTTAGTTCAAAACATAAATACACTGGAAAATTCTTCCAATGAGCTAAAATTTATTTGAAGATTTTCATTAAAAGAATTTTTTTAAAGTTTTTCAAAAGAAAGTAGTAGCATATTTCTGTTTTATTATACATTTTATGAAAACAATGTTCATTTCAGATGTATTTATCAAAACACTTTGTAAAGCTTGCATAACAATGTATTAATTATAACAAGATTTTAAAACATCTTAAGATTCATGAAAAATAATGTAAAAAGTATGCTTCGAAACTATTTCACAACGTTTAATTGATTCAAAAAATCTCAGGTTGGTTTGCAATCAATAGATCGCGATCGATCGCCTGTAGAAAAGCTTTGCATTTATAGTTTACCAATATTTAAACAAGAAATCGAATGTCAAGGTTTTTATTTACGACATTCGAGCCAAAATAGTGGAGGTTATGCGAAAATCAAACTTCTTTTCATCTGATAATAATTTTTTTTTCTTTATAACTTTTAAAGCACTCACTCCTCCAAACTAAATAATATTTATTAGGAACTTTCGGACCCCAAACCGGAACGAACGAACCAAATTTGGCACAAATCTGTTGAACCAGTTTTGAAATATAGTCCAGACTCGATTATCCGAAGTCCTTGCAAAAATTTCACTTCGGCTAATCGAATCGAGAAAACAAAATTTTTTGTTTTTTTTTTTTGTTTTTTTTTTTTGTTTTTTTTTTTTTTTTTTGTCTGTGTATGGGGTGATTGGGCATAATAATTGAATAATGCCATCTAAAGTGCAGTGCTTCTGGGGACGCGCAGTCCTGTTTTTTCGTGATAATTTTCGTCTCTTTTGTGTCGCTATTTGTGTGTATGGGGTGATTGGTTTTATGTGATTAGGTTTTAGGTGATTGGGTTTTATTTTTTATGTTATCTTCTTTCTCTTCATTTCCTGAGTTTGAATTGCGATGCCTTTGGGTCGTATTTTTTTCGCGTTCGTCGTCGGTGTGTTTTTTGGTTTTTTTTTTTCGCGTGCGTGTTTGTGTGTAAAGGTGCGGCTGGCTCTGGTTGTCATCGATGACAATTGAGCCAGTCTGATTTGCGATGCCTTTCGGTCGGGTCGCAGGGTTTTTTCGCGTTCGTCGTCGGTGTGCAATAACAACAAAACCTTATCATACCATTTCAGCTCGATAAACATCGTAACTCGTCGTTCGCTTCGTTAATCAGTACCCCACTAAACATGAATCATGTAAAACTCGTAAAAACATCTCAATTAAAAAGTCAGACTGTTAAATCCTTCATCATGTAATTACCAACAATTTTGGTTCTATCTTTCCACAGCCGGCTGTCTAAGATTAAACCATTTCAACTAAAAGTTAACAGCCGATAAACGGGAAATGTCTCATCCGCAGCATCCGATTGCTTGCCTTGAGAATAAAACATAATACCTTTCAACAAACACTATGATTTTGGGTCGCATCATCATCTTCTATGATGAATCCTGACCAAACACCCTATCCTTCTAACAAATTTTCAGGTTCCTGGCGCTTGTGGGGTGTAAGCACAGAGTAAATCAGCTGCCCTAGTAGCAACCTGCGCTAACTAACATTCCCGTCCCTTAAAATCGAGATCTACAAACTGACATGACGGGCGCCGTTGGTGGCCAATGACTGTTACCTATTCGCAACTGATCTAGCTTTAGCAATCATGGTGTTTTATCTTTTCAGCGCATTCATACATGCTGTTGATAAGGGAAACACCACTAGATCGTCGAAGCATATAATCAGTAGTGCTGTAAGGATATTACGGTTCTGTTCAGCAACGGAGGGGCAACCATGGGTGATCTCTCATGCTCATGCTCATGCTCGAATCGAGAAAACAAAATTTTATTCGTTGTCTTAATTTTGATTGTTGAGCTTTTATTATTAAACTACATACTCTAAAGAGGTTTAGAATTTTTGAATCCAAAATGGCGGTGATGAAATATTATAAAAAATCATTTTGTATTTTAATAGGCAATTAATAATTCAAATTCAATTCAAATGATTTTTTTTATTGATTTGATTATCTGAAGTCCCATACAAACCTTCGGATAATTGAAACATCGAATAATCGAGGCATCGGATAATCGAGTCTGGACTGTATTAGAATCAAATTTTTTTCCACACTCATTTCTTTACGCGAAGATATATCTAGAAGGAAAATTTAATAAGTTAATTTTTTAATTGAGTCATAGCCTTTCCTCAATGAGGTAGACAAAACCCACAATACAACAAATCAACAATTTGTTTTTACTTTATAATTATTTTAAATTGATCCGTTTAAAATGATAGTGTCCCTACATTACACCATTTGCCATCCACTTTGTTTCTAAACATGGCGAAAGGCTTTCTCTCAACCATTCGAGTAAATTAAGTAACACCTTTGATAACAGTCACCAAAACAAAACAATCCTAGCTCTAGCCCTGCAGTCGTGATGATAACAAAAACAATTGCACTACAATGCAATGTGCCCCTTTTCACGATCATGACGGTAGAACTAACAAAACTGTTGAAATTTCCATTCCAGGTGGACGCACCACCGCAGACGCTCCATTTCGTTAGATGTAATTTCAACAAAACCAAAGAACCAACCACCAACCATGGCCATAACGTCGAAGGTTCCGTACAACCGGCTGGACCAGCTCAACCAGCTACCTCCCAAACCGATCATCCTGCGGATAGTGCTGCCGCTGATAGTCGCGTTCTTCGTGCTGTTTTGTTTATTCGGGTATTTTAGCCCGACGACTTCGGTGGTTTACGTCCACCAGCACAACGAGTACCTGGTGCAGTACCTGAACGATTCCGACCTGCGGCAGGAGTTGAGGTAAGTTGACTAGTTTTTTAAATTTGTTTTCAAAAATTAAGCTAAAATTAATTTTAAATTTAGATTTTACAGTAAAAAAAAAACTTTTTTAAATTCACAGATCCCTCCTCGACTGCAAATCCGTTGACAGCGGGTACCGGATCGAAACCTGGGGTAACTTCTGGGTTCTGCGTAACTTTATCGCTCCTCGGAGGCCTCGGCCGGTGGAGTGCTACGAAACGATAACGTACACAACCCACGGCGACTACCGCTTCCTGGAGAATGTGATTCCGCTGCTGGAGCGGTGGCAGGGGCCGCTCAGTGTGGCCGTGTACGCCCCTGGGGAGGAGTTTGACCGGACGATACGGGCGTTGCGGGAGTTGCTGTACTGCAGCCGGCAGTCCTACCTGGTCGAGGAGTTCGCGTCCGTGCATCTGTACTTTGACTTTGACCGGATGCCGCCGAAGGCGGTGAGTAGTTTGATTATTTCTGGAAGATGAAAAGTATAGCAAACATTTTTGAATTTTTCGTCAAGGTATGAAAGATTTGGGCTCCCTAAACACCCTCGAATCGACAGAAATTCAGTAATATTCCATTCTGTCAATTGGAGCCCAAATTAAAAATTTGAAAATTTTCTAACACAAAATCTGCATAATTCAAAATTCAAGACTTTTATTTGAAAAAGGCTATGTATATATTTTTATCAGAAAGATCAGAGTTGCTGTGATATTGACGTATATAAAATTTGACAGCTATTTGGATGATTACCAAATTTTCTCCTCATTTTCTCATTTTTTTTCTCTTTCCGTTGCTGCATCTCAGCAACCATACAGTCACAAAATATTCTAGCAGTTCTGCCAGAATTTTCTGCTAGAACGGTGGAACATTTCTGCCAGAATACTGTAAGAATATCCAGCTCTGTTAGAATTCTGCTAGAACTTCGTGACTGCACGGATAGAAATCTTGTCAGCAATCCGGTGACTCTGTGTTTTTGAATTAGTAAACATTGAAATGTTTCCATAATCGTCAAAAAAATTCTCAATTTCGATGTAAATGTTTTCAAAATCGACAACATTGTTGTTCGAATTCGTAAAAAATATGACGATTTTGGAAACATTTCAATGTATACGAATTCAAAAACACAGAGTTACCGAATATGCTTACAAGATTTCTATCCGTGTGGGCAGAGGTCCAATCTTCAAAGTGTCTATTAAAAATTAGTAGGAATTTTTCTGAACTTTTCGTGAAAAAATATTTTTAGACGTAAAAAAAGGAAAATTATGTTTTCTCAAAGTTGAACATGAGGTAGAATTATTTTGGACTTGTTTACTGCCCATGATCGCATAAATGTCACGCAAAAAAAAATCAGGCCTTTTTTAATCAACAAAATATTTTTTCATTTAACTTAACGATTTTTTTTTGTTGAAATAAGTCTCAAATCTAATTGAAGCAACTCAAAATTTAGCGTTGAATAAACAGTCTCGAATTTGTCAACTCTCTTTTGGAAAAAACAGCAAAATTTATGGGTTGATTCTACGCACAAATTAATTATATCAACTCTACCATGTTTTGTGATTCAATTAAAAGTAAGGGCAGCGAATGACCAAGAAGGTTAAAGCTGCCAGAAATAAATGAATTAACAACAACAACAGTTAAAAGTAATGGGTTCTCTACGATTTCGCAAATCGACTTCTTTGTATTTTTTGATTTGGATGACACTTTGTGCATACATTTCCTATTTCAAAAGAAGTCATTTTGCATCATGAGTTTTTCCATAGAAGTCTCCATACAATTTTGGGGTCTGGTTATATAAAATGGGTATGAAATTCTGTATTTTCAGATTTTCTGATCGATTGGTGTCATTGGCAACGTTGTAGGTTATGATTAGGACTTTTAAAAATAGCATAGCATAGCATTGGTGTCTACCCGTAGTTGCTACTCTGTTATTGACCAGGACCTCCAAGAATTGCTCCGTGGACCACAGATGAAGAGTAGGAACCAATCATCACCACTTCGCAACTTTCAAATGTCCCTTTCATGCTAGCCAATCACAGCGCCGGCCACGACCAGTGGTAAGACACGGGGAAGTGGATAGGAATTTTAGTCCGATACTTGAGTGATGAAGACCGCTAAATCGGCTGCGTCTTCGACAAAGTATCACGTGAGGTTTGAGGGTGTTAGTAAGATGGGTGTGAAGCCAGGATTCACCGTGGTAAGTGATGCGGCCGGTTATGATTAGGACTTTTAAAAATATAGATAAACCGAAAAAAAACAATTTTTTCTCCCATCAATTTTTTTAGATTAATCATTCGGCCCTGTCTAAATATTTTTATAACACAGGAACACAGGTTTCCTCAATTTAGATATTTTCTAGTTGAATAGTATGTACCATCATCTGTTTGTGAACTGGTTTTTTTTTCAAAAGCTTATTTTTTAGGTTCTTTTCGGTGAATACCTAATCGGCTTTGTGATCTATTTAAAAAAAATGGTCTTTTTGTATTCTATAAAGTAACAAGTTGAAGAAGCAATTCTAATAAATCTGATAATAAAATTAAAAAATAAAATTGATGATAAAATTGTAAAGTAAAGTTGTTGATTTTTTGTCTCTTTCAGATCAAACACTACCAAAACCTAATCCAGCAAAAACTGGCCTGCCCAAACACCACCAACTCCTTCCTGACGGAAAACGCAACCGAGCCCACGCCCCAAAACAACGCAGCTCACTCCTCTTCCAGTTCACGCTCCTCAAACCACACCTACCCGGTCAACGTGGGTCGAAACATTGCCCGGGACGCCGCCCAGACGCACTTTGTCCTCGCGAGCGACATTGAGCTGTATCCGAATCCGGGCTTCATCGACATGTTCCTCCGGATGGTGGCACATCCGGTTTATCGGAGCACGTTGGACCGGCCTGGGGTTTACGTGTTGCCGATTTTCGAGGTGACGGATGTGTCACCGGTGCCGGAGGATAAAGTTGAGTTGCTGGGGATGCTGAGGAGGGGTGAGGCGATCAAGTTCCACGAGAAGATTTGCTCCAGTTGCCACACGGTGCCGAGCTACCGGGACTGGCTCCGGGTTGTGAAGGTGGACCAAACGATGGACATTCTGGTGACGGCGAAGCGGGAGGGGGAGTTTGGGCGGTGGGAGCCGATTTACGTGGGGACGAGGAAAGATCCTCAGTACGAGGAGCGACTGTGCTGGGAGGGGAAGTTTGACAAAATGACGCAAGGGTATCTGATGTGCGTGCTGGAGTATGACTTTCACATTCTGGACAATGGATTTTTAGTGCATCGACCGGGGATTAAGACCGTGAGCGAAGCGGCCAGGCCGGAACTGGAGCTTAAGCAGCGGAATTTTGTAGAAAATGTCATCTTCCCGGAACTGATCGGGTTGTATGGACAGAAGGAAAAGTGCCAAATGTGATACTTTGTAAGAAAAAACCAAATGTCAATAAATCTAATTATTTATACCTCTCTAGTCTAGTCACGTGTCTAATTCTGAGTATTTTCAAGTGTACACATTTCACCTCCCCCAAGCCTACTAGATCCCTTCAAATGGCACATCCGGTGACGTTCTCGGCTCCGTCGCATGCTCGGATCAGCTCGTTGAACGCCTGCTCGGGTCCGCACAGGTTAACCCTTGGCTTATCGTCCACACAGATAAAGTACTTCCGGCAGTCGTCCGGTGCCCGGAAGAACCGAATCGGAGCCCTCAGCTCACCCTGCGGCGGACAGCGGAAGCCCAAATACGCCTCCTCGTCGCAATCCTCCACTAGATCGGGCCAATCGCACTGGTAGGTGGCCGAGTTGAAGGCCAACCCGTACGGACAGTCCAGAACGTGTCCTTTGCCGTTATCGCAGTTCATAAACTGGCCGCACTGGGACCGGTCGCCGAGCTTGTAGTAGCCGAACTGGTGCGGACAGTCATCCGAAGGAATGGCCGGTTGGGTCCGGGGGCGGCTCGAGCAGTCCACGTCGATGGGGTACTGGCAGGGGTAGGAGAACAGGTTCAGCTTGTCGTTGAAGAGGAGGCCGTCGGGGCAGAGCTTGCGCTCGGGGATGCCTTCCTGGGAAAGTAGAGAATTGGAGTGAGATAAAATTTGTTTGAAAACTGTAACGAAAATTACTTACAACGCATTCAATATAGGCATCACACTCGTCAGGAACTGGGTAACGACCGTATTTTTCCGGGCATGATTGGCTGTTTGCTGAAATTGATTGCAAAATACGTTTATACAAAATTAAAATTAGTTCATATTTTTAACGTGATTTATAATCAAGTGCTAATTTTTTTAATTTTCTTTTTGTGGACAACACATTTGACACTTGGCTTTAACCCTCTACTGCCCAAATTTTTTTTCGAACATTTTTATTTTTCGCGTGTTTAGGAGGTCATTTTGAGCAACTTTTGTTCTACGAAAAACTTTACTTCTCTTGTTTTATGTTTTTGTTGATTCATTTTAGTATTTTAATCTGCATTTAGTTTATGTTTGTTTTTGATAGTATTTGGCCTACTCTACCACCTCCTATCATTACATTTTGCCTATCTAATTTTTTCATGTTTTCACTGTAACTTTTTCAATTTTTTGCATGTTTTTTACATTTTCTGCTATAAAATGGCACCATTATCATTTAAATTGTAAATAAATGCGTAGAGGCATAGTCTGGGGCACTAAAAAATTACTGCATACTTCTTTTTACTTAAAATATAAGAAATGTTAGTAAAAAACACTGCCAAAGTCGAGCCTTAAAAAAATTACATTTTTCAAAACATTGGCAAATTCTCATAAAACAAGTAAAACTTCCAACCCATAAATTTTCTAAAATTTTAAGAGTTCTTCTTTCCAATGCTTTTTAAAGATCAAAAATTGGTTGAAAAATTGATTTTTGGCGATTTTTTAAATCGAAGCCTGTCTAAAGGCGGGGTTGGGAACCTTTTAATTTTTAATATTATTATTTTTTCAATCTAACATTTATGCAAGTATTTGCATTATAATTACCTCCGTACAAAACCGGTCCGAAAAATTCGTAAAAATTTTCAAAAAACTTCATAATTTTACTGGAAATAGAAGTCTAATCGGTTGAAAACAATTTGAAATGCATTTTCCTGCGTTTAAAATCTAAATTTCGCATGTCTTGGATCAATCCAAAATCTTTGAGTTTTTGTCAAATTCCGTTGTATTTTTTTTTTATATTTGACTAGACAATTATTTGACACATCGGAAATGTTATACTTTATAAACAAAATTATTTGAAATTTCAAAAAATCAAGCGAATCATTTTAAAAAGGTTCACCATTTCAGTTTTAGATCTTTTGAAATGATAATACATGATTTAAAAATGTTGAATATATTCAAATCAAATTCAATTTTTTTTATTTTTTTTTTTAGAAAAGATACAGATGTTGTTATTTTTACCATTGAAAATCATAGAGATATTGTCACCTGAAAGATTAAAGATTACTATTTGTCCGAATAGCTCAATCCAAAAATGAAAATAGTTAAAAAGTATCTGTTATTTGAAAAATATATTTAAAAATATACAAGTTATCTAAAAGAAATACAGTCCAGTTATATAAAAAATCACCTATCGATTTTATTTTCGCTGCTTTATTTTTTTACTGTTGAGTTGTATGACGATGACCCCTTAACTACTCTTAAGTGAATTATAATTTCAAATCCCAGATGGCGGCAAAAATTGCGATAATGAAATATTGAGAAAATGTCTCCACTTTTTTTTAAACTTAAAAATTTCAATGGAAATTTGAGTGCAATCACCTGAACTCAATTTAAAATGCATTCCCCTGCGTTTGGAACCATTTTTAGAATGTTGAGGGTAATTAAATTTTTTTTTGAAATAACAAAATCGAATAGCAACACTTTTCAAAATAAATGCTGAAAAGTTCTACTACTCAACACTGAAATGGGTGCTGAAAAGTTGAACGTTTCAGCACTTGTTTCGAAAAGTAACACTTTTCCACATTTTTTTTTATTTAAACGATTAATTGACAAAATACATGATAATTAGACTTAAAATTTCACTCAGTGGGCGTTTTTCGGATCTGCAAAAAATGTTGTATGGAACTCGTTGCAAAACTTGATTTTTTCAGCACTCTTCGTATTTATCCAATTAATGTACGACTCGTGTTGAAAAAAATCCTCTTTTTGCAACTTGTTGCATAAACCAGGGCTGCGGAGTCGGGTCATATTTCAAGCGACTCCGACTCCGACTCCGACTCCGGCTCCGGCTTTCAGATTCAACCGACTCCGACTCCGACTCCAACTCCGGCCCACCAACTCTAGCCGACTCCGACTCCGACTCCGACTCCAGCTTTCAAAAAATGGTTGGCTCCGACTCCGACTCCGACCCCACATATTTTTAAATATTTAGTTTACTATTATTTCGAAAACATTGATAAATAGGATTATTTAAAAACTCTTTAACGGTGCACATCAACCAGAGCTTTTACACCTAGATTTTTGTTACAGATATTTTAGTATTTTTGAAATTACGGGAACTATCGATATCATTTTTTATTCATCCCCTAAAGTACTGTTTACTACGAGGTTTACTATGCGATTCGCAACAAAATTTGTCTATTTTTACCATCAGATTGTTGCAGGATTGGGTCCGTAACTTTGTCAATTTTGGAATAAGAAGACAACAACTTCCTTGGTTGATGTGCACCCTTAAGTGGAAAAAACCAAAAAAAAGTTTCTAGTTTTACAAGTTTTAGACGTTATTGAAACAGAAATAAAAAAACGCCAGTTTTGAAGGCATTTTCAGAAGAACAGTTTGGTAAGCAAATTTGGATTTATTTACTAAACCTCAAATTTTCATTAAATTGATTAAAAGCTAAAATAATAAATTGTTATTTTTTTAATGATCATTAAGAGAAAGCTGGCCTTAATGATTGATTTAACATATAAATTCAATTTGCTCACTTTTAAGTTGACATTTATAAGAAGCACAGTGACTATCATGGTCACCTAGTATTTTTAAATAACAATTTTAAACGAAACTATTTTTTAAAGCTCCATTGAAATTTTTAAGACGAACATGGACATCACGCCAAGGCTGAAGAAGTTTATTATTACAAATCAATGTATCTAAAAAAATCTTCGTGGTAAAGACGCTTAAGGGGTCCTTTTCAAATATCCGTGACCTAGAAAATATTTTATCTCGGAATTTTGGATTTATTTGAATTTTTAATTTGTGTTATATATTTAAAAGGAGGCGCGCGATACTTCTTGCATCTTCACCTAAAACGAAGCTTTATGAATGGTCGTGCGCATCCATGAAAATATATGAAAAAACTTAGAATTGGATAAAAAACAAAAATCCAGAGGATAAATATTTTCTAGGTCACGGTTCATTTGCAACAATATCAAAATAGTTTGCCTAAGGATCAACATTCTCAGATTTTAGTAGAGAAATAGTAAATATTAAGATAATTGATATATTGAACATATTCAATGATGATTTCAAAATTAGTTGCTACTTTTTTTATATTTGATGTCAGTTTTAAATATTTTAAGCGCGACACTTTAAATTTTTTGCACAATGTTAAAAAAAATGCGCTTGTTGAGTTCCAAGTAATAGATTTTTATAATCGTTGAATGTTTGTTGGAAGAGTGTCAGTGATTTTTTTGTTTTCGATTTCCATAAATAGTGATTATTATTTACATTTTTTGATGTACCTCGTAACTTTTTTCCTGAACATTGAATTACTTATAAACACCAAGACATTCGCTATCGGGGTATAAGATGACTGTGTGTGTACTTTTCTCAGAAAGAACTAGATTAAATTTGGTCAAATTTGAGTTCAAAGGGTACATAAATATCGGCAAAAGGATGCAGTCAAAAATCAATTAAATATTTCTGACTATGTTTTTTTTTAGTTATGATGATACCTATGCTTGGGTAAGAGCTGATAACAGGTTATCATTTAGTGATCTCTAAACAAAATAAAAATGGCAACGCAGCGCATGCAACTTGAAAAACAATTAAAAATATAAGAAGTTTTGTAAATTAATCTGTTTTATAGCAAATACTAAAAAATAAAAAATAAACATAATTTTTGTTGAATTTAAGATAACTCCGACTCCGACTCCAACTCCGGGTAATCAGAAATTTTCGGCTCCGACTCCGACTCCGACTCCAGCTAATAAAATTTAGCCGACTCCAGCTCCGACTCCGACTCCAGCTGATCGAGTTTTTACGACTCCGACTCCGACTCCGACTCCAGGCTTTCCAAAAAGACCCGACTCCACCGACTCCGGCTCCGACTCCGACTCCGACTCCACAGCCCTGGCATAAACTACTATTCTCGGATAAGTTTCAAAAAGAAGTAAGAGCCAACGATAAGCAAAGCCTTTTTTGCTTCGGTATTCGACCTTCTTACGAAAAACCAATTTCAAAGTTGCTTAAGATTGTTCATTTACACGACTTTCAAATGTCCCGAACTAAAAATAAATGAAATTTTGTTACAATTTGAAGAAAACGAATATTAGTGTCGGAGGTCACGGTGGCTCTTACGGCTTTTTGAAAACTCACCCGAGTATTAAAGCACTTTTTTCATTCATGTGTTGAATCTTTGGCTTGTCATTTCAATTTATATTTTTTTTATTTGTTATAAAATAAAAGCAGTAAATTTTCAATATTTTTTGAATAATCATTATTTTTTTAAAAATCATATATCCGTGGAAGTATTTTTCCATGCATTTCTTTAGCTCGAAAATTGACATTCGAAATATTAAAAATAAGGGTCAAGATATTTTGCTTGAGCTTTTATTAAATAACCTTGCAGTTTAAGTGGTCAACATTTGTGTTCTAAGTATTTTGAAATGTAAGGCTTGATTTTTAATTTGGTATACATGCAATATTCATGTTTATTAAAAAAAAGATTTTCAAAGATTTCAATTTTTGCAATGGGAAATCGATAGTTGCCAAGATATCGTCATATGGACAGTACATAAAAAATCAAAAATATTCTTATTTTTACCTGAAATGAGTTTTCAAATTTTAAAAATCAAGGTTATTTCAAAAAATCATATCTATGTTAATTTTTTATTGGGTTTTAATCTCCTACCACAAAGCTAACAATAAAATAAAATGTTTTAAAGATTTCACTTTTCGTGAAAAAAGGTTTATTAAATTTTCTTTTTTAATTATTTTACTTTTTTCCTGGACCGACCTCATAATTATTAACAACTTTACTCAAGAGTTTCAGCCAAATTATAATTGCTCATAATATTGCAAAACCTACGATTAAGCTTTGCAATTTTAAGAACAATTATAATGTGAATTACTGCTTCTTCACTAACTTAACTTTGCGTTTTTTTTTTGCGAATTCAAGCAATAAACAGTTCATTATCAAAACAGTTTCTTAGTCCGATCACGCTTATCATCTTTCAACCTCAAAATGTCACCACCAAAAGTCACATCTTCAATTCAACCCCCAAAACCCAGTAACATCGCCGATTATAAAACTTCTCCCGCGCGTGATCGTGCTGGAAATGCAAATTAGGCTCACAGCCCATTCCGCAGCAGCCGCCTCAGCATCTCAGCTGCTAAAAATCATTCACCAAGGTGAACCGCTCTCCACGCGGGAGATTGCTCATCTTCACCTTTATTTTGCTTAAATGCCTCCCCACACACAGTACACACAGCTCACACATTTTACGTGCCAAGATTAGCACCTTCGAATCACCTTTTAAATTTTCCGTTACAAACGACTCTCGAGAGGGCCCTTCCGAACGGCGATGTGGGTGTTCTCGATTTAATGTGGCATTATTTCAAGTATATGCTAGTTGTAGTTAGAGCAAAAAACAATCAATCTATCGTTACGCAACTAGAAGTAACTGTTTTCTAGGGCACTTTTCGTCACAAGTTCGTGATGTGGCAAATTACACCGATTTGCCATTTGAAAGAACTTGTTTTCGAAATCAATAAGGAAGCAAAAGCAAAGGTGTCAAATTTAACATAAATTCACACTTTGAAACCTTGAACTGATTAAGAAACTGATCGCAGTTAGCCTTGAAAGTTTAAGATACCATGCGTCTCCTCTTTTTAAGATTTCAATGTCACACCTCAAACTATTTTATAAAAATCAATAAAATTACCATGAATGCAAAACAGTGCCACGGCGACGATCACTGCCGCAGGCAGAAATCCAACCGAACTCATCTTCTAATAAAACACGAATCTTCAACTTCTAGAACACGTGCACCACTTCAAACAGCAACTTTTAAAAATCGTTCCCGCCAAACCGTTCGGCGCCGAATTCAAACTAACACTGAGTGTGCCATGACACGCGCGCATCTTAGCAACCCCCGATCGTCGTTCTGCTGACGAGATCGCAAGGGTTGCTTTGACGCGGGGGGATGAATCTTCTGCCTTCTAGCTCAGAGATCGCCTTTTTTTTTTTCTTATTATAGTTGAATAGGGTGGGGTGACATATCGACCACGTTGGGGAGCAGATCAGAGAGATCGCCGGCCAGCGATAGGCGGTCGAACGCGGCGTCACCAACGGGTTGTTCTTTTTTTTTTTTTTTTGCTGAGTGAGGCAAGGTTATGGTTGGTTGGAACGACGTAAGATGTCACGTTGAGGTTTGCATGACTTTATAGTGAAAATGTGACGTGTATTTTTTATGACCTGACATTATTTAAATAAATTACCTGAACGGTCGGAAGATCTTCAAGATGAAAAAAAAAGCTAAGAATAAAAAAGCCAAGTCGATGCACATTAGGACAAATTATACACAGTCTCATATTTAGATTTTAATTCTCAAGTCAGTGTTGTCTGCGACAAAGATTTTTTTTTTCAAATTAATTGTAATAATTTTTTTATGGCAATTTTGTCAATTGACTTATCAGTCTAGACTCGATTATCTGAAGTCCTCGGCAAGATTTTTTTCACTGTTTTATTTTGGGTCGTTGAGCTATAATAAAAAAAAATAATATTGAAATAACAAGCCATAGTTTCAACATTTGCATGACAAAAGTGTTTTAAAATGAATTTTACACTATAGTGTAACTATAGTTCAGTGGTTTTGCAATCATTTGTTTTCAAAAAATGTAAAATTTGACAAAAACAACAAAAAAATGCGAAAAAAAAACTCGAAAATTTTCAAAAGATTTTTAAATCAACCCAAACATGCTAAAAATGATTCTAAACGCAAATATTTAATTTTTTTTTTTGTTAAATGAGTCAAAATTCCAAAAATTCACAAATTTACAAAATTATTAACACATAAATTTACCCATGTGTTCCAAAATTCGAAAAATCTAAAATACAAATTTGGATAAATGAGATTTTTGAGAATTAAAAAATATAAATCTAAAAATTCGAAATTTCACTAATTTAAAAACCAAAATAATCGATAATTCTATACCACCAAATATGAAGCAATATTTATCAATCTTCAGAATAAATAAAATCCAATTTTATAAATTAAAAAATCAAACACAGAAAATTCTAAAACACAAAAAAAACAACTTAGACCGTAGCAAATATTTTTCAAAGCTTATGTCCCCCCCACCCTTCAAAGTTGGCCTGAATAATCAGGGGGCAAAAAAAAAATTTTTTCGAAAAACTTAAAAATTTTAATGAAAATTAAAGTTTAATCAACTGAAAACCAGTTAAAATGCATTTTCCCGCGTTTATAATCATATTCAGCAAGTTTGAACTCCTTTGAAAACATTTTAAATTTTCATGAAATACCCATGTACAGTCCCACGAGAAGTTTTTTTTTTGCGAAAAAAAAATTCCGTCAATACCTCGATATTTTCAAAACTAATGATTGGAAAGCAACTGTACGCCTGTAAAATGCATTTTAAAACACTTTTTTCATCCAAATGTTGAAACCTAGGCTTGTAATTTCAATTTTTATTTTTTTTATGCTTAAGCATACACAGCAAAAAATCCGATAGTAAAATCGTATGCAAAAGCATGCACATCACCTTCGTCAAAATAAACTCTTAATATTACACACTGCATGTAAATTTTTTGCAGACACAAAAAAAAAGTTGCAGCCGACGGGATTCAAACCCAGCACCAGTAGTAAGGACTGGCGCCTTAAACCACTCGGCCATCAGACGAATGAAAATCTGTTAGGATAAACGCATATATGAGCGTGACATTTCGGTCAAGTAGGTTTCCCATACTGATGGGCTACATATTTCAGGGTGTAAAATCACATAAAATTGCATAAAATAATGCAATATTTATTTTACACCCAGGCCTTTTACACGCAGCTGGATTACAACTGTTTTAGCTGTGTAGGTGCCCACCCGCAAATGTACCAGCCTTAGTGGACCAAAAGAAGTGCATGTTTTTTGACAAGCTTTGATTGTTAAAAATAATATTTTGTTAAAAATATTGAAATTTTGAATGAGTTGAGCTCAGTCAAAAATTGTATGTAAGGTTTAATTTGAAATCGAAAAAAGAACATTGTCAAAATTTGAAAAAAGTTCATTTTATAACCCATATACCGTTGAAATTGTCGAATGGACGAACTCATAATGCAAAACGTCTCCTTGGGTCTTAGGAAAAATACAAATAACTCAACTGTATGCCTTCTCAACACAAAAAATATTCTCGGAGTTTCAAAATGACTTCTAACATTTCAAAAATTTTAAAATACGATTGAAACCCTTTCAAGTCTTGATTTTGAAATTGGTTATAATTTTGAAAATTATTTCAAATTGGTTTAATTTTGTTAAATATTGAAAGTCGAAGATCAAACCCTCTTTGCCCATTTTTTACGATTTTTAAAAGGTCATTTTAAGCAACTTTTTTTCAACGAAAAAGTAAAATTCTCATGGCTTATGTATTTCTTGTTTCATTTTAGCGCTTAATTTGTATTTATGTTATTTAGTTTTTGTTAGTTTGTTATTATTCTATCACCTCTCCTACCTTTTGCATTTTAAATTTTTTTAATTTTTTTTGGGTCGCTTTTTGGTTGTTTTTCATATATTGTAGAATGATACTAAATCATTTAAATTAAAAAAAAATAAAAAAGTATAAAAATTTAAATTACGAGCTGTGGTTTTAACATTTTAATGAAAAAAGTGTTTTAAAATGCATTATACACCTTTCCAGTTGTTTTGCCATCATTAGTTTCCGAAATACCCAAGTATTGACGAAAATTTTATTTTTTGCGAAAAATAAAATTTTTGCGGTGCTGTACATTGGAATATCATAAAAATTCAAAACATTTCTAAACAAGCCCAAACATGCTAAATATTATTATCAATGCAGAAAAATGCATTTTAGATTGTTTTCAGATGATTAGCCTTCTATTTTCGTGGAAATTTTGAAGTTTTTTGGAAAAAAAAATTTTTGCCCCCTGATTTTTCAGACCAATTTTGAAGGGGAGGGGGGGGGGGGAGACATAAACTTTGAAAAATATTTGCAACGGCCTTATTTGGTTACACTTTTTTTTAATTTTAATGTATATTTTTTTCTTTGCAATGCCGAATTTCAGTAATCAAAAGTCATCAATGAAAAAATAATTGAAACGTTTTTCTGCTTTTTTTTTTCATAATTTGAAATTATTTGATTTTACAATTATTTGAAAACGGTGCTTTTTATAATTTTAACAAAGGTTCCTTTCAACTTCAAATTGAATTTCCCATCCAAAATTGTCTAAAAAAGTATTTTTTTTCTAAAAATCAAATCATGGCAAAAACCAATTCGTCCGTCATGCACTATAGCTTTAAAATTGGCAATCTTGGACAAATACAACATACCGCAAAAAAAAAAAAAAAAAGAATGAACAAAGAGGACAAAGTGACAAAGTTTGTCAAAATCGAGTTCTTCTGACAAAAAGGTAAAACAATCGGGAATGCAAAATGAAATGGTTTTCGGTGCACCCATTCTGAAAAGTTTTGATCTTGAACTACAACTTTGCCGAAGACATCAAATCGATCGGAAAATACTACTCAAAATAAGATTTTTTTTTGAATATTTTCATAGCACTTTTGCATGGACATCCTTTAAATTGATTATTTGGACATTGAAAATAATTGGACAAAGTTTCATTCAAAATAGAAAAAAATAAACACTTGATAAGCTAATGCTCAATAACCAGTTACTAATTTATTTTATATGTTTGTCATAAAAGTATTTAATTATTTTAAAAACGGCCTAACAAAAACTTGTGTAAATTATTTTCAATTTCCTCCCCGTCATCGTTTGGCAATTTGACAAGAATGCCACCGCGACAGTGACGGGCATCCGATTGGAAGACCTCAACGACCACACAAACAACGAACCTGTCTCTCGAAGAAAAAAAAATCACCCGCTGCTGCACTTCCAGCCAGCGCACATCCCCAGCTGAGAAGAAGCTCGCGGAAAGTTTTGCCAAACAAAACTGGCGGCAGCAGTAGTAGGCTCTGTTATATTTGTGCATAGGTCACCTTGACATTTAGTCTGCTCGGCAGGTCCGCGTGCGTCGTTATGTTGGACGTCTTCTCCATTCACAACGAATCCGGCAGCGGCTGCTTGGATGAGTTATTTCCCAGAAGTAATGTTGCGTCCGATCCATAAATTAGAAGAAGCTGTAAACAAAAACCGGTGATGATTAACGCAGAGCGGATTTTCCGGTTTTGAGCAGACTACTTTTTTTTGGGTGGTTCTTTCAACGAAATTGAAACGCAACGTTTAATCACAAGAAAATACCATCGTTTATTTACGCCGAAAGAAATGTTTACACCTGTGACACGTGGTTGAGACCAATTTTGCATGCAAATACCGATTATTTAAGATTCTTGAATAATAAATACGCGACTGCTAAACACTAATAAAGAGACATCGTCTAAGAGTTAAAAAATAATATTTTTATTATAAAAAAAAAACACAGACAAAAACGCAGCTCATCACAGCATGGCCGCTGCCTCGAGCCCTCCCACCTCGTACGACAGAACCTGCTGCAGCAGCTCGTGCCGCTCTTCGTCGTCCGCATCGTCAACGTCGCCCTCTCGTCCCTGGCCAATCATGATGATGACCGCCGGATCGTGGACTCCGGCCTCCGCCGCCGCCGTGCAGTGCACCTTGGAATGAACGGCCAACGCTTCCTTGCGCAGGAACTTGGCGTCGCACGCCCCGCACGCAAACAACCGGTCCTCGCGGTGAACCCGCTCATGCCTAAGCAGTTTGTCCTTGCGGGAGAATCGCTTCGAGCACTGTTTGCACTCGTACGGCTTGTGGTTCGAGTGGACCGCCGTCAGGTGCCGGTCCAGCTCGCGCTTCCGGATGAACTTTTTGTCGCACGTGTGGCACCGGTAGTTCCGGACGTCCGAGTGGGTCAGCTGGTGCGTGTGCAGCGTGTTCTTCGACAGAAACTTCTTCGGGCACTTTGCGCAGGAAAACAGCTTCGGCTGAACCGTGGACAGTTCTTCACGAATAACATTCGAAAAGGACGAAATCGCGGAAACGGGAGCCGCGTTCGGAATGCCCGGATCGTCCTCGGTTGGACCGGCCGCCGACGCCGGATCAATCTCCGTGCGGTACGGATCGAGCGAAATGACCATGTTTTCCCCGGCGTCAAAATGTGCCGGAATCGAGGTCGACGACGTGGTTGTCGTCGTTGGGGCCAGGATTTGGATGAGTTGTTGTTGCTGGTGTTGTTTGGCGAAGCAGATTCGTTCGTGGCTGAGCAGTTTGTCCTTGCGGGCGTAAGTGTTGTTGCATTTGGCGCACGAAAACTGCTTGCCCAGCGACATGTGGATGTTTTGGTGGCGCACGAGGTCCGCTTTGTTGGCGAAGGATCTGGAAGGAAAAAAAAGTTGTTGAGTATTAAATTTAAAAAATAGATAGCAAAATTCTGGAGCAACATTTGAAAAGGGCGCATAAGCAATTTGACAGCTGCAACTATTTTGCTATTTCCGAGGCAACTATTTTACAAATCCCATAGTGTTAAATGGTAGCTGGGGAGGTCAGGTATTGTTTCCCATTACGAGTATTGAGAAAAAGTTACCCGAAGCTTGAGAAGCAAAATAGGGGAAATATGTCCATTTTAAGCCTAACAAGCGGTCTTGTTTGAATGATGCTGGATAATCTGGAGTGTTCCTTGAAATTCAGTAAAACCAAGTACACCAACGAGTAGAACAACTTTTTGTGAACATTTCTGTTTATTTTCACTTTTATTAAAAGTTATGCTATTTTTTTTACAAGCATTTTAAAAAAATATTTCAAAAACGCATTCTAATCAGTCGTGTGCATTGGGCCACGCCCATTTTTCTATTTTCAGCTTAGTTCTTTTTTTCTTCCAACGCTCGTTTGGGTCTGCTTAGTGCTGCCAAAATTGATGAAATTTTGAGCGAACACTCACGAAAAGTAGCATTTATAGAGAAAGTTTCCTGGCAACACCACAAGCGCTGCTGGTGGTGTTGGTGGCCACCCTTTGTTCTTTATTTGCCTTCGCTTCTCGCTCGGTTTTCTTCAGCCTTCGTTTGGAATGGGTGGTCAAAATTGAAACGTTTGTTTTTTTTATGGTGCTTGCTAATTATTCACATTTTTCGGGATTATTTATCAAGTGAGTGACTAAGTAACGGTCAAAAGAACATGTTGCCGGTAGTTGGAAGCAATTTTATATCTTAAGCGCTTTGAAATCGTTAGCGCAAGTGAAATGATATTGATGGCGACTTTCGTTAAGCAGTCAACCTCTGATCTTGCGTGTGGATGTGTGTGCCACCAAAATGATGAGAAATGGTCTCGCAAAATAGAAATTATGATCAAAAGTGCATTAAATTTGATCTTTTTGGCCAGTGAGTGGCATACATTTGCGTGCTTACTCGAGGCGGTGCTGTTGCTGGTAAGTTTACAGCCTAAATAGTATTTTTGGAGCTTTAATCGAGCATCAAACTCTCCATATGACGAAGATAGGTGTTTGATTAGAAAGGGTATATTTCCCCTATAAAATTCAAAAATACGAAAAAAAAAAAACTCCGAGATTTGTAAATTATAGAACTCGGAAATTGACAAAACCACACTGTCGTGCTAACTTGTCGCACGTCGGTTTTTGAAGTTACGAGAAAACGTGTTTTAATGTTTGACCATATAAACAATAACAAACATGTTTTGATAGTTGACCGTTCTGAGCATTGTTCCGAAGATTGGTTGAGTTTGATTGCCGAAGTCCCTAGTTATAATTACAAATGTTCATGATTGTCGGGCATGTTCGTGTGTCAAACTCGTACTGACCTGAAATCCCTTTGGCAAGTTGTCGCACTTACATCAATTTTTGGCACGACAAGATTGAAACTTTTTTCATATGAAAAGTGACAAAAATTGCACGTTGTTTTTTGGTTTTTGTTGAATACCTCAGGATTGAGATCGAATTTTGGGGATCTGTGAAGCTCAAAAGTTGAGGCATTGTGAGCTGCAGAAAATGTTAACTTAATTTGGCACAAAATGCACGTGCGACAAGACAAGAGCACGACATCGACTAAATTCCAAAATTCACAAAATTATTAACACATAAATTTTAGGCATGTGTTCCAACATTTGAAAAATCTAAAATACAAATCTGGGAAAAAATGAGAATTAAAAGAATTAACAAAAATTAAATCGAAAAATTCGAAACTTCACAAATTTAAGAACCATACTTTGGTTATTCGATAATTCTATGCTACCTTAAATGTAGCAATATTTATGAATTTTCAGAATAAAAAAATCCAAATTTATAAATTAAATAAAATTAAACACCGAAAACTCAAAAATATAAAAAAAAACAAACTAAGAAATCAAAAAAACTAGAAAATAATAAATTTCAAAAATTCAAATAATTCAAAAATTCAGAAATTCAAAAATTCACACTTATGTTTCAAAATTCCTTCCAATTTTTTTTTTTTTTTTTTTTTTTTTTGGGAGGGTGATCCAGCCGCACATCGTTGATGTTGAAACCTCTAAACTGGGCCCTCGTCCTGTCACGTCTGTCAGTAGTCTTGTCGTACATTACAACTAGAATCAGATCTGCCAATGAATTAGTACACTTCGACCAAATAAACACTGACGCTGTATGGATCTGACTCTAGAATAAATGCACAGTTGTGTGTTATTCATAAGTCCAACTTATTCAATTATTCATTTAAGTCCAAATATTCATTTGCTAACTACTTTGGATTGTAAATCTAAACTTTAATCTTAAATCCTCTAAACTTAATGTTCAAAACTAAACTTTCCTTTAACTGTTGTAGTACTACTTCTATCAAAAACAATAAAAATGTATGAACTGATATATAAATAGGATAGAAATCAAGATTTGAAAAAGAAATGACCATTTACGTCAAAAGATCCGTAGTTCCTCGATTCGCAACAATGGTCGATACAACCATAATCCGAAAACCGTTAGTTCAACAGATCAACGAATTTTGTCCGATATCATTACATTATTGATTGATCGAGACTCTATGGACAATTTGACATAAAAGAATGCCTAGTATTCTACATCAATCAAAGTTTATTGACTCTAACTTAACAATTGCAGCTAACTTGAACATCAAATAAATTTGGAAAGGATATAGATTTATATTAAATGCTAATGCTAAGCAACAAATCAATTGTTCTATCCTGAAGTCCCACC
This sequence comes from Culex pipiens pallens, assembly GCF_016801865.2. NCBI lineage: Eukaryota > Metazoa > Arthropoda > Insecta > Diptera > Culicidae > Culex > Culex pipiens. The sequence continues at coordinate 5,351,927 of NC_068938.1, forward strand.
TAAATCCCACATTGTGATAGTGAAAAAGTCACAGAAGCAGCGGTGTCTTGTGCAATTGTGATATTTTCACTATCGGAGAACTACCTAGTTCACGAAGACAGCTTATCGGTCAACGCTTAAGCCCTGGGGCTGCGGCAAAGCGAGTTCTCGTAGCATGAAGTGGTGTCCATAGTGCTTATAAAAAAGAATGTATACCCAAATTTTAACAAATGCACTAGGATCAAATCATGCCCCTTGACTTTACAAGGCCCAGGGATGTTTCAAAATTCCTTCCAAAAATTTGAGAGTTTAAAAATTCAAGAATCAAACAAATCAAAATCCAAAAATTCTAAATTTCACATAAAAAAAATTAAATCCGATATTTAAAAGTTTATAAAATGAAGCAATCAAAACTTACAAAATTCAAAATGACGAAAAACCATAAAAAAAAACTCAGAAAATTTAAATTCCGTAAATTCTGAAATTAAAAATGGTTTCTCGACGAATTCGCATTTTATCACGATTTATACATTTTCATTTTCTGAATTGGTGTAATCATGCCCTTGCATTCCCTATACCAAAAGAAGCAATTATTATTCACAATTAGTTTTTCCATACAAGTCTCCATACAATTTTGGGGGTTTGTCATACAAAATGGGTATGTAATTGTATCTTGAGAAAAAATTCCTAAAGTACGTATTTTTTACAACAGCGGACTAAAAAATAAATCCTTTGAGCCATAGTGAAAAATCTGGTTTAAGAGATATAAAATAGTGTATTTTGGAAAATATCGAATATTTGGACCGTGAATAAAAATCATTTTTAAAGCAAGTTTTGAATCGAAAAGTACTTTTTGCTATTTTTTTATAAAATGTATCGGTTCAAGTTATAGCTTTTTTTACGTATAAATATTCGTTTTTTTTTGTTTTTGGAGCTTAAAAACTTTGAAATTCTTGAATGAAACGAAATATTTATGAAAAGTAGAGACAATTTTCTATATTCTTTTCATTGAACTTTGAAAATCGACAGTAAGTATCTGAGGTACAGATACAGAGAATGATGTAAAATGACTTCTTTTGGCATAGGGAATGCCTGGACAGCGTAAAAATTGCAAAAAAACGACAAAATTGAAAATTCAAAATAAAATATAAAAGTTTGAAATTGAAAAAAATCAAGAATTACTTAATAACTTTTCAAAAGGATGAAACCTTGGATGTAAACAAACGGTTCATCTCACTTACTCTAGTGACAGTTCACGTTGAGTAAGAGTAGGACAAGCTTCTTGTTTACATCCAAGGTTTCGCTCTACTGAGAATTTACAAAGAAATAGGGGAGATGGGGGTATGACGGCCACCCTAAGGGAGAAGTCTAATAAAATTTACACAACAGATTATTTTGATATCAAATTACGTACATATTGTTCTACTACTAGTCCATTATAGAAATGACATACATTAGTTGGTCTAAAAACCAATTTTCAGCAATTAAAAAAAAATAATTGAAATCGTATATATATGAAATACGCGGGGTAAGACGGCCACCCATGTGGGGTAAGACGGTCAGTGCTATAAATTGACTTAATAACTTTGCTGAATCCACCCAAATACCTACATGGTTGGTTGAACAGACTTCTCTGAACATCATAACTATTTTGGTTGAAAAAAAACAGGTTTCAAATGTGAAGAAAAATGCTGTTTAAAAAATTTCATATTTTGGCTCAGTGAATTTCATATTATTGCGACCACATTTTATGAAAAACTGTGAATTTTTACTACAAAACAAACACAATTTGATGCAAAATAATTAGTTTGTGTATTTCGATTAGAATAAGTAAATCAAAATTATGTAAACAATATTAAATAAGCGATTTTTATGAAAAGTTTGATAGGATTTCATACTATTCAATGAGTTTTGCTATATCACAGTAAAGAATGTTGTCGAAACGGTAGTTAACAGCATTTTGATTAAAAATGTATAGTTTTACTGAAAATGCTTTTCCTTATCTACAAATATGTCTTAATCATCAAAAACCGTCAAAAATATAAACTATATCAAATAAAATTTACAAAATACGGGTGGCCGTCTTAACCCCGGAGGAGGTGGCCGTCTTGCCCCCAAATAAATTATTTTTTTTAAACTTTTTTTGTAAATAGCTCATCGCATTTTTTAAACTTTTTCGAGGGACATAATCTAGGGAAAACTTCAATTTAACATGAAAAAATATTTGAAGACAGGAAAACATATTGTTATCAAACAAAAATGCCTAAGTTGTTATTCATGAAAAATTATTTGTTTATTTTGAGCTATTTTTATACTATTTCAAACAATATTTTTGGCAAAGGTGATTCCATATGCATTATTTAGCATGAGGAACAGTATTGCTAAACATTGTAGTAATATTCATTAGTATACTTATTAAAACAGTGGGGTGGCCGTCTTACCCCGCCCGGCCGTCTTACCCCCAGCTCCCCTATCAAAATTCAAAAATTCAAAGCTCAAAAAATCTAAACTATCAAAATTTCATTCAAAAAACTTTAAAACTTTAAGATTTTAAATTTAAACAATATCACTTATAACTTAAAAAATTTAGAATTCAACTGACTAAAAAAAAAATCGACATTAAAAAAAAGCGAAAACTTTCAAGAAAATTTTAAAAAAGGAAAAAGTACGATAATTTGAATTTTTAGCAATAAATATTATTTCTATATTAAAAAATTATATTCACGGGAACTTAAAAAATTAAAACTCGAAAATTAAGAAATTTGGAAAATTGAGATAAAAAAAAATTCAAATTTAAAAATAGGTAAGACCGTTGCAAAGTTTTTCAAATAAAATAATTAGATTCATTACCTATTGCGTTTTTTTAGATTTTCGCAAAAACTACATTTTTTTCAAAAATCCAATCTTCGGAACGGCTAAACAAATTTCAGCAAATGTTGATTATTTGAGCTTTCAATGAAAAATACTAAGACATTTTTAAAACGTTGTTGAAGACATCCTAATATCAAATGAAAACTTGGTTTGCTGATTTGAAGGTTTTTTGGTTCCGAGACTCACCGCTGAAAATATGTATCTATGATTTTTCAGGATGTTTTGCGTAACTATTCTAAAACTGAGCAATTCTCTATGGAATGGTCTTTTTTTAATGTTATTTTTTTTTATTCCGGCTGAAATATTTTTGGTGCCTTCGGTATGCCCAAATAAGCCATTTTGCATCATAAGTTGTCCATATAATTTTCCAAACAAATTTGGTAGCTGTCCATTAGAGTGTAACAAAAATGACTTTTTGGCGGGCATTCAAGGGTTTGTTCCGGTGGGCATAAAAAGCCCAAATCCAAAATATGAGCTCGACTGGACGTAACAGGAGCTGGCGCTCCGCCCTTCAATTTTAAATGGGATTTAACCCGTAAAAAAAGATTTTTTCAAAAATGTAACTTTTTGAGGCATATTGGCAACTGAAGCGTTTATTTTCAACATCATTGGCGTGTAGGCCAGATCCTTGCGCATCTTTTGGTATATATAACATTGAAATTTGGAGCACCCTGAAGCTCGGTACAGACCTTCAAAGTTTGGCATTTTTTCGTAAAATCGGCCCCGGCAAAAAAGATATGCGTCGCGGCTCGCGACGCCCTAGACGCCATTTGATTTTGCCGGGGCCGATTTTTCGAAAAAATGCCAAAATTTGAAGGTCTGTACCGAACTCCAGGGTGCTCCAAATATCAATGTTATATATACCAAAAGATGCGCAAGGATCTGGCCTATACGTAAATGATGTTGAAAATAAACGCTTCAGTGGCCAATATGCCTCGAAAAGTGACATTTTTGAAAAAAACTTTTTTTACGGGTTAAATCCCATTTAAAATTGAAGGGCGAGCGCCAGCTCCTGTTACGTCCAATCGAGCTCATATTTTGGATTTGGGCTCAGTATGCCCACCGGAACAAACCCTTGAATGCCCGCCAAAAAGTCATTTTTGTTACATCCTACTGTCCATACAAAAATGGTATATGAAAATTCAAAAATCTGTATCTTTTGAAGAAATTTTTTGATCGATTTAGTGTCTTCGGCAAAGTTGTAGGTATGGATAAGAACTACACTGAAAAAAATAATACACGGTAAAATTGTTTTTGGTGGTTTTTAATTTCACTTTTTGCCTTCCTCACCTTACTGAGGAAAGGCAATAAAATCACTCGAAAAATGTTTTTTTTTTAATTAGACCTCCTAGACATACCTTCATTTGTACATATCGACTCAGAATCACCAGCTGAACCGATTTTGAATCATTCGATTCGTCTTGGGGTCCCGTTAAGTCCTTCTTAAAGTTTATAAGATTTAGTAAAGCACATCCAAAGTTATGCTTAAAAAACTGCTGCATATAAGTTTCACAATTTGCAAAAAAGGGTGGTTTTTGCATGAAATCCGTAAATATTATATATTTTTATAAAGGTTTTGAAATGAATTTTCTTGTGAATCAAAAATTTTCAAGATCGGACTTACCTATCTAAAATTACAAGCAGTTTAAAAAAATGGTCTGAATTTCTATAACCTCAATCTATTTCCCCAAAGGTTTTTTTTATTTGTGTTTGTTTACTAATAATCAATTGTACAGGGTGATTCAGTTCAATATATCAAGAATGACAGTCGATGATATTCGTCGGCTGTGCCGTTTAGTTCAATCCAAGCATAACAATATAAACGGACCAAAAACATTGTTACGCGATCCGTAACGTTTTTTCAAATTTGTCGATTTATCTGGAACGGCGCAACATTTTTGCAATCTTTTGAAAGCAATTTGTAGGTTTTGTTCAGATCTACAGAAATCGACGAAATAAAAATCGTACCGCCACTGGGTAAAAAGCAGCTCATTTAAAAAAACAAAACAAAAAAACGAAACGACTGAGTGGTTGATAGATGCAAATATCATGTTCAATAAATAAAAAAAAACCTTTTTCAAATTTTTATTTAAATTCCTGTCACAATTAAAGAAATATAAAAAGTTAGCATTGTAAATAAATTTGAGTCACTTTTAATTTTTATATTTCATCTGGAAAATATTATGCATCGATGGTCTCCTCGTTATTATTCGTTCATCCCAGTTAGCGAGCAGCATTCGATGACTGGGCTATGTTCTCAGCCCAGTTACCGAATGAGTACTGTACCTCAATTTCCAAACCAATTAAACTTCAGCATTTGAATCATTAGTCAAGAGAGAAAAAATCATGCCAATCGACAAATGTCTAGGAATTTGCCTTATTTTTTCAGGGCCATTGTTGTTGTTATTTTTTGTATTGTTTCAAGTATGAAAAATTACTTTCCTCGAGAAAACATTCGAAATTGATGATGTTTGTAACGAATAGCTTAAGCATTTTCAGTTTGTGAACGATTATAAAAGGGAGTTCTTCCCGCTGGAGATTGCTCACAACTGAAGTTAAATCCGTAACATCGAGGTGCCTCATACGAAACTCAACATGTCCAGGGTGCAAGTAACGATCTGTTTGCTGTTGGCAGTGCTAGCAATTTGTCGTGTAAGTTCTGCTTCTATTATTTTTAAATAAATTGCTTGAAATTCGTCGATTTTTCAGGCCCGTCACACCAACGAGCAGATCCAGATGATCCAACCCCACTACGACACGTGCGTGGAACGGAATGGGCTTCAGGACGCTCCGAAAATCGCCGACGCCGGACTGGCCGAGCTGGTGACGCGCACGGATGACGTTTCCAAGAAGGTCATTCAGTGCGTGCTGCTGCGGCTGAACCTGATCGACTGCCAGGGCACCGTTAAGCGGAAGCGGTTCGAGGCGTTCTACGAGGATGGCCACGAGGTGGACTCGCTGCCGGGGGTGATTAATGGGTGCACCCAGCGGAAGGGAACGGCGCTGGAGAAGACTTTTAACTTTTACAAGTGCTTCTTTGAGCAGAAGACGTTTGTCATTTGAGGGGTTTGATAGTTGAGTTGGTTGTTTTTGTTCGTGTTTTTCTTTTAGTGGTGATGGCTTGAAATAAATGATATTTAGTTGTTTAAAACTCACCTAGAGCAGTTGTTGAACTTGCATTTGTGCGGCTTGAATCCGGAATGAATTCGCAGGTGTTTGGTGAGGTTTGTGTTTCTGGAGAAGCTTTTGCCGCACTCGTCGCAGGAAAACGGCCGCACTCCGGAGTGTACGAAGGTGTGCTTTTTGAGGTCCGACCGCCGGTGGAAGCCCTTGTTGCACTGGATGCAAATGTACGGCCGGTCGATTCCGTGCAGATCGCGGATGTGCGTAATCAACATGTTCCGGTTGGCGGTTTTGAACTCACAAAATTGACAGCCGTACGGCGCCAGAATGTCGTGGTCTTGCGTCTCGTGCAGATAGCACGCGTTCGGAAGGGCAAAGGCCACGTCACAGTACCGGCACATGTGGACCAGCTTCTTCAGCTGTTTGTCCGCCAAATCTTCGCCCATCACTTCCAGTAGATCTTCCGACGAATCGTTCGTGTTGGCGTCCAGCACCAGCCCGAGCCCTCCGTCGTTCAGATCACTGCTCTCCGCCAGTGCCGTATCATCCCCGTCCTCACCCTCCGAATACGGTTCCGGTGCACTCTGGTTGGAGCTTTCGTAGTTGTTCGCCGGATCGATCACGACCTCCTCCCGTTCTTCCTCTTCCTCTTCATCCTCATCCTCCTCCCCAGCCAGCGGAACCTGTTCCGCCTTCAACTCCACCGCCTGCTGCTGCTCCCCCTCCCCCTCCACAACTTCCGGCGCCGCCGGTTCCGGAAAGCAAATAATCTCCCTCAACTTCTGATCGTTGCGGATGCACACATCGCGAAACTCGGCGCAGCTCTCCGTCTGCAGCAGACACTGCTGGCAAATCTGCCGCGGCAGAATGTCCTCCTCGCAGATCCGCACCTCGAAGAAGCGCAAAATCTTCGCCACCAGCGACTCGTCCCCATCTCCGGACGGGTTCACCTCCGCGCTGTACACGCTGATCAGGCCCGTCTTGTCCCGGCCCAGACAGAGCCGGCAAAAGTCCATGTCCAGAAAGGCGGTCGTCCCGCCGTGCTGGCCCACCACCTCCATCAGGAACGGGCCGGAACCGGCGGGGCCGCCGGCGCCATCGGCCGTTCCGATCTCGTTGAAATACACTGCAAGCAATCTCAATGATAAACTTATCCGTTCAAATGTTCAAAATTACCCTACCTTTGAAGCTTGACGTTAATCGACAAAAACGTAAACAAAAATCCGCTCAGAATCAACACAAACGAGACGAAACCTGCAACTTTTCACACAAAACTCGACGGACACCGGTGGAACCGCATCCCCGGACGGAGTCCGTTTTACATCACGTTCGGCCACATAAAGCTTTTAATTTTGGCCAATTTTAAAAAAGATTGCGGAATTTTGGGAAAACTCCGAGGACTTCCTGAAAAAAAGTTTTTTTTGTTGTTGTTTGGAATTAAATTTGACAGAAATGACGCGAACGAGAAGAGGAGGAGAAACGGTAAAAACGATAGAAAAAATATTGATCGCGTGAAGGGGGAGGTGGATTCTGCAAAATGACTCAGTTGCACTATGGGCTAGCAGGTGACCAAAAATAGAAAATGTTGAGTTTTTAAATATTTTTTTCGTTGATATTAGTTAATATCTAAAGTTGAGTTTTTTGAAAAGGTCCAATAAATTTCCAGTTTTTGCTTTTTGGGTGTTTTTGAAACCGCCTTGAGTCAGGGTTATCGAAAAACACCCAAAAAAGGCTTGTTAATTATTAAAATTGGGTACTAAAGCCCTATGCCAATTTTTATGTACAACGGTAAAAAACACGATAACAAACCATTTCTGACCCCTTTTTTTCATTTTAAAGCAAAAAAAAATATTGACAAGACAACATTTTTTTGATGGATCAACTATGGTCCCCTTGGAACGAGCTGTCAAGTAGGAACTTTTCTGTCAAGAAGGACCGCGTGGTTATTTTTTCCAAATTGATTTAAAAATCCATTTTAAACTCTTTGTGGTTGTACAAAGGGTCATTGTACTCAGAAAAATAAGCTTTATCGCTGTAAACAATTAAATCAGCAATCTAAGCTTCATTTTAGGACCCAATTGGCCCATTAGTTGCTGAGATATTGGCATTGCAAAATGCTGGATGTTTGTGTAAGACTTAAGAAACTTCAACTTTCTGTTTTTCTTTTACTCGCTTCATTTCAGCAAATTTCTAAACTTTTCGCAAAAAAATATTAGCAGAAATAGTCTAAGAACAATTTAAAAACAAAAAATCAAATAACTCCAAATGAATATTAAAATTTAAAGTACAAGGAAAGGTTTCAACATTTGAATGAAAAAAAGGGTGTTAAATGCATTTTACTCCTGTCTAGTTGTTTTGCAGAAGTTGGTTTGTTTGCATCAGATTTGCTTTCTCTTTCTAGCAACAGTTTTATTTTTTTGACAAGCGACTTATAGCTGGTTTTTCGAAGGCCTACCGCCCGATGACTACTAACATATTTCGCTGGGACAGTGACAGTTCGAGCTCATTCTTTGTTTGCACCAGGACACTGTGACGAGGAGTTCGTAATTTCTGAGTTAATTTATTTAAAAAAATCACTTACTATGCCTAATTGTTTTTTGTTAAAAAAATTTAAACTATAAACAAGTTAAATCCGTGCACATATTTTTTTCTGAACAGTTCTCATCAATACCAACAAACAGCTGCCAAATTGTATGGAGTATTGCATGGGTGAACAAAATTGCCCTTTTGATCATAAAAAAAGCCCCCACAAAGCTTCGGCTCAATAAAAATACGCAATAAGTAAAAATGGCTGATTTTGCAGAATAAAGCTACTATATTTAATTCATATGGGACAATTTGGCTTGAACCTAAATTTAAAATTTCAAGTCAAGATTGAAAAAATAAAATATGTGGAAACCAGCCGGACCCTAAGATGACAGTTTTTGTGAGTTGCGCGTATCCACCGACAGATGGCCAGTGGGCCTCGTCGGAGTCCGCCCATTAAATACGCAACTCAAAATTTGCATGGGAAACTTTTATTTCGTGACGGCTTTCGCGGCACGCTCTCTTCAACTGTTCTAGACAAATATTTGATCGTGGCGTATCTCTAAACAAGTTTTTCAAGAAAATGATTCCAGACTGCTTATTTTGTCGTTTTAAACCGAAACAAGGCAAAAACTATATTTAATTAAACTATCCGCCATTTTCAAAAGTATGGCTAGGGAATATCGAAGGCCGCCATCTTAGGCCCACTGGGCCCACAAAAAGAGGTACGCTCAGTTTGTATGGGAGCTGTCAACATGTTCCCGGGCTGGTGGAAACTAACACAATCACAATCACAACTAATGCTGTATCAGCCCGGGAACATGTTGACAGCTCCCATACAAACTGAGCGTACCTCTTTTTGTGGGCCCAGTGGGCCTAAGATGGCGGCCTTCGATATTCCCTAGCCATACTTTTGAAAATGGCGGATAGTTTAATTAAATATAGTTTTTGCCTTGTTTCGGTTTAAAACGACAAAATAAGCAGTCTGGAATCATTTTCTTGAAAAACTTGTTTAGAGATACGCCACGATCAAATATTTGTCTAGAACAGTTGAAGAGAGCGTGCCGCGAAAGCCGTCACGAAATAAAAGTTTCCCATGCAAATTTTGAGTTGCGTATTTAATGGGCGGACTCCGACGAGGCCCACTGGCCATCTGTCGGTGGATACGCGCAACTCACAAAAACTGTCATCTTAGGGTCCGGCTGTGCTGTGTAGAATATTTTTAATCAAATGAAAACTTTTTAATATTTTAGCAAATTTAGAATATTTGGGTCCTAACATTATACAACATCTAAGGTAACGTACAATAGAACGTAACATTGGGCATTTTCAAGCAAGGTTATGTCCTTTTGAGAAATTACCTTAGATATATTCTGATTAGTTAATAAACGATTTTACAAGTTTTTTCAATGGAAATTTTAATTTCAGTCAAGTATACTTTGTGTTCCCTATTTTTTTGTTTGCAAAATAAGTTGGGGGAAGGGGGACAAAACTTAACAATTAAATTTGCAATGGCCTAACATAAAAGTTTCAAGCAGATAGAATGAAATAAAATAAGGGACATTTCGTGCACGAAAGCTCAAGTATTATTCATAGTTTAAAATTTATTTGACAATTATTTACTGAACAAACATTTTATAAAATTATTTTCTTAATAATAATCATATCTCTCCCTATAATCAACATACTCGCTATACTCAACATACTCAACAAGGAGATTTCTTTGACGTTCTTCATTCAGTTTCTTCGCTTCTTCGTAAAACTGTTTGTAGTTGTAAATTTTAAATTTCTTTAGCTTAAGACAGTACATTATAATGAACTTTGCGGAATCTTTTTCAACATATCCACGAATGTCGAGCTCTACTTCTTCCAGCTGGCACAGATTTCTTCCAATAATCTCAATAGTTTTATCATTCATATCCATTCTGAGTAAACTCAATTGTTTAAGCTGAGAAGACAACTTTAAAAAAATGTTAAGCGACTTTGCATAGAAACGGTCACACTCGTACAGGGATAAAACTTCCAGGTTGTTTGGCCGGGCATTGCTAAGACACGGCTGCTCGGAACTTATTGGTTCAGGTCCCGACACTTCCAAACATCGTAGCGTTGGAATTTTATCGATGACTTCAAAAATGTCACCCCACCAGGGCAAACCACCGCCTTCCAGCTGTAACTCGCGAAGTTTTGGCGCACCGGCGGCAAGTGAATCCAGGTCATTAGAGTAAAATTCATACAGCGTGAGTTTCTTTAGATTTGTGGCGAACAAACCGTCCAATTCAACACAGTGTGATGCATAAATACAAAGCTCCTCCAGAAGAGGCATTGCTGTCAGGTATGGAGCTATCGAGATTCCTTCCGATTCCAACCGAATTTCATCGCGGAAAAAAATGTCCATCCGTTTTAGGTTTGGAAAGATTGGTTCAGATTTGGCCTGGACCTGAAACAAAAGAGATAAAAACTTTTTTAAATAACAAAGAACCACGAGAACATATTCAAATTCATATTTAAGTAAATTTGACTGATTCTAGTGAAAAGTGTATTCTGACAAAACTTATTTACACTCTCAATAGAAACGTACCACGTTCTCTGTAAACGTAGGTACAAGTGAAATTAGTTTTTAAGGAGCATTAGGTTACTTTTGAATTTTCCTGGCATATATTAACTTATGATGTTAAACATTGATTGGACAATTCACAGTCTATGACAAAGCATACCTCATTAATACCGAATAAATACTGATTGCCATATTCCGACAAAGTGAAATCCAGTTCCTCCAATGTTAAACGGACGTTTTTGATTAACTTGCAGCACATCGAATCTCTACTATCTTCCGAATAACCACTCTCTAGAAAAAACCGCTTTAATTTTGGACAAATCGGTATCAATGCTTCAAACATGGAGTCTTCCTTAATCCGAAGTTTTTCCAACCGATCCAGTTGGAAATCCGGAGCTGCACATTCCAAAGAGGTGTACTCCAACGATTTCAGCGTCAAATTGACCAGGTTCGGGGTGTGACGGAGCATGTCCACAAGCCTTTCCAAGGCCACCTTGCAGTCGAACAATCTGAGGGTCGTCAATCCCGAACCTAACGCTGGCCACCACGCGTCGATTTCAACAATATTGACCAACGACAGAATGGCTGCACGAATCGGCACATCAGCCATCTCCGGTTGATAGTCGGTGTCCAATGTATCCGGCTCAGTGCACCGAAAGGTAAAGTTGAGCTTCTCAACCAGGGATTGTTTTGCGTCCACGATGGTCTTCCAACGGCGGCAGGTCGAGCGAGCATTACAAAGTGGATCGATGGTTAGGTGCGAGAAAATTTCCTCCAAAATTTCCGTAGGAAGTTCGAAGGTTTCTCCGACAATTTCACCAGCTGAAGACATCACTTTTAATTCTACTGCAGTTTTATACAAATGTAGCGATCTGGGTTTGTCGAGCCATAGACAGGTCCCTTTTGTAATCAAGAACAATACAAAATTAATTTGTTCGAAATTTTTACTTTTAGCTGGGACACATCGAACCGTATTAAGTTGTTACATTGTAATCAACTCACGTTAAATTATAAATTACTTTTTAATTCAAACCCGAGCAGACGGAAATAACTTGGGAAGGTCAGTTTTTGATATTGTGAGAAGATCGAAATATGTTATTGGGATGATCGGATTAGTTGTTAAAATGACAAAAATCAATAACAAAGATTTGTTCGAAGAATAACTTAAACTGTTATTATGTTGTTATTGCAATAACAAACCAAAAACACAGAAGGAATCATGAAGGAATTACAAGATTTGTTATTTCGAGCGGAGAGGTGGAGCAGCATAATAACAAAAATTGTTATTGAACTGGTATGTCTCCATAACAAAAAAAGTTATTGTTTTGGTTTATTTGCCATTTGCAAATAAACCTGCAGTTGCCATAACTCTTTTGTACTAGTCAGGGCTGCAGAGTCGGGTACCTCCAAGCGACTTTGAATCCATACTTTGAAGACAACTTCGACTCTGGATGCAGGATATGACGTCAACGCCGACTTCAGCTCTCCAAAAATACCCGACTTCACAGATTCCGACTCCAAGTAAAAGTTGCTGAAAATTAGCTGAATCCGATGCCGTCTCCGAGGTCTCACTCCAGCTTGAACTTCAACGTCAGCTCCGACTTCCTCGCTCTAATAAAATAATAACAGGTTTTTGTTATTCAAATTTCAAAAATTCTCAATAAATAAATCAATTCCCTTCGGGAATATAACAAAATTTAAAAAAAAGCTACATTCAAAAGTTAATTTTATCATATTAATTTAAGCTTAAGGACCCCATTTCATGGTCAAATAAATGACCACGATTAAATTGGTCAATATTATTTTATAGTTCTAGTCAATTTTAATTAAGTCCCTTAGGGGGTATTAGCTTAAGGACCCTATTTCATGGCCAAAATAATGACCCCGACGAGAATGGTCAAAATTATCCCATAATTCTAGCCAATATTAGCAAAGTCCCTTAGGGGGTATATCAAATAATTAAAAAAAAATCAACTTTCAAAATTTCAACTTTTAGAATAATTTTAGCTTAAGGACCCCATTTCATGGCCAAAATAATGACCCCGACGAAAATGGTCAAAATTATCCCAAAGATCTAAACATATTTAACAAAAGAAAAAATAATAACAGATTGTGTTATGGACCCTTAAAAACTTTTCCATTTGTGCGATTGATGGTAATTTTATTTCTAAGTCAGAATACCAAACGAATAACAAATCTTATTATTAGGAGAGTTTCTGAAATGTATAACATTTCCTCTTATTAGCGTGTTATTAAACAATTTCAATATAATATCACTTCAATACCAAATCTTGTTATTTTATCAGAAACTGTTATTGACACATTCCGCCGTGACGTTGCAACACTTTGACTTTTCTTTTTTCAGTATTTCGGCTGTAACTAAAAAAATACATAGAAAAGGTACATTTTTTATTACAGATTCGGAAAGTACATTAAATTTCCTATAAGAAACAATGTTGAAACATTATTTTAAGCGAATATTCTATTTTTGAGAGGGGAATATGTAGCGTGACGTTGCAACGCGTGACTTTTTCTCAATCCTGACCCAATTCATGTTTCGCCATTAACTCTGCTCTGTTAAATGGCAAATTTGGAGTTCTTCTTCCATTTTTAGTGTAAAATTGGCCAACAAATCGAATGCAATTATTAGTTTTTCGAAAAAATCAAACCTCGATTTTTAAAGACCATTAACATTTCGTGACGTTGCAACGCACTGTTTTTGAAAACAGGGTTTTTCGTTGCGTTGCAACGTCACGAAATTTTAGTTTCAAAATAAATCATAGTTTTTGTTAGTTTGAGCAACTTGAGATTATGATTTTATTATAAGACATTAATAGACAGTACAAGGACATGTGAATTGATTGGCCCGCCCATGTTAGACCCCCCCCCCCTCCCCCTATACCGCTTTCACAGTAGCAGTACGATATACGAAGTTTTCCAAGCATTTTCAAAGTAAAAAAAATATTTGTATTATTCCATTATCACGAAGGACAGCCCCCCCCTCCCCACTCCCACCTCCTCTATCCATGTTATGGGGCGTCCATGCATTACGTAACGCCGTAATATCAAGGGGGAGGGGGGCGGGGTTCGAGGATTTATACAAAAAAATGTATCGGAAATGTATTACCAGGGGGTGGAGGGGGTCTAAAAATATAAATGTTTTGTTACGTAATGCAAGAACGCTCCCTTAATATTTTAATCGTTTTGGGAAATTTACAAAACACGTGGAAGTTTTAGAAGGGAGGTATGGAGCTTCAAGTTTTCAGGAGGGCAGAAATTTATAACTAAAGTGCCCATATCGTTTGTTGATGGCCCCTAAGGGGTGATCTGCAAACAACGTAACTTATTTTGTTGACTTTTGTGCTTTTTAAATTAAATTTGAGGAAATAATAAAACTGTTTACCTGCGCAACATAACATTTTTAATTGCGAACAACTAAACGTTGCATACAACTTATTTAGGTAAGGGTTCGTCCAACAACAAAGTGACAAAAGTTTGTAAAAAAACAATCGAATCACGTGATTATTATTGTTTGGTGAATTTCACCGTAAATTGGCCTACATAAGGGTGTGCGATAATTGCGTTGTATTGAAATGAACCCTCACATAAATCAGTTTATCATAAAGGGGCCATCCAGTAACCACGTGATTATTTATTTGAAAGTTATAGAATTTTTCCCCATTGTGAACATCGGTCTATTTTGATTTACTCAACAAGTTTTATAAAATACCTACTTTTTTCGAGTTGCTACAAACCTAAGTGACGGAATTTGTGAATGACCCATGTACAATTTTTCTGTAAATAGGCTCGGAAACATTATATAAAACATATATAATATTTATTATCCTTTGATCTCCAACAATCAACTACGCATACACCTTTTTTGCCATGTGACCAATATGATTTAAAATTTCGTGACGTTGCAACGCAAACTTAAACCTGTTGTAACTTTGGATCTAGACAACCAATTTAGTCGCTCTAGGTTGCATTTGAAAGCTCTTTCCAAGATCAAAGAGCATCCGAAATATCAAAATGATTAAATGTTTAGTTTTCTGTTGACATAAACAACTGTCCCTTTTTCGTGACGTTGCAACGCAATAAAATGGTAAACATACACTAGTTTGAAAAAATACTTAACTTAAGATAAACTGTAAATCCATGACATTTCCGTTTAGTACATCTAAAAACCTACAAAATGCAATTAAAAGAATAATTTTTGGATTTTATTTCGCTGAAAACCAGGAGTTTTTAGAAAAATGTTTTAAAACGCTGATTTTATCACAAATTGTTGCATAACTAATCAACTTGTACATAATGATATTCAAAAGTTCAATTAATGAAAACCATGATTTTTGAAGCTTCAAGTAGTCTAGAATCGAGGAAAAATATCCAAATAGCTCATACACGCTTTTCAAAATTTCATCCTAAGGTGTACATTGCCGGAGAATGTGTCTATTATTTTTTCTTCTTGAAGTTGAAGTTCAGAATAAAATAATAACACTTTTTGTTATTTAAAAGGATTTGTTATTGAAATATTATTAATTTTGTTATTACCGTCAGCCCGGGAAGTAAATTTTCAGCTTGTCAGTTTTTATTGTAAAATTCCAAATTATCACTGAATACTATGTTTCTATAATTCTCAAATTTTCAAAATTTACAATATGAGCCCAAACGACGCAGAATTTTGTATAGTTTTTCAACACATTAAACTTAAAAATTTATGTTTTTTTTTGTTTAGAATGGTCAGTTTCCATATTATAAATTATGACGAAATTGAACATTTAAAAAAAATGTGTGTTTTTTTTTTAAATTCATAACTATAGTCATTTTTACTTAAAACTCTGGTTTATAGATTTTTTTACAAAACATTACAAATTATTAAATTATGTTTTAATGTTTTTAATGAAAACTAGAATTTGTTTTACCTAAAATTTTGATAGAGTGAAAATTTGAGTATTAGAAAATGAAGTGTAATGAAATTCTTTGCAAAATTATGTTTCGTTAGCCTTCCCGTTATCACTAGACGATAAAATTATCGATTTACAACGTTATGAATTGGGTCCTAAAATTTAGCTTCAATTGCTGATATTATTGTTCACAACGTGTTCAAAATGGATTTTTTATTCAATTTTGAAAATCTTACTTCGCGCCTTTTCTTGACAGCTCGTTCCAAGGGGACCATAGTTGATGTATTATGAAATGTCGTCTCGTTGATTTTGTTTTTGCAGTTGGGTTCTAAAACTAAGCTTTATTAGGGTCCTAGAAGGCTAGAACCCTATGTCAATTTGTATATCCAACGGTATGAAAAAACACGGTTAAAAACAATGGAGCACCTGCAGTCGAGCAGTTTTTGACAGTTCGCTCCATAAGAAATACATTGTAGAAAAAAGCAAAAAGTGCTCGAATGGAAGTGCTCCATTGCTGATCACTTTTTGTTTTTTGTAAACATTTTTTCGATTGATCAACTTTGGTCTCCTTGGAATGAGCTGTCAAGTAGGACCTTTTCTGTCAAGTAGGGCCGCGATGTTATTTTTTTAAATTGATTGAAAAATCCATTCTAAATCCTTTGCGATCCTACAAAGGGCTTTATCGTTGAGAACAATAATATCACAATTTTAAGCTTAAGACCCAGTTGGTGATATTATTGTTCAAAACGGCAAAGATTATTTTTCAGAGTACAATGACCCTTCGTGCGACCACAAAGGATTTAAAATGGATTTTTAATTCAATTTTAAACAACTGAAAAAACTTCACGTCCGTTTTTGACAGAAAACATCCTGCTTGACAGCTCGTTCCAAGAGGACCACAAAATGATGTCTTGTAAATTTATTTAGTTTTGCATTAAAATGAAAAAAGTGATAAGAAATGGTATTTCAGCGTGATTTTTATCGTTGTACATAAAATTTAACATAAGGCTTTAGGACCCTATTATACATTTGTAACCATAATCCACGTGGACACTATTTTGGAAATTCAGCAACAATTTTTGGATGGCCCCCATACTTAATGCATTAAATAAAATTAAATTTTTATGTTTGCTTGAGTTATTATTTTATGTTTAAATTTTATTGAAAATTTAAATTTTTTTGCTAGTAGTGAGGATTGTTTTATGATTGACATTACATCAGAACATAGGAAAAAACTAAAAACAGACAATAAAACCAAGCACGAAATTCACTGCGTACGGTCACCATGGTTACGCCGTGGCAAACAAGCTTCTATGACGTGCACACTTGCGCGAATCACTCACGCGTCGAAATGGCGCGACAACGTTTAAAATTCGTCACCGCCTGCTACGCTGCAGCGGTTATCAAGTTTACGAAATGAACCTTTATTATCAATAATTTACTCGTCTGAGCTTAGCTCGGGTGTTTTTCTGTTTTTTTTCGGGGGTTCAAATTCTGTGGTCAATTCATTCCTCTAGTATTGTGCGATGATTTGAACGGGGAGGTTGTATTTTTGCGTTTGTTTTTGACGAAATTTGTGAACTTTGAACGTTGGAAAATTAAGAAAGATGAGTGACTGCTTTCTGTGTAGTTATGTTGGTAAGATCGTTTTGAATTATGAAGTTTGATGTTAAACTTATAAAAACGTTATTTTTCAAAGGACTTTTCTTCAAATACTACCTCAACATATGGCTGATCGCGCTGGCCATCTGGATCGGGCTGGTAGTGGCCACCAAGGTGGGTTCCGATGGCAGCAAGTTCAAGTATTACGCCAAGTTTGGCATGATTTACTTCACCACGCAAGGACTGACGACACTTTGGACGCCGATTTCGCTGCTGAGCCCGCTTAATATCGTGCATGCGAGGTTTGCTTAAATCATGATGCTTAATTAATCAGAATAAAAAAAATAATACTTTTAGAATAATCTCAACGATATCGTCGTACGCGACCACGCTGCTGCCGATCACTTGGGAGCTGCGAAATGCACGGGTTCTGAAGGAGGCCAAAGGGGCGGTCGTTATGGCCAATCACCAGTCGTCGATGGATATTTTAGGTAACTTTTGTGTGAAATGTGGCTTTAAGTTATCTAAATCTGTATGTTGCGACTCTACACTGTACTTTAGATAGGAAAGAAGGAGTGTTTTAAAGTGATGGAATTTCATAAGATTTCATAAGAGTATTTGTTATCAAAAGTTGAGTGTGACTCTTAATACGATAAGATTAGGATTGATTGATTGGAGCAACAATATTACGACAATGCACTTTGTACGTTTGCTTGTCACAATAAAATCAAACGTTTTAAATGCAATTGAGTCATTCGTTTTCAATTTATAAAAAATCTTTAGCTCAAAAAATGTCTATGTTGCAAATTATAAGCAAGCTTAAAAATTCGTTATCTCAAATGATTTCAATTTTTACAAAACAAAACAATATTATCCTTATGTAAAATCGTCTGGGGAACACGATGATGACGATAAATTCAGACTTGTATGTTTAGAAAATTGCATGTTATTTTTCAATGCGCAAAATGCATCATAGTATGATCCCAATTGATAATCTGCCATTAAATTCAGCGTCCTTTAATTTCCACTAAAAAAAAGCAGTCGAGTTTTGCTTTATCATTTTTTGTTTCAAATATATGACCATTTGAAAAAAGAGGTGTTTTGGCAAAACTTTGGGGCGGTGCCCAATTTTACTGAAATTCAAGATACAGTCCAGACTCGATTATCCGAAGGTTTGTAGGGACATCGAATAATCGAATCTAAAAAATGTTTTGCGTATTTTTTAAATTTTATTACTATTAACATCGAATTCGAGTTCTGCGACCCCATTTTAGTCAAATTTGAGTTGTTGATTGCCTTTTAGCATACCAAATACATTTTGTTTGTGTTTCAAAACCGCAATTTTGGCCACCATCTTGGAATTACAAATTTTACATCACTTTAGAGCAGGTTTGGGATCATACTCAAGTGAAATAAACAAAAACAAGACAGAGAAAAAAAATCTTAGTTCGATTATCAGAAGATTTGATTATCCGAAGTGATTTTTTTCCGAGGCCTTCGGATAATCGAGTCTGAACTGTACTTGCATGGTTTGATAGTATAAACAGCTTCTCCAAATTTGAGCATGATCAGAAAAAAGTCGATTTCCTTATGTTTTTTTATATATTTTTTTTTAAACTCCTGATTCGAGTTAAAATTTGAAACAGCCAGTTTTAGGTTATTATTTATGTAAACCTGTAGGGGACCATCCATAAACCACGTAGATACCTTTTTGGAAATCTCGACCCCCTCCCCCCCGTAGTCGTAGAAAATTTTCATACAAAAATAACATTTTTGTATGGAGCGTGGACAATCGTCAACCCCCTCCCCCCCAAAAGTGTCCACGTGGTTTATTGATGGTATGGATGGCCCTTCCCCTTAGGTCGTTTAGAGGGATTTACAGTGCGGGTACAATTTTTTGACCTATTTTCTCACTTAAGTTTTTCTTATAAAAAAAAGTTAAAAGATGCGATTGTAAACTGTTTTGGATGCATTAAATAACATTTGTTTTTGTATCTTTAATTATATAAAGAAATTTTATGATTTTCAAAATTTTAATTTTAGAACCACTCATAAAAATACACAAAATTGCGGGATGTTTTTTTTTTCAAAAACCAACTGAAATTAAAAAAAAACATGTTACAGTAACAGTCATGCACAATGTATGTATCATTTTTGACACAATTTAATAAAAAAAAAACCAAAGTAAGTAAAAAAGTAAATCTTTCCCAGTTCCTGGGGGGAACACCCTTGAAGAGTATCGGGGCCGGCATTTACAAAGCGGATTCAGTGGCAATTTCATTCTCAACTTAATGTTAACATGTTACGGTTAATGTTAACATTCCATAGGTCGCCTCTCTAAGGTGTTGTGATAAGGTCCAGTTTGTGACGATACACTACCTTCCCTTTACTAAGCAATCGAATCCAGAAGTGAAAAGATCACCAGTTGTGTTGGTCCGAGCCGGGATTTGAACCCCGATCTGCCGCTTACTAGGCGGGAGCGTTACCACTGGGCTACGTGGCTCGGTCTAACCACACAGGCTCGAAATTTGAAATTATTTTTTTTGACCTCGACCAGAGCTGAGGGTCATTTAATATTATTTGTACTAGCCTCAAAATTATATAAAAACTATGACATTTTTTTAAAGTTTCAGTAAAAAAGCAAAACTAGTCTTGTGGTTTTATTGTTTCGTTCATTTATTGACAAAGTAATGTCAAAGTTTTTATATAATTTTGAGGCTGGTACAAATTATATTTAACATAAAAAAATTGTCAGTTTTGACGACATTTTAACATTTTAACATACTATAAGTCAAGCTATTAAGAATTCCAATTCAATGGAATTTCTAACATAGATTAATTATTACATTATCTTACAGCTTATTACATCCGGTTCCAAAGTGGCCAGGTTGGTCCAAAACTGATTTTGGACATTATGATAGATCTCCTTGTTAAAAATGGTGAACTTTGACACCCATATTGCTTGAAAGAAAATAATTCTGGAATAACTGCGTGGTTGGCCATATTCCGAGTTCCGCTGGGGTACTTGGAACCGGTGCCAAAGTGGTCAGGTCGGTCCAATATCGGTTCTGGTGATTATAAATGAAAATGGTTTTGGATGCGCTGTAATTTGAATCCTGTTTGGCTGGTTTTTGTTTGATAAAGTATTTACCACTCCGTAGGTTCCCCGGAATTCTCCGGAACCGGTTCGCAAAGACCAGTTTTGAGTTGGTGCTTTAAAATCTTGAATTTTGATACCCATATTGTTAGGTTCATAACGGGAAACTTGCGTTACAAAAGCAAAATACTCTATTTTTCAAAACGTTGTTTATGGACCACTCAGTTTTCCTAAAAATCATCCAAATTGCATCAAACTTTCACCAAATATTCACAAACATGTATTCAACAAGCTTACATTCTTGGATTTTTGATTTCTATCGTAAAAAAATCTAAAACATCAAAGCTTAAAAAATATTGGCAGGGTGGCAAGTCAAGTTACCCCTTAAAAAAAACTTTGTGAGTACTTTTTTACATCTAAAAAGCCATTTTGTATCACTATTTCTAAACATGCAAATCTTCATAAAATGTTAGTTACTTACACAAATAGATATCTTGAGAATGAGAATATTTCTGATCAAATTGATACATTAAGAAAAAATAGTAGAAATATAAAAAATATTCGTTCTGTTGTAAATTTTTTTACACAACAAAAAAAGCAGCAAATAAATATTTATGAAATAAATTATTACTGTGAACATTTGAAAGAAGATAAATGACATCTTAGGAGCTATATCAAAATCACAATAATTTTGCAGATAAGCTAATATTTTGAAAGAAATCTTGATTTTGGAAAATTATGCTTCATTTGTTTCCAGTTCGAAAAAAATATAAATTTGCTTTAAAAACATTGAAGATTTGACTTACAGTTGCGGAGCCATGATTTACAAAAATGGAACACTGCAAAATGAATTTTGGACGTTGTATGTTATAGCTCCACAGACGGCAAATTTTGTTTTCGTAAATAAGGCCGATGCAAATATTTTTCAAAGAAAAACTTTAAATAAAATTTGTACCAGCCTAATAATTAAATAATAAAATATAAATGCTAGTTCTTCTGGACTTCTTCTCATAAATATATCACACGGGTTAAATTATCAAGCATTTTGAAAGCATTTTTGTATGGATAACTGCCAAAACTGTATGGAGATTTGTATGGAAGTAACGCACGACGTGTTTTCTAGACAACATTTAAAAGAAAAAAAAGTGAACGCTACTTTCTAAAGTGTCTGATAGTAAATTTTATCAGTTTTCCAATGCTTTTAAGCAAAACATAAAAGAAAGTGTCAAACAATTGAAAGTATATTCAAACATCTTAAATTGGTTTTCAATTTTGATAAGTTTGCATAGAATAAAAAAAAAACACTTCAGAGACCCCCAGATCTTTTGTGGTCTCTATTGCAAGTTTCTGCTCGAACCATGGAGTCCAAAGGCTTTAACGGGGAGAGCACCCAAACCTCTTTTTACTCCAAGGAACCTTCCACCCCAGGGTTCGAACTGACGACCTTTGGATTGCGCCATCAGCGATTTCAACGGAGCAGGCTTGGTTTGGTGTGTTGTTTGTCTTTATAGCAGGGAGACGACTCCCAAACATGGAATGACTTTACGGCCTAACAACAATTAAAGCCGGGACCGACGTTTTACTTCCCCATCCGATGGAAGGCTGGAGCAGATGAGAATCGAACCCATGATCATCCGCTCACAAAGCGGACAGCGTAACAGTTCGGCCAAGCCTGCTACAGTTTGCGTAGAGTTTGCATTATTTAAAAAAAAAAAACATCTTCTTCCAGGTCTAATGATGCTGTGGGACATCCTAAAGGACGTGATCTCGATCGCCAAGAAGGAACTGCTCTACCTGATCCCGTTCGGACCGGCCGGCTGGCTCGCCGGAATCACCTACATTAACCGGCAAAATCGAACCTCGGCAATGCGAACACTGGACAAGTGCAAGCGCAATATGGTCGAGAAGGGCCACAAGATGTACCTGTATCCGGAGGGTACGAGGTTCCCGGAACGTGGCATGTTGCCTTTTAAGAAGGGCGGATTCCACACGGCGATTCAGGCCGGGGTGCCGATTATTCCGGTCGTGTTTTCGCACATGTACTTTATCGACGCTAAGAAGTACTTGTTTAAGCCTGGTCATGTGATTATGTCGGTGCTGGAACCGATTCCGACCAAGGGAGTTACGATGGACGGGTTGGACGCGTTGATTGAGAGGACCAGAAGTGCCATGTTGGCTGAGTACGAGAAGATCTCGGCGGAAATGGATGGAAATTTGAGCAATTCGCGGTGGGTTCGCCAGAGTCGACCAAGATTTACGATTATTGATAACAAGAAGAGTGATTAGAGATTGAAGTTGCGTCACAATGCAAAAGTGCCATTGAATTTAAAATACTTGTGATAACAAAACATTATCTAAATCTGCCTTTGATTTAAACTCGTAATCGGTATCACAATTACTACACCGTCTAGCAAGCTAATTGCTTCAAAATTCACTGTCCTGAAAAAAACGTTTCAAAGCCGGGTAGAAGGTCAGTAACGATTTAGTTCACGATGCGATAAGCTTTTGTAAAGCGTCTAATGCGGCCCAAATTGATTTATGTCCCCTTAAGGTGCCGTACCCCCTAGAACAACAACGCTAACCTCTAAGTTAGTCACAGCACAGCACAGCTTGTCGTTTAGCGCAGCAGGCCGTGAAAGATAAATTTAGTAGTCTACATGGAATTGATTGGATGTGAGCAGTGCGGTAGCAGCAGGCTTTGACTCGCTCGTTCGTTGGTGGTGCATTATTGATGCACTTTTTGTTCTAGAATGATAGAATGGAGACAGTTACTAAAAGCAAAGGTTGAAACCAGATTCATAATTTATTTTTTAATAGGATTTTCAATGTGAATTTCTTGATGACTTAAAAAACTTAAAGTTAAACTTAATACCATTAATTCTTCGTATTGAACTTTGGAGCAACGGATTATCAAAACAACTATAATTCTCATACAAAAACACATTGGATAAAACATTCAAACTGAAATTTCAAATACTAAATCAAACCTACATCCCTGCCTCTTTATCTAACTTCCCCTCTTCACTTAATTGGTCATCATTGCCATCATGGTCACCGGCCATCCGTTGAAATGAGCTTGTGCACTTTGTTTTCATAACATACTTTATGAGTGTTTCCATTTCTCTTTCAACGATGCACCTCTTGAGGGGCATTTCAAAACATCTTAATTTTATTTGAAAAGGTTTTAAAGTTTAAAATGAGTATTTTTAATAAGTTAACTAAATTTATTTTTAGCGCAACTTATTTAAGCTTTTTCAAAAAGTTAATTAGGAATTGCTAAAGCATTGACGTCACCTAATAGCGCACTCTTTCTCTCAAATTTCCCACTTCTTGAGCAAACACCAACTTGAGTTCGCAAAAAAAAGTGAAAATAAAAAAAAAACAAAAAAAATCCGCCGTAAGCCGCTATTATCTATCCGCACCGAGGGGGAAATCCACAGACACATAATGCCTTTCGTTCGGTCGTTTTTACACCATTTCATTAAAGTGGAGAGATTGGCCCGGTGGTGGTGTTGGTTTTGTTGTTGGATTTGTAAATATTTTTTTTTGCTTCTACTTCCTCGTTCTGCTGCCACCGCAAAAAGACTTATCTCCAATTGAATGATCAAGTCTCCTCCACTCTTTGGAACAACAGTTGTTGGTGACTGTGCGATTTGTTTGTTGATCTATGGGTTGGCAAAGTCCTGCGTCAAAAGAGTGGTGGTTTGTGTTTAAGTAAATTTTTTGATGATAAAATAATTTGGTTAAATCCAGGATAAAACATTTTCTCATTCACAATTGTGTCAAATCTATAACGATGTAATTTAACCCTCTACTGCACAATTTTTTTTCGATTTTTTAAATATTTTTTCCGTGTTCTGGAGGTAATTTTGAACAACTTCTTGTTCTACGAAAAACTTCACTTCTCTTATTTTATGTTTTTCTTGTTTTATGTTTAGTATTTTATTTTGTATTTTTCTTGTTTGGTTTTGGTAGTATTTGGCCTATTCTACCACCTTCTATCATTACATTTTGCCTGTCTATTTTTTCATGTTTTTACAGTCACTGTTTCAGTTTTTTACCTGTTTTTCAAATTTTCTGCTATAGAATGGAACCATTATCATTTAAATTTAAAAAAAAAAAAAATGCGTAGAGCCATAGTCTGGGACAATACACAACTTCCTGCATACTTATTTTTACGTAAAATATAGGAAATGTTAGTAAAAAACACAGCCAAAGTAAAAACATTCGCAAAGTCACATAATAAGTAAAACTTCCAACCCTAAAATTTTCTAAAATTCTAAGAGTTCTTCTTTCCAATGCATTTTAAAGATCAAAAATTGGTTGAAAAATTGATTTTTGGCGAGGGTTAACCAGTGTCGTTTGCACCGAGAGTTCTTACAAAAGGACAAATAGAAGAAACAAAACAACAGCAAGAAATTCAGTCTTTTTAGAACAAAAAAAAAAAAAAAAAACAATTAACGGAACTACTAAATCAAGTTTCAACCTATTAACAAGACATTTTTAACATTTTTCTAAATTTTTGTTTTTTTTTTGTATTGATTTCAAAATGGCTGGATTTGAAAATATTTTAAAAACAAAAATAACAAATTCTTACTTCGACAAATGTGAATTTTCTTTAAAAAAAAATGGATTGCCCAACCCACTTTTTCTATTTGAATAATTGTGCTCCTACATGGTCAAAACTGTTGTTCCAATGCGCCCCATGTGTCCCGATTCGCCCAGTTGACGGTATGCTTTTTCTCGGCCCAAAATTCTGCCCTTATATGTCTACTGAAACATATGAAAATCAAATTCAAATAAAACAAATAAAACAAACAAAAACTGTAACTCGCCAACGTTTAAATGTTTTTGTTTTTGCAAAAAATTGTAGGTTCTTTTGCCATAAACTGACAACAACTCAATT
Source organism: Culex pipiens pallens (assembly GCF_016801865.2). Lineage (NCBI taxonomy): Eukaryota > Metazoa > Arthropoda > Insecta > Diptera > Culicidae > Culex > Culex pipiens. The sequence goes on from NC_068938.1 coordinate 5,377,492, forward strand.
TCAAATTTCAAGCTTAACCTTCAAATCTCGACAAAAAACTTGGAATAAAATTTGCAATGGCCAATTTTTTTTCTTCAAATTTTTATATTTTTCTGTTATTGTGCTCTGATATTTTATCAACTAATCCGAACATCTCTTTTATTTTTTTTTTAATTTATATTTATTTAGATTTTCTCTTCCATGTACATTCATTCAGTTAAAATATTATTGAGTGTCCAATCACAATCGATGACTTTTCACCTCAATTTTAAATACTAGCAACTTTCATTTATTCATGAAATATTGTAGCTTTCGCTATTCAGTGATTTCAAATGTAGGAGGTTCTACATGTACAAAAGGGAAAAGGGATACCTTAAAACTAACTTATAAACTATATAAAGAGCGGATCAATGCAGCTGAAGACTGCAATGATTTTTGTCGAAATGCATCAATTATCTTATTGGACATAACATCCAAAGTGTCAACTTCGGCTAATTGATGAAGTTCACTGGTGCTGAACCAGGGAGGAAGTTTCAGAATCATTTTCAGAATTTTGTTCTGAATCCTCTGAAGTTTTTTCTTTCTGGTTAAGCAACAGCTTGTCCAGATCGGCACAGCATAAAGCATGGCAGGTCTGAAAATTTGTTTATAAATTAACAGTTTATTCTTGAGACAAAGTCTAGAATTCCTGTTTATAAGTGGATACAAACATTTAATATATTTGTTACATTTAACCTGGATACTTTCAATGAGATCCTTGTAAGTATGGTTTTTGTCAAAAGCAAGTCCAAGATATTTCACTTGATCCTCCCACTTTAAATTTACCTCATTCATCTTTATAATGTGATGACTTTTTGGTTTAAGAAAATCAGCCCTTGGTTTGGGAGGGAAAATAATAAGTTGAGTTTTTGTAGCATTTGGAGTAATTTTCCATTCTTTCAAATAAGAATTGAAAATATCCAAGCTTTTTTGTAATCTTCTTGTGATGACACGAAGGCTTCTACCTTTGGCGGAGATGCTTGTATCATCAGCAAAAAGTGATTTCTGACATCCTGGGGGCAAATCAGGCAAGTCAGAAGTAAAAATATTGTATAAAATTGGACCCAAAATGCTTCCTTGAGGGACGCCAGCACGTACAGGTAGTTGATCAGATTTGCTATTCTGATAACATACCTGCAGAGTACGATCCGTCAAATAATTTTGAATAATTTTCACGATATAAATCGGAAAATTAAACCTTTTCAATTTCGCAATCAAACCTTTATGCCAAACACTGTCAAATGCTTTTTCTATGTC